>NW_026652282.1:51524734-51550106 GCF_009828535.3 Hylobates moloch | reverse complement strand
ATGGGAGAAAATTTTCGCAACCTACTCATCTGACAAAGGGCTAATATCCAGAATCTACAATGAACTGAAACAAATTTACAAGAAAAAAACAAGTTGATTACTTTCAAGAACACTGGGGTCACAGGCATTGGGTAAATATTCCCATTCCAAATGGGAGAAAATGACCAAAACATAGGTGCCACAGGCCCCATGCAAGTCTGAAATTTGGCAGGGAATTCATTAAATCTTAAAGATCCAAAATAATCTCATATGACTCTATGTTTCACATCCAGGACATACTGATGCAAGGGGTGGGGTCCTAAGGTCCTGGGCAGCTCCACCTTTGTGGCTACACAGCGTACATTCCCCACAGTTGCTTTCATGGGCTGCCTTTGAGTGCCTGTGGCTTTTCCAGATGCATGGTGCAAGATATTGGTGGATCTATCATTCTTGGGTCTGGAGGATGCTGGCCCTCTTCTCACAGGTCCACTAGGCAGTGCCCCAGTGGAGACTCTCTGTGGGGGTTTCTACCCCACAGTCCCCTCTGTATTGTCCTAGCAGAAGTTCTTCATGAGGACTCCGCCTCTGCATCAGACTTCTGCCTGAACATCCAGGTGTTTCCATACATCCTCTGAAATCTAGGCAGGGGTTTCCATAACTGAACTGTTGTCTCTGCACACCCACAGGCCCCACAGCACATGGAAGCCACTAAGGCTTGGGGCTTACACTCTCTGAATCAATACCTTGAGCTGTATGTTGTCCCCTTTTAGCCATGGCTGGAGCTGAAGCTGATGGGATGCAGAGCACCAAGTTCTGAGGCTGCACAAAGCATTGGGGCCCTGGGCCCAGCCCATGAAGCACTTTTTTTTATCCTAGACCTCTCGGTCTGTGATGGCAGGGTCTGCCATGAAGCTCTCTGAAATGCCCTGGAGACATTTCCCCCATTGTGTTGGTGATTAACATTTGTCTCCTTGTTACTTATGCAATTTTCTGCATCCAGCTTGAATTTCTTTCAAAAAATTGGTATTTCTCTTCTACCTCATGGTCAAGCTGCAAGTTTTCCAAACTTTTATGCTGTTCTCCCCTTTCGAAAAAAAGTTTCAGTTTCTGATAATCTTTTTGTGAACACGTATGACTGAATGTTTTCAGAATCAGCCAGGTCACCTCTTGACTGCTTTGCTGCTTAGAAATTTCTTTCACCAGGTACCCTAAATCATCTCTCTCAAGTTCAAAAGTCGGAGATCTCTAGGGCAGGGGCAAAATGCCACCAGTCTCTTTGCATAGCAAGAGTGAACTTTACTCCAGTTCCAAAGAAGTTCCTCATCTCCATCTGAGACCACCTCAACCTGGACTTCACTGTTCATATCAGTATCAACATTTTGGTCAAAACCATTCAACAAGTCTCCAGGAAGTTCCACACTTTCCCACATCTTTCTGGTTTTCTTATAAGACCTCAAAATTGTTCCTACCTATGCCCATTACCCAGTTCCAAAGTCACTTTCACCTTTTCAGATCATCTTTATAGAATAACCCAGTAACCCAATGTGAATATTCTCTATTAGTTTGTTCATAGACTGCCATAAAGGTACTACCTGAGACTGAGTAATTTATAAAGAAAGAGGTTTAATTGACTCACAGTTTCACATGGCTGGGAGGCCTCTGGAAACTTACAAACATGGCAGAAGGTAAAGGAAAAGCAAGCACCTTCTTTTCACAAGACAACAGGAGAGAGAGAGGGCACAGGGGAAACTGCCACTTTTAAAACCATGAGCTCTCATGAGAAATTCCTCACTATCATGAGAACATCATGGGGAAAACCACCCCAAGATTCAATCACCTCCCACCAGGTCCCTCCCTCGACTTATGGGGATTAAAATTTGAGATGAAATTTGGGTGGGGACAGAGAGACAAACCATATCAACAAACAAATGGAAAAAAATTTTATGTTCATTTGTATAACAGAAAGAATTAATATCATTAAGATGGTTATGCTGCCCAATTTATAGATTGGATGCTATTCCTATGAAACTACCAAAGCCATTTTTCATAGAACTAGATAAAATCTATTTTAAAATTCATATAAAACAAAACAAGCCCAAATACCCATGCAAAGTCTAAGCAAAAAGAACAAAGAAAAAGGCATCACACTACCTGAATTAAAACTATACTACAGGGTTACAGTAACCAAAACTGCATGGTAGTGGTATGAAAATAGACATAGACCAATGGAAAAGAATGGAGAACCCAGAAATAAGGCCACCATCTGATCTTTGACAAGCCTGACAAAAACAAGCAATGGGAAAATAACTCCCTACTCAATTAATGGTGCTAGGATAACTGGCTAGCCATATGCAGAAGTTGAAACCAGAGCCCTTCCTTATACCATATACAAGACTCAACTCAAGATGGATTACAGACTTAAATGTAAAACCAAAACCTATCAAATTCCTGAAAGACAACCTAGGCAATACCATTCTGGACATAGGAATGGGCAAATATTTCAACAAAAATAAACCAAGAACAATATTTGACGTGGGATCTAATTAAAGCTCTTCTGCACAGCAGAAGAAACTATAATCGGATAAAACAAACAACCTACACAGTAAGAGAAAGTATTTGCAAGCTATGTATCTGACAAAAGTCTAATATCCAACATTTATAAGAAACAAAGAAGTTTGCACGTAAGAAGTAAACCACCTCATTAAAAAGTAAACATAAGACATGAGTAGACACTTTTTGAAAAAAGACATAGACATGCACGCAGCCAACAAGCATCTGAAGAAAAGTCTCAACATCACTGATCACTACAGAAGTTCAAATCAAAACCACAATGAGATTTACTCTGACACAACTCACAATGGCTATTTTTAAAAAGTCAAAAAAATAACAGATGCTGGCAAGGTTTTGGAGAAAAGGGAATAGTTATGTTGTTGGTGGAAGTGTAACTTAGTTCAACTATTGTGGAAAACCGTGTTGTGATTCCTCAAAAACCTAGAAACAGAACTACCATTTGGACCAGCAATCCCATTACTTGAGATATACCCAACTGAACACGAATCATTCTAACATAAAGACAAATGCATGTGTATGTTTATTGCAGCACTATTCACAACAGCAAAGACATGAAATCAACCTAAATGCCTATCAATGAAAGACTGGATAAAAAATGTGATATGTGTACACCATGGACTACTATTAAGCCATAAAACATAAGGATATCATATTTTTGGAAGGAACATGGATGGAGAGTTCATTATTCTTAGCAAACTAATGCAAGAACAGAAAACCAGATACCGCATGTTTTCATTTATAAGTAAGAACTAAATAATGAGATCACATGGAAACAAAGAGCGGAATAATGGACACTGGGGCTTATCATAGGGTAGAGAACGGGAGAAGGGAGAGGAGCAGAAAATAATATAATAGCAATTGGGTACCAGGCTTAATACCTGAGGGATAAAATAATATATACATCAAACCCCTGTAACACAAGTTTACCTATATAAGAAACCTTCACATGTACCCCTGAGCCTAAAAGAAAAGTTTAAAAACAAAGAAAAAATGATACATATACACAATGGATTTCTATTCAGCCATAAAAATGAATGAGATCCTGTTATTTGCAAAAACGTGGACTGAACTGGAGGTCGGTATGTTAAGTGAAATATCCCAGGCACAAAAAGACAAACATTACTTGTTTGTTCTCACTTATTTGTGGGAGCCAAAAATGAAAATAATTGAACTCATGAAGATCTTGAAGAATGATATCCAGAGGCTGGGAAGGGTAGTAGGTAGGAAAAAGGAATTGTTAATGGGTGCAAAAATATAGTTAGGTTGAATTAATAAGATCTAATATTTGATAGCAAAACTGGGTGACTACAGTCTACAATAATTTATCTTACATTTTCAAATACCTAAAATAATATAATTGGATTGTTTGTAACATAGAAAAAGTATAAATATTTGAGGTGATATATACACTATTTATCCTGATGTGATTATTACATACTGTATGACTGTATCAAAATATGTCACGAACCCCATATGCATATACACTATGTATCCACAAGAATCAAAAATTAAAATTTGTTTTACAAACTATAATTCTTTCATAAAAAACAAAAAGAAAATATTATTCTGTTTGATTTTAAGATGCTTGCAAGTTTCTCTTAGAACTTATTTTAATTTTTATAGATACATAATAATTGTACATATTTATGCAATACATGTAATATTTTGATACAAGTGTACAATATGTAATGATAAAATCAAGCAAATAAAATATACATCACCTCAAACACTTACTTTTCTTTGGTAGTGGAAAGATTTCAAATCTCCTTCTCTAGCTACTTTAAAATGTACAATAAATGATTGTTAATTTTAGCTGTCCAATTCTACTACAAATCATTAGATCTTATTTTTTTCTATCTAACTGTATTTTTGTACCCATTAAGCCAAACCTCTATATTCTTCCTTCCCACTACTCTCCCAACTTCTGGTAACCATCCTTCTAGTCTCTACCATTATGAGATCAAATTTTTAGCTTCCACGTATGAGTAAAAAGGTGATATTTCAAATTTTTTTCTGTGTTTGGCTTATGTCATTTAACATAATAGTCTCCAATTCCAGCCATACTCTTGAAAATAATAGGATTTCATTCTTTATGACTGTATAATATTTCACCATGTATATATTTCAGATTTTTTTATCCATTCATTCTATCATAGAAACTTAGGTTGATTCCATATCTTGGCTGTTGTGAATAGTGCTATAATAAATATTTGAGTGTAAATATGTCTTTGATATAGTGATTTTCTTTCTTTTGAACATAGATCCAGCAGTAGGATTCATGAATCATATAATAGCTCTATTTTTACTTTTTTGAGACACTTCCATACTCTCCTTCACAATAGCCATATTAATTTAAATTGCCACAAACATTAAATGAGTGTTCACTCTTCTTCTCACCCTCAAAAACATTTGTTAGAATTTCTCTTTTTGATAAAGTCATTTAACCCAGATAGTGATGCTATCTCATTGTGGCTATAATTTACATTTTTTTCTGAAGATTAGTGCTATTGAGCATTTTTTCACATACTTGATGACAACTTGTACGTCTTCTTTTGAGAAATGTCTATTTAGATCTTTTGCCCATTTTTAAATCAGATTATTCATAGCTTTTTGTTATTAAATTGAGTTCTTTTATATTCTGTTTATTAATTCCCTATTAGTTGAAGACTTTGCAAAAATTGTTTCCCATTCTGTAGGTTGTCTTTTCACTTTGTTGATTGTTTCCTTTGCTGTACAGAGTATTTTTAGCTTGATGTAATCGTGTTGTCCATTTTTGCTTTTGTTACCTGTGCTTTTTAGGTTTTACTCAAGAAATCTTTGCCTAGACCAATATCTGGAAAGAGTTCCACAACATTTGTTTCTCATAGTATTTTAGTTTCTGGTCTTATACTATAGTCTTTAATCTGTTTTTACTTGATTTTCATATATTCTGAGAGAGAGGGTTCTAATTTCATTATTATGCATATGCATGTCAAGTTTTTCCAGCACCATTTGTTTAACAGACTGTCCTTTCCTAATGTATGCCCTTCGTGTCTTTGTCAAATATGAATTGACTGTAAATGCCTGGATTTATTTCTGTGTTCTCTATTCTGTTCCATTGGTCTCTATATGTCTGCTTTTATGCCAGTACCATGCTGTTTTGGTTACTATAGTTTTATAGTATAATTTGAAGTCAGGCAATGTGATGCCTCCAGGTTTCTTCTTCTTTTCTCAGGATTGCTTTGGCGATTCTAGATATTTTTTGATCGCCTATGAATTTTAGGATTGTTTATTTCCATGAAGAAGGTATTTGGTATTTTGTTAGGGATTGTATTGAATGCAAGGATTGCTTTAAATGGTATGGACATTTAAAAAGTATTGATTATTTCAATCTATAAACATAGAATGTATTTCTACTTTTTCTCTTTTACATTTCTTTCATCAGTGTTTTATTTTTTATCATGTAGATATATAACTTTTTTGATTAAGTTTATGTTCAGATAATTAATTTTAGTTGTTATTGCAAATGAGATTGCTTTCTTGGTTTCTTTTTCAGGTTGTATGCTGTTTGTAAATAGAAATGCTACTCACTTTTTTGTGTTGATTTTTTATCCTGCAACTTTACTGGATTTCTCAGTTCTAATTTTTGGTAGATTTTTAGTTTTCCTAAATATAAGATTATATCATTTCCAAACAAGACTAATTTGTCATTTAATTATATATATTCTCTCTTTCTCTATATAGATATAGATATATAGATAGAGAATATGATAGTTCTATTTTTAGCTTTTGCGGTATTTCCATACTCTCCTCCATAGTGACCATACTAATTTAAATTGCCACCAACACTGGGTGAATGTTCCCTCTTCTTCACATCCTCAGCAGCATTCATTATAATTTGTCTATTTGAAAAAAGTCATTTGACCTGGGGTAAGATAATGTATTTGTTATATATATATACACACACACACATATAAACACATATATATATGCATACATGTCAACATGTATACATATATGTGTGTATGTATATATTGTTTTATATATATATATATATGTGGTAGAAGTGCAAATATCTTACATGTATGTATTCCACAGTGGTGAAGTGTGGCCCCTTAGTGTATGGATTAAACTGAAAGCCATTATTCTAAATGGATGCCCTTTATTTATTTCTCTTGTCTAATTGCTCTGGCTAGGAACTCCAGAAATATGCTGAATAAAACTATTAAAAGTTGGCATTTGGGGCAAAAAGAATAAAATATCTAGGAATACAGTTAACCAGGGAGGCAAAAGACCTCTAAAAGGAGAACTACAAAACACTGCTCAAATAAATCAGAGATGACATGAATAGGAAAACATTCCATGCTCATGGATAGGAAGAATTAATATTGTTAAATTGGCCATAATGCCCAAAGCAATTTATAGATTCAGTGCTATTTCTGTCAAACTACCAATGACATTTTTCACAGAACTAGATAAAAACTATTTTACAATTCATATGGAAAAAGCAAAATGGCTGTGCAATCCTAAGCAAAAAGAACAAAGAAGAAAGTATCTTGCTACTTGACTTCAAACTATACTATAGGGCTACAGAAACCAAAGCAGTACCGTATTTGTACAAAAACAGACACATAGACCAATGAAACAGAATAGAGAGCCCAGAAGTAAGGCTATATACCTACAACCATCTGATCTCCAACAAACCTGACAAAAACAAGTAATGGGGAAAGAACTCCCTATTTAATAAATAGTGCTGGGATAACTGGCTAGTCATATGCAGAAGATCAAAACTGAATCCCTTCCTTATACCATATACAAAAGTCGAGACGGATTAAAGACAAATGTAAAACCCAAAACTATAAAAACCCTGGAAGTCAACCTAGGCAATACCACTCTGAACATAGGAATGGGCAAAAATTTTATGACAAAGATGCCAAAAGAACAGCAAAAGAAATTAACAAGAGATTAAACAGACAACCTATAAAATGAGAGAAAATATTTGTAAAGCTATGCATCTGACAAAAGTATAATATTCAGCATCTATAAGGAACTTAAACAAATCTACAAGAAAAAAAAATCAACCCCATTAAAAACTGGGCAAATAACATGAATGTACACTTTTCAAAATTAGACATACATGCAGCCAACAAAGGTGAAAAAAGAAAAAGCTCAGCATCGGTGATCATTAGAGACATGCAAATCAAAACTACAATGAGATACTGACTCACAGCAGTTACAATGGCTATTACTAGTATTGTTATTATTATTTGAGATGGAGTTTCGCTTTTGTTGGCCAGGTTGGAGTGCAACGGCAAGGTCTTGGCTCACGGCAACCTCCGCCTCCTGGGTTCAAGTGATTCTCTTGCCTCAGCCTCCCGAGTAGCTGGAATTACAGGTATTTGCCAACATGCCCTGCTAATTTTGTATTTTTAGTAGAGACGGGGTTTCTCTGTGTTGGTCAGGCTGGTCTCTAACTCCCAACCTCAAGTGATCCTCTCACCTTGGCCGCCCAAAATGCTGGAACTACAGGCATGAACCACTGTGCCTGGCCGGCTATTACTAATATTATAATGTCAAAAACTAACAGACCTGGCAAGGTTGTGGAGAAAAAGTAATGCTTATACACTGTTGCTGAGGGTATAAATTAGTTAGTTGATTGTGGAAAGCAGCGTGGTGATTCCTCAAAGACCTAAAGAAAAAACTATCATTCAACCCAGCAATCCTATTAGAGGATGTACACCCAAGGGTATATAAATTTTTCTATTATAAATATACATGCACATGTATGTTCGTTGCAGCATTATTCCCAATAGTAATCACATGGAATCAACCTAAATGCCCATCAATGATAGACTGGATTTTTTAAATGTGGTAGATATACATCATCATGGAATACTATACGGCCATAAAAAAGACTGAGATAGTGTCCTTTGCAGGAACACAAATGGAGCTGGAGGCCATTATCTTTAGCAAACTAATGCAGGAAAAGAAAACCAAATACCACATGTTCTCACTTTTAAGTGGGAACTAAATGATGAGAACACATGGATGCATAAAGGGGAACGACACACATTAGGGCCTATTCAGAGGGTGGAGCGGGGAGGAGGGAGAGGATCAGGAAAAATAAGTAAGTGATACTAGGCTTAATTCCTGGGTGGTAAAATAATCTCTACAAAAAACTCCCATGACATAAGTTTTCCTATGTAACAAACTTGCACATGTACCCCAGAACCTAAAAGTTAAATAAATAAATAAATAGTAAAAGAGGGGTCTCATGTTGTCAACCCCATATTTTTCAATTTGGCTGACTTCTGGGATGCCTACCATCAGATCAAGAATGCTAATGTCTTTTTGATTCATGTTATTTGTTTTCTAGACATGGAATTATTTGAATAGACATTTATCAAAAGAAGACACACAAATAGCCCATAGATATATATAAAATGCTCAACATAACTAATTATTAGAGAAATGCAGTTTAAAATCACAATGAGATATTATGTCACACCTGTATAAATGGCTATTATCAAAAAGATGAAAAATAACTAGTGTTGATCAACATGGGGAGGAAAGGGAACACTTGCATACTGTTGGTGGAAATGTAAATTAGTACAGCCATTATGGAGGTTTTAACAAAAAATAAAAATAGAACTGTTGTATGCTCCAGCAATTTCACTCCTGGGTATATATCAAAAAATGAAATGGCCATGTCTAAAAGATATCTGCACTTTTATGTTTATGACAGCATTATTCACAATAAGCAAGATATGGAATCAACCTCACTGCCCATCAATAGATGAATGGACCAAAAAAATGTTTTATTTATGCACAATGGAATACTATTCATCCTAGAACATAAGAAAATTCTGTCTTTATGACAACATGGATGAACTTGAAGAATAAACTTGAAGAAAATTATGCTAAAGGAAATAAACCAGACTCAGAAAGACAAAAATCACATAATCTCACTTATATGTGGAATCAAAAAAGGTGAACTCACAGAAGTAGCAAGTAGAATGATGGTAGCCAAAGTCAGGAGTGGTGTTGAGTCATGGGGAGACATTAGTTAAAAGATACAAAACTTCAGTTAGATGGAAAAAATGAATTTTTAGGACCTATTGTATGGCATGGTGACTATAATTAATAATAATGTATTGTGCATTTCAATATAGTAAGAGTAAATTACAAATGTTCTCCCTAGAAAAATAGTCAAGTAAGTGATGCAATGGATATGTTAAATCACTTGATTAAATTCATTCACATTGCATTCATATATTAAACCATCACAATGTGCTTAAATATATATGTATATCTAGATATACAATTATAATTTTGTCAATAAAAGTAAATGTTCCTTAAAGTAAGAAAAGGCTGATGTCTAGACCTAAGGGAAGGTCAACCAGAGAAAGAAAAGTATCTACTGTTCCCTGTGCTTTGCTTAAGCTAGATTTGTAGCAATCTTTCTTTTGGTCTTCTTGCAAAAGTCACAATGGAAGAAAGTTCTATAATTTTTCACATAAAATAGAAGATCACAAATTATTGTGTAACCATGGAACGTTTTTTGAATTTTATCCTGTGTGTGATAGGCTGTTGCTGAGTGATTTTTATAAAAAGTATAATTTTAACATATTTGGGTTCTAGGAATACATTTCTAGTGACAATATGGAGCTTGTATTAGATGGAGAGAATTAATAATGAGTTAATAAATCAAAATATTAGATAGAAATATAGAGAAGAAATTATTAGAACGTGTACTCCAGATATTGCAGGTGAAAAAGAGTAAGGAAAAATCTCAATAAATATAAATAAATTCTGTTATGTAACAGCAGGAATACTTCTTTCACTACATCTATTTAAGAGCATCTTGAAAGCTTGCTTAAATATTGTAGAATATGGGACAAAAATAAAAGTGATAAATGCAGGTGATACAAAGGGCAACATATGAGACACACAAGAAAATTTGGAGAATAGAGAATGAATTCAGCTATGGTCCAGCTGAGAAGTTTCAACTCATTTATCAGAAGGTAGAGGTAGTGATAATAATGGGAATGATTTTCAACATAATCCTGACCAAAATGAAAAATGTCTGAATGAAATGCAAGTATGAGGAGTCTTTGGAGAAATAATCATATTATTTTGGATTTTAAAACAACAAAGGAGTAGGTTATAACCAGAAGTCTGTCCTAGACTTGAGGAAGCAGATATTTCCAAAGCTTGGAAGGGAAGAGAGGCACACGACTATGGCAAGATATTCTAAAAGAATAAATTGTTTAAATAAAACAGGAGGCTCTCAATAATAAAGTTCTTGGGTAATTACGAATGAATGTGTCTGCAATGAGTATCTACAGAGATGAAGTACAAAAACTCCATGATGCATGTTTTTCAAGTATTTTCTCCCATTCTGCAGATGGTCTGTTCACTCTGTTAATTATTCATTTTGCTGAGCTGAAAATTTCTAGTTTAATTAAGGCTCATTTGACTATTTTTGTTTTTGTCGGCTTGCTTTTGAAGTCTTAGCCATAAGTTTGTTGCCTAGACCATGGTACAAATGAGTTTTCCTTAGGTTTTATTCTAGTACTCCATTTAAGTCTTTAATTCTTCTTGAGTTGATTTTTATATATTTTGGGAGACAGGGGTCCACTTTTATACTTCTGCATGTGGCAATCCAATTTTCCTATTTTCCAAAACCTATTTATTGAAAGGGGTGTCCTTTTCCCAGTGTATATTCTTGTCGACTTTGTCAAAGACAAGTTGTCTGTAAATATGAGTGGCCTTATTTCTGGGTTTTCTATTCTGTTCCATTGATCTATGTGTCTATTTTAATTCCACTACCATGCCGTTTTGGGTACTATAGCCTTGTAGCATTATTTGGAGTCAGGTAATGTGATGCCACTAGCTGTGTTCTTTTTGCTTAGAATTTCTTTGAATATTTGGGTCCTTTTTTGGTTCCGTATGAATTTTAAAATTGGTTTTTCTAATTCTGTGAAAAATGATGTTGGTATTTTGATAGGTATTACATTGAATCTGTAGATTGCTTTGGGCACTACTGTCATTTTAACAATATTAATTTTTCCTATCTATGAGCATGGGATGTTCTTCTGATAGACTATCCAAGGAATTCAAACAACTCAATCAAAACTTCCAAAAAATTTCATTAAAAAGTGGGCAACAATAGACTGGATTAAGAAAATGTGGCACATATACACCATGGAATACTATGCAGCCATAAAAAATGATGAGTTCGTGTCCTTTGTAGGGACATGGATGAAACTGGAAAACATCATTCTCAGTAAACTATCACAAGGACAAAAAACCAAACACCGCATGTTCTCACTCATAGGTGGGAATTGAACAATGAGAACTCATGGACACAGGAAGGGGAACAGCGCATTGGGGGGATGGTTGTGGGGGGGGTGGGGGGGGGGGGGGGGACAGCATTAGGAGATACACCTAATGCTAAATGACGAGCTAATGGGTGCAGGAAATCAACATGGCACATGGATACATATGTAACAAACCTGCACATTGTGCACATGTACCCTAAAACCTAAAGTATAATAAAAAATAAATAAATAAATAAAAAATAAAAAGAAAAAGACAAAAAAAAAAAGAAAGAAAGAAGATATAATAAAAAAAAAAAAAGTGGGCAAATAGTAGACATTTTCCAAAAGAAGACATAGAAATGGCCAACAGGTATATGAAAAAATGCTCAATGTCACTAACCATCAGAGACATGCAAATTAAAATCACAATGAAATATCGTCTTATCATAGTCAGTATGGCTTTTATTAAAAAGTCAAAAATAGCAAATATTGGCAAATATGTGGATAAAAGGAAATGCTTATATACTGTTGGGGAAATGCAAATCAGTATAAACTCTATGGAAAACAGTTTGGTAATTTTTCAAAGAACTAAAAATATAACTACAATTTGTTTCAGCAACTCCACTACTGTGTATCTACCCAAAGGAAAATAAATCACTATGTGAAAAAGTTACCTGCAGGTGTATGCTTATATTGGCACTATTCACAATAGCAAAGATATGAAATCAACCTATGTTTCCTCTATGGATAATTAGATAAAGAAAATATAGTATATATGCCAAATGGAATATTATTCAGTCATAAAAAAGAATGGAATCAGAGGGGAGAGTCACGTGGCCAATTAGACACAAACAAGTGGAACAGCTCCCACGGAGGGACTGAGAGGTGATGTAGTCTGTTAAAAACAAGACTGGCATGCTTTTAACAGATCTTCAGAGGGAACATGCCAAGAGAGGATGGAGGGAAGGCACAGAAGCTGGGCTGAAGGGGAAGAAAGCTGGGAACCCTGCATAGGCTACCACACACTGAGACTCAGTGTTGAACCACAACAGCTCTAGGGAAACAGGCGAGTTGAACTAGCAAGGAGCAACCTGCTCTTGCCTCGGGCTTCTGGATCCACAGAAGGAGGGAACCCCTCAATTACCATGAACACTTGAGATGTCAGGGAGAGCTGCTACTTTAGAGAAGCGGAGGGGCAGCAAGCCAGCTGATGTGGATGGAGCCCAGCGGGTTTGGTGTGGGAGTGTCTATAGTGGAGCATGGCCATGGATGGCAATCCCTCTAGGCTCTACTTCCTCCCATAAAAGACTTTAGCTCGGCCGGGCGCAGTGGCTCACACCTGTAATCCCAGCACTTTGGGAGGCCAAGGCGAGCAGATCAGGATCACAAGGTCAGGAAATCGAGACCATCCTGGCTAACACGGTGAAACCCCGTCTCTACTAAAAATACACAAAAATTAGCCAAGCGTGATGGCAGGCATCTGTAGTCCCAGCTACTCGGGAGGCTGAAGCAGGAGAATGGCGTGAATCCAGGAGACTGAGCTTGCAGTGAGCCAAGATCCTGCCAGTGCACTCCAGCCTGGGCAACAGAGAGAGGCTCCATCTCAAAAAAAAAAAAAAAAAAAAAAAAAAAAAAAAAAAAAAAAAAAAAAAGGTGGTCATGCACATCAGACAGGCCTGGTCCGACCTGAGCATCCCTTGGTTTTCTGGCCTTTCCCAGGATTCCAGCCTGGCAATACCTTCTCACAGGACAGTCTCAGGTACCCTGGGGGCCCACACCATACCTCCTGTGCCAGCAGACCATTAGTAACCAGAGGAAAGCTCCAGTGAGGTGGCCCCTATGGCTGTACACCAGCCCACACATGCTCTCCCCATACTGCAGTTTCCCCTGAGCCCATGGCAACTCCCCACACCACTTTGCTGGTGTGCCTTACTGCATGGGTGGGCATTTGCTTTACTTGTCCCTCCAGCACATGGGAATGCAGTCAACATCCCCCACCTCCATTCCCCTGCCAACAATCATTGCAGATGCAGCCTTGGTGAACACAGGGCCAGCAAGCCTTCTCCCTGCCCTTGTGCTAACTCTGTTCCCATGGTCACTGTCAGGGTTTTTCATACATCTGCTGTCATTTGTTCATTTTCTCCTTTAAAACACAATCAATGTAATAGGCTATGCTTACGTTTTACTCATTGTCAAACTTAGACTCAAAGCCTGGTTCAGTAGGAGGGGAACCTTAGCTTCCTTTCGTAGATGGCCAGTGTTGGTGAGCAGGAAAATGAGGCAGAGACTGAGGGGTAGCTTAGCATGGTCCGTTGAGGTTAGCTGTAAACAGACATGTTTGTAACAAAAGAGTTGCTTCAGAGATGGGAATGGGCCCCACTGTTACACAGGAACAGACTTACCCTTAAGGTAATGCCAGTTTACCTAAGGGTTTTGGTTCATTTTGTGTTTTCTCTTGTGCCACAACCAAACTGCAGAGAACCTGCTGTGACCTAAAGGGCATTCCTTTAGCAGATAAGACCTTGAAAAACGCAAAACTCCTGGAACTAGGAAGCTTTTTTTAAAAAAATAAATCACTCATTTGCTTTGTCCCTGTGAACTGCATTGACAGTGTGTTCTTATGACAATTTTTTGTAAATATGTTATAAAATATTTTCTATCTCACCCCACCTAATCACACTCCCACTTTCCTATTTGTACTTTTTTCCTTCACATGAGTTAACCAAATGAATTTTGTGTCACTGTCGTTGGATGCTACCCATATTTTTAAGAAATATAAAAATTGACTTTTTAAAAATTCAAAACGTATGTTGTATCAGAAAAATGGTTCTGCCTTTGCTCTCTCTAGTCTTCTTTCAACCAGTCTCCAAACAAATCTCTCCTGGAACTACCATTCCCTCATTACATTGGGTCACTGTTGCTGTGGCTACCTCTGCCTCTGCCCTGCTGTCACCGCAGCCCCATACTCAGGCGCCCAGGACTCCAGGAAGCTTTAGAGCCAGCAAGAAGGGCTCACTTAGCCTTGAGAGTGGGTCTTGCCTTCCTGTAAGAGAGTCGTTCGCTGGGTTGAGGGTCAGTGGATTGACTGTTATTTTTTAAAAAGTTTCTCTCTATTTATAAGGAAGAACTTGGTAAGTAGAAATTGGCTTGACCACGTCCGTTCTTGGTAGTTTTCTGTGACCTCTCAATGGAATAGAAAGCATACCCCATACCCTGATCCAAATAGATATTCCTGTTTACGTTGCCTTCAAGTCAACTGGTTCCCTTCTCCCTTTCACTTTCCCCCTTCTTTTTTGTTACTGCTCATTTAAAGCTTTCTTCCATGGACTTCCCAGGGAACAATCATCTCTGGCTCCTAAATCATCTCTTCATCCTCTTCGTGTGTTTTTTATAACCAAATGAATTATACAAGAAAGTCATACTTTAGGGTAGCAGAATTTCTAGTTTAGTAGAATCACTGCATACATATAGATGTTGATATATATGTTTTTGTGTATAAAACAAAACTTGATAGAACTATAGCTCTATGGATGAGGTTGAAGAAGAGCTCTTCAGAGGTTGGAGTCAGCACTGGTGTCTCAGATAAGCATGGGCTGTGTCCCAGGCTGCTCCACACAGGTAGGGCTGAGATGTGGCACTGGGTCCTTGTTATCCACCTCATCACAGTGGAGCCAGCCAACCCTGAAGGTGCCACTGCTCTCCCAGGTCCCAGCATCAAGGGCAAAGATGGGTGAGTTAGGCAACAAATCAGAATGACTGGAATTTTCTATCCTGTTTTGCTTTGACCACATGTATTGAGCTGCAGCCTCTGATATTCTATCATCTTTCCAAAAATTGTATTCATTATGATGGAAAGAGAATGAATCTGTAGAAATGTTTACCTTTCTATATGAATTCATGAGTGCTCATGAATTCAGGACACTGGCTTGGAGACTCACTCCCCAGAATGAGGACAGTGAAGAGGAGATCTGGCAACACTCAGTTATCAGTCCAAGAAACATGGCTCCCTCTCCAAGGTCACCTTGCTTAGATCTTTCCCTATCAGATTATCTTAGCTCAATCTCAGTAATTCTGTGAAAGTTCCACTCTGTTGTGTTTCTTCACAATACATTTCCTGTAATAAAAAGTGTTCATGCAAGTGAATCTGTGTGAAAATAATTGCATTTTCTCATGTTCCTCTTTTTCCTATATGAATTGTGCCTCTTTTTTATTTAGAAAAGCCTTCTTTTTAAAAAATACAAACCAAAGTGTTTTAGACCTATATGTAAGCTATTCCTTAGTCTAATATTATAGATATATTATAAGAATGAATATTTTACTTGGCTTTAGAATGTTTAACAAGAAAACAAATTCTTAACTGATCAAGTCCTTGCTACCAAAATGCTTGTGTTTTTCATCATGACATTGTGTGCTTTTAAATTAATCATTTTATTTGTTGAAAAATATAGTGAATTTATATTAGTCTTTGAAACTAATAATAGCATTGTACATTTATGAGATTATTTTAACAGAAAATATAGAAGAATGTAGTTATTTTTATTGTAATATTACTAACAATAGGCTAAGAAAAGGGTGGGTCCCATTGTGGTGAACTACATTATGGGTTGTTACTCACAGTTTCTTTTTGATCATGTTTTTCTGGTCTCTGAGGTGAAATGACTTATTAATTAAAATTTATAAACCCACATGTGCATATTGTATATGTGTAGAAATTCATCACACTTTGTCTTGGAATTTCATTAAACTTCTTGAAATCACTGTAAAAACAAGAATATACTTTGCACCCCCTTAGCATTCACCCCACAATTTTCACCCCATTATGAAGCATAGGCAACCACAAATTTACTTTCTGTCCCATGAATGTGACTCTTCTGGACATTTAACGTAAGTAGAATTATACAATATGTAGCCTTTTCTGTCTGACTTTTGATTTTAAGATTCATACAAGTTGTAGCATGCAGCATTTATAAACATTGTATTTCTTTTTGCCAAATAATATCCCATTTTATGATATAACACATTTTGTTTATTTGTTTGTCAGGTAATGGACATTTGTGCTATTTTCACTTTTTGGCTATTATGAATAATGCTACTAAGCACTTTTATGTACAACTGTTTATATGGATATGTGTTTTCATTTCTCCGTGTTAAATACCAAGGAGTGCAATTCCTGAATTAAATAACTCTGTGTTTATCTTTGGAAGAACTGTCATACTGTCTTGCAAAGCAGCTGCAATGTTTTGCATTTATTTCTATCAACAGTGTATGATGATTCTAATTTCTCCATATCCACAACAACACTTGTTATTATCTATCTTTTAAATTATAGCCATCCAAGTATATAGGTGATATCTTACTGTGGTTTTGATTTGCATTTCCCTAATGAGTAATGATATTGATAATCTTTTCATATGTTTATTGGCTACTTGTGTATATCTTGTGGAAAAATATTTACACATATTTGTGTTCATTTTTACACTAATACATTTTCAATGAGATTTGAGTTTATTTTCAGTCAATAAGCATTTATTGAGAATTTACTGTGTGCCAGTTACTGTCCTAGATATTTGAAGATATATAAGTTAACCAGAGAGACAAAATCTCTGTCCCCATGAGTTTTACATTTGCTAGGAAAGATATTCAATGAAGATTAATTCTATAATATATTGTCAGATATTGTAAATGCTATGCAATACAGTATAATGGGACATTTAAAAACTGGGCCACACACTGGAATCACCAGGAGAGCTTTAAAAGCTACTGATTTCTGGCTCTACTCCCTCACCTGTGAGAATGGCTGGGCTGTAACCTAGTCATCCTGTTTTTCCTATACTATGGTGCCTTGGAAGCCTTATAATTTGCGTGATTATAAAACCCAGGCCTCTAAGTCAAAGAACCAGGATTTTCCCTTTATTATTAATGGGAGTGGAAAGGGATGCTGCATAACTCATGGTGAGAGAATTGGTTAGCCATTTGAAGAAAAATGGAAAATTACTCTCACCTCATATCATACATCACAACACGATGAAATGTTACACAGTCATTAAAATATATGTATACAATTTTGAATAAAATCCATTCAGTTATTAACTCAAGCAAAAAAAAAAATCAAATGCTTTTTGTGCTATGTCCTGGGGAGTTAGTGATGAACCTGATATAATACATTACATTTTCTTATAGTTCATTGGAGGGACCAAAAAGCCAAATACAGTGTAGTGAATAACAAGAGGGAGGCCTCTGAAATGGCTGCCCTGGGAGTGTCTGCCTTTATGCAGATGTAGATAGGGATGAAACACGCCCTAGTCTCCTGCAGCACCCCCAGGCTTGCTGGGATTAGGAAATTCCAGCGTGGCGAATTCTAATCAGACTGGTTCCCTGCTCTTGCGCCCTGTTAAGATGTTTATCAATGACAGTGCATGCACAGCAGGACATGGAAGTTCGTTAGCGACTCTAGTTTTGCCCTGAACTTGTGATCTTGCCCTGCTCATCTGTCTTGTGATTTTTTGTTGCCCTTAAATCATGTGATCTCTGTGACCCACACCCTATTTGTACACTGCCTCCCCTCTGAAAATTGCTATAATCGGATGCTATAAGAGTACATGGTAGTGATATCACGGGCTTCCTGGGAAAAGCCATGGTCTAAGCTGAACCCTGAAAATTTAGTATGAATTACCCAAGGCGACCTTTGAGTAATCTATTCTGGCAAGGAGGAGTCTAGAAGTAAAGAAGATGTTTCAGAAACTCCCGTTGAGTATGATTGGAGACAAAGGGAGCTAACACTATGTTATTACTTATAGGTTGTGTGTGTGTGTGTGTGTGTGTGTGTGTGTGATGGAGAGAGGGAGTACAGGGAATAAGGAAGCAAAGTTTGGTGTGGCTTTTACACTGTGGTTTTGTCATCCAAGCAAACCAACAAATAAGAATAACTTGAGTAAATGTGTTTCAATCCCTGCCCAGAAACAACCATTCTCTTCATAAGAACCACGACACCCCTGCACAATGGAATAGATGCACTCAGCTATTATGTAGCTGATACTTTTTGGAGAGGTAAGAAGAAAAGCAAAGAAAATAAGTCAAAACCAATTCATGGATGACTGTATAAATGACTTGCTAAACATGGCTCAAGTTGATGGATGGTTACTTGGAAATAAAGAACACTCACATGTTGTGGGAAGTCAGGGACCCCGAATGGAGGGACCTGATGAAGCCATGACAGAAGAACATAAATTGTGAAGATTTCATGGGCATTTATCACTTCCCCAATCAATACTCTTGTGATTTCTTATGCCTGTCTTTATTTTAATCTCTTAATCCCATCATCTTCATAAGCTGAGGATGTGTGTCGCCTCAGGACCCTGTGATGATTGCATTAACTGCACAAATTGTTTGTAGAGCACGTGTGTTTGAACAATATCAAATCTGGGCACCTTAAGAACAGGATAACAGTGATTTTCAGGGAACAAGGGAGATAACCTTAAAGTCTGGCTGCCTGTGAGCCAGGCAGGACAGAGCCATATTTCTCTTATTACTGAAAACAGGTAAGAGAAGAATCGCTGTATTATTTCTCCAGTAAGGAATATTAATAATTAACAGCCCTGGGAAAAGAATGCATTCCCAGGGGAGGCCTTTGAAATGGCCGCCCTGGGAGCATCTCCCTTTATGTAGATAGGGATGAATCATGCCCTAGTCTTCTGCAGTGCCCCCAGGCTTGCTAGGATTAGGAAATTCCAGTGTGGCGAATTCTAATCAGACTGGTTCTCTGCTCTTGCGCCCTGTTAAGATGTTTATCCATGACAGTGCATGCACAGCAGGACATGGAAGTTCATTAGTGACTCTAGTTTCGCCCTGAACTTGTGATCTTGCCCTGCTCATCTGCCTTGTGACTTTTTGTTGCCCTTAAAGCATGTGATCTCTGTGACCCACACCCTATTCATACACTCCCTCCCCTCTGAAAATTGCTAATAAAAACTTGCTGGTTTTACAGCTCAGGGGGCATCATGGAACTTGCCAACATGTGATGTCTTCCCCAGACACCCAGCTTTAAAATTTCTCTCTTTTGTACTCTTTCCCTTCATTTCTCAGACTGGCCGACACTTAGGGAAAATAGAAAAGAACTTATGTTGGATCATCAGGGGTGGGTTCCCCTGATACTCACACAAAAATGTTTTTATTCCTTTCCTCTTGGACTGTAGGCATAAACAGAAGTCAAAACTCAAGAAAAGGAGTTGCATAGTAGAAATAAAACAGGCTACAAAATGTGATGCACTTGGGTTTGAATGCTTTCCTGACACATTCTAATTGTGGGGATTGCTCAACCTTTTAGCACCTCAATTTCTATATCTTTAGAATAGGTAAAATGCACCTTATCTCAGAAGGTTGTTAGGGGATTTAAATGAGGTGCTGTACCTAAAGTATTTAAACAAATGAGTGCTAATTTCCTCACTTTTTCTCTCCTTCTTCTACCTTCAAAAAGCTCAACCTCTTTTCTCTATACCATGCAGATTTGTAGGTCCCCTGATCAATGTGATTTACAGACTTGGGCCTCTTAGTGCAACAGGAAGGATTTCCACTCCATTACCTTAATTAAGAGGGGTAGCTCATTGGGATCACATAATTTGTGGAATAACCTGGGCACCTTAATCAAATAACTTAAAAATAAACATGAGCCCCACAAGTTTATCATCTCAGAAGATACATAAGTAGAAGTAGCTAAAATGTTTATTAGAATCTCAACTCCTTCTTTAATGATTTTTTGGTGAGTAAATTATTATTTTTTGCTTAGGAGAAATTCACTTAACAAAATTCACCATTTTAAAGTGTACAATTCAGTGATATTTAGTATGTTCACATTTTTGTACAACAACCACCTCTATCTAGTTCCAAAATATTTTCATCTTCCCAAAGGAAACACAATTCCCAGTAAGTGGGAACATCCTATTTCCCTTTATTCCCATCTCCTGAGAGTCATCAGTTTGCTTTCTAACTCTAGAAATTTACCTATTCTGCAAATTATATATATATATATAATATATATGGAATTATACAATATATAACTTTTGTCTCTGTCTTCTTTCACATAAAAATGTTTTAGCAGTTTGTCTATCTTGTAGTATGTATCTACTTCATTTCATTTTATGACTAATATTCCATTGTATATACATACAACATTTTATTTATCCATTTACTTATTGATGGACATTTGGGTTTTTTCTGCCTTTTAGCAATTGTGAATACTGTTCCTATGAATGTTTGTTTAAAAAACAGAAGTCCCATCTTTTTTTAACTTTTATTTTGGGTTCAAGGGTACATATGCAGGTTTATTATATTGGTAAATTGTGTGTCACAGGTGTTTGGTGTTCACATTGTTTCATCACACAGGTAATATGCCTATAGATAATTTTTGATCATCACTCTCCTCCACCCTCAAGTTGGTTTCAGTGTCTGTTGTTCCCTTTTTTGTGTCCATATGTTCCTGATGTTTAACTTCCACTTATAAGTTAGAACATGCAAATATAAATTTTATGAGTATATTTTATTTTAAATAACTCTTACTAATTCAGTTGAAAAAGTAATCTATGTCATCTTGCCACCCTATGCCTTTAAATTGGGGCATTTAGCCCATTTACATTCAAAGTTTGTACAGAAATACCATTTGACCCAGCAATCCCATTACTGGGTATATACCCACAGGAATATAAATTATTCTATTATAAAGATACATGCACATGTATGTTCACTGCAGTGCTATTCCCAGTAGCAAAGACATGGAATCAACCCAAATGCCCGTCAATGATAGACTGGATAAAGAAAATGTGCCACATATTTACCATGAAATACTATGCAGCCACAAAAAGTAATGAGATCATGTCCTTTGCAGGGATATGTATGGAGCTGGAAGTCATTATTTTCAGCAAACTAACTCAGGAACAGAAAACCAAACAAAACATGTTCTCACTTCTAAGTGGGAGCTGAATGATGGAACACATGGACACATCAGGGGAACAACACACACTGGGGACTCTTGGTGGGGGAAGGAGGATGGAGAGCATCAAGAAGAAAAGCTGATGGATGCTAGGCTTAATACCTAGGTGATGGGTTGATCTGTGCAGCAAACCACTTAATAAACGTACACATCCTGCACATGTATCCTGGAACTTAAAATAAAAGTTGATGAAAAACAAAAAACAAATTTAGATATGATTTCTCACTGTCCTTGTGTTGTTAGCTGTTTATTATCTAGACTTGTCTGTGTGTTTGCTTTATAGTCTCACTGGTCTGTATACTTAAGTGTGTTTGGTGGCTGGTAATGATTTTTTCTTTTTATGTTTAGCACTCCCTTAAGGACCTCTTATAAGACAGGTCTTGTGGTAACAACTTCCCTTAGCATGTGGTTGTCTGAAAATGATCCTATTTCTCTTTTGCTCATGATGCTTAGTTTGGTTGAATATGAAGTTCTTGGTTAAAAATTCTTTTCTTTAGGAATTTAGGAATGTTGAATATAGGTCCTCATTCTCTCCTGTCTTGTAGGTTTTTATTTTTTTTTTTTTTTTTTTTTTTTTTTTTTTGCTGAAATGTATGCTGTTAACCTGATGGGATTCCCTTTGTATGTCACCTGCCCCCTTCTCTCTAGTCGTCTTTAACATTTTTTCTTTCATTTCAACCTTGAACAATTCGATGATTATGTGTCTTGGGGATGATCTTCTTGTGTAGTGTTTCATAGGGGGTTTCTGAATTTGAATGTTGGCATCTCTCGTGAGGTTGGAGAAATGTTAATGGATAGTGTTCTGAAATATGTTTTTCAAGTTGCTTACTTTTTCTGTTTTTCTTTGAAGGATGCCAATGAGTCATAGTTTAGTCTCTTTACATAAGCCCATGTTTCTCAGAGATTTTGTTCATTATTTTTATTGTTTTTCTGTATTTTTGTCTGAGTTACTTTGAAAAGCAGGTCTTCAAGCTCTGAGATTCTTTCCTCACCTTGGTCAGTTCTACTGTTAATACTTGTGGTTGTGTTCTGAAATTCTTAAAATGGGGTTTTCAGCTCTATTAGCTCTGTTTGGTTCTTTCTTAAAATGACAAATTCATCTTTTATTTCCTGTATTGTTTTATTGTATTTCTTAGAATTATTTGATTGGGTTTTGAATTTCTTGTGAATATCAATGATCTTTATTCCTATTCGTATTCTGAATTCCATTTTTGTCATTTCAGGCATCTCAGCCTGGTTAAGAACCATTGCTGGGGAACTAATGTGATTGTTTGGAGGCTATAAGACATTCTGGATTTTTAAGTAGCCAGAGACCTTGCACTGGCTCTTTCTCATCTTTGTCGGATGGTGTTCCTTTAGTCCTTGAAGTTGCTGTCCTTTGGATGGGTTTTCTTTCATAGTTTTATCTTCTTTGATGTTGTTGCAGGTTTGATTGTGGTATAAGTTAGATTCAGCTGACTGCCTTCATTTGTGGTAGATTTGGAGGGGCCCAAGATTCAGGTCAGCACTCCTGACCTGTATGCTCTAACTCTGAGGGGAAAATATCAGGCCCCCAGCTTTGGTATCTGTCGCCTCAGGTATAGAAACCTGATGCACTCGGTGGGTCAAGATGTTCCTGGGCTGCTGGTCACAACACTGAATGGTGGTGCCAGCCAAAGTATTTCTTTTGGTGGTGGAAGCAAAATCTGTTCTCATTTGCATGTGCAAGCACCATCAACAGCATGCTGAGGTGCACACTCATCAGTTGGGGTGGGGCACTAGTGTATCTGGGGCTGCCAGCCTCCCTGCAGGCACTGGCAACAACAGTGGTGACAGCATAGGGAGGAGGGCATTGAGGGGGAGGGGGACAGAGGGGGACAGGATCACTGGGTTCTGTGTGCATGTTCACAGCCCACACATATGAGAAACTTGAAACTCAAGACATTGAGCAACCTTACCTCTATGGCTTTTCTGAGCTCATCCCACACTTTAGATCTCCCAGAATGGCTTTGCATGCTTCCGGCGGCTCCACAGTTCTGGGATATTGAGGGTGGCTCTGGCTCTGACCCCACTTTTTTGTTCAGCCTTGCCCTTGTGGGAGGACTGAGTGGTGGCTCTGCTTTGAGACAAGTCTCTCCCTGGGCCCCCTGGCTTTTAAGTATATCCTCTGAAATCAAGGTACAGGCTATCATTGCCCCACAGCTCTTGCATTCTGCACATCTGAAATGGTAGCACCATGTGGGCATAGCCTAAGGTTACTTCTTGCACCCTCTCGAGATACATTTGGGTCCACTTGTGCCATACCATAGTGTCACAAAGGCTTATGGCTTATATTTTTCAAAGCAGCAAGTTGAGCTACACCTGAGGTCACTTGAACCACAGCAAGAGTTGCTGAAAACTGCTATGCCCGGATGCATGAAGTAGAGTCCTGAGTCATCCCTGGGCAACAGGGATGGAGATTGGAGAGTGCCTGGGACCATCTCAGAAAAGCACTCTTCCCTCATAGAACTCTGGGCGTAGGATAAAATGGGCAGCCTCAAAGATCTCTAGAATGCCTTCAGGGCCATTTTCTTGGTGTCTTGATAATTAGCACCTAGCTCCCTCCTGTTCCTGCTAATCTCTTTAGTAACCAGTCACTCAGCCATACCCTTGTTTTGTTCTCATATATATACTGTTTTGCTCTTTACGTGGCCAGGCTATGAATTTTTTTTTACACAGTATATAAATGGTATTTATTATAATTTGTGAAATACATTTATAGGGATTATCCTATTTCTTTTTTTAATTATTATTATACTTTAAGTTTTAGGGTACATGTGCACAATGTGCAGGTTTGTTACATATGTATCCATGTGCCATGTCGGTTTGCTGCACCTATTAACTCGTCATTTAGCATTAGGTGTATCTTCCTAAAGCTGTCCCTCCCCCCTCCTCCCACCCCACAACAGTCCCCGGAGTGTGATGTTCCCCTTCCTGTGTCCATGTGTTCTCACTGTTCAATTCCTACCTATGAGTGAGAACATGCGGTGTTTGGTTTTCTGTCCTTGCGATAGTTTACTGAGAATGATGGTTTCCAGTTTCTTCCATGTCCCTACAAAGGACACGAACTCATCATTTTTTATGGCTGCCTAGTATTCCATGGTGTATATGTGCCACATTTTCTTAATCCAGTCTATCGTTGTTGGACATTTGGCTTGGTTCCAAGTCTTTGCTATTCTGAATAGTGCTGCAATAAACATACGTGTGCATGTGTCTTTATAGCAGCATGATTTATAGTCCTTTGGGTATATACCCAGTAATGGGATGGCTGGGTCAAATGGTATTTCTAGTTCTAGACCCCTGAGGAATCGCCACACTGACTTCCACAATGGCTGAACTAGTTTACAGTCCCACCAACAGTGTAAAAGTGTTCCTATTTCTCCACATCCTCTCCAGCACCTGTTGTTTCCTGACTTTTTAATGATGGCCACTCTAACTGGTGTGAGATGGTATCTCATTGTGGTTTTTATTTACATTTCTCTGATGGCCAGTGATGATGAGCATTTTTTCATGAGTTTTT
>NW_026652282.1:51504467-51524334 GCF_009828535.3 Hylobates moloch | reverse complement strand
CCAGAGATTCTGGTATGTTGTGTCTTTGTTCTCATTGGTTTCAAAGAACATCTTTATTTCTGCCTTCATTTCGTTATGTACCCAGTAGTCATTCATGAGCAGGTTGTTCAATTTCCATGCAGTTGAGTGGTTTTGAGTGAGTTTCTTAATTCTGAGTTCTAGTTTGATTACACTGTGGTCTGAGAGACAGTTTGTTATAATTTTTGTTCTTTTACATTTGCTGAGGAGAGCTTTACTTCCAACTATGTGGTCAATTTTGCAATAGGTGTGGTATGGTGCTGAAAAGAATGTATATTCTGTTGATTTGGGGTGGAGAGTTCTGTAGATGTCTATTAGGTCCACTTGGTGCAGAGCTGAGTTGAATTCCTGGGTGTCCTTGTTAACTTTCTGTCACGTTGATCTGTCTAATATTGACAGTGGGGTGTTAAAATCTCCCATTATTATTGTGTGGGAGTCTAAGTCTCTTTGTAGGTCACACTCAGGGCTTGCTTTATGAATCTGGGTGCTCTTGTATTGGGTGCATATATATTTAGGATGATTAGCTCTTCTTGTTGTATTGATCCCTTTACCATTATGTAATGGCCTTCTTTGTCTCTTTTGATCTTTGTTGGTTCAAAGTCTATTTTATCAGAGACTAGGATTGCAACCCCTGCCTTTTTTTGTTTTCCATTTCCTTGGTAGATCTTCCTCCATCCCTTTATTTTGAGTCTATGTGTGTCTCTGCACGTGAGATGGGTTTCCTGAATACAGCACACTGATGGGTCTTGATTCTTTATCCAATTTGCCAGTCTGTGTCTTTTAATTGTGTTCTGCATCCACTTCAATGATTAATTCTGTCCATAAACTATTCTTTTGCTCAAATATCTCATTGTACATGGCCAACAGTCAGTATGCAGCAGGCTGAAAACTTTACTGCTTAGACGTTTCTTCTGTCAGATATCCTGGTTCATCCTTAATATCAGCTTTCCACAAAGTCCATAAACACAGACAAAATTCTTTCAAGTTGTTTGTCACTATATAACAAGGATAGCCTTTACTCCAGTTTCCAGTACCTGTGCCTCACTTCCATCTGAGACCTCCTCAGAATGGACTCTACTGTCCACATTTCTATCAGCATTCTGTTTATGACCATTTAAGTAATTTCTTTTCTTATTTTTCAGTTTTTATTTATCTCCTGGCGTACTTGCCTTACAAGTATTTTTTTTATTATACTTTAAGTTCTATGGTACATGTGCACAACATGAAGGTGTGTTACATATATATATATGTGCCATTTTGGTGTGCTGCACCTGTTAATCCGTCATTTACATTAGGTATATCTCCTAATCTATCCCTCGCCCGTCCCCCCACCCCACAATAGGCCCTGGTGTGTGATGTTCCCCACCCTGTGTCCAAGTGTTCTCATTGTTCAATTCCCACCTACGAGTGAGAATATGCGGTGTTGGGTTTTCTGTCCTTGTGATAGTTTGCTGAGAATGATGGTTTCCAGCTTCATCCATGTCCCTACAAAGGACATGAACTCATCCTTTTTTATGGCTGCATAGTATTCCATGGTGCATATGTGCCTCGTTTTCTTAATCCAGTCCATCATTGATGGATATTTGGGTTGGTTCCATGTCTTTGCTGTTGTGAATAGTGCCACAATAAACCTTCGTGTGCATGTGTCTTTATAGCAGCATGATTGATAATCTTTTGGGTATATACCCAGTAATGGGATGGCTGGGTCAAATGGTATTTCTAGTTCTAGATCCTTGAGGAATCACCACACTGCCTTCCACAATGGTTGAACTAGTTTACAGTCCCACCAACAGTGTAAGTAATTTCTATGAAGATTCAGACTTCCTCCAGTCTCTCATATCCTGAACTTGTACCAAAATTATCCTTAATGTTCTATTTATGGCAACTCAGGCTTTTTCTAACCTGTTCCTTCAAACTCTTTCAGTTTCTACTCATTACCTAGTTCGAAAGCTCTTTTCACATCTTCAGGTATTTATTTTTATTTTCAGTTCTGTTGCAGGATGTGCAGGTTTGTTACATAGGTAAATGTGTTCCATGGTGATTTGCTGCACCTGTCAACCCATCACCTAGCTTTTGAGCCCAGAATGGATTAGCTATTTTTCCTAATGCTCTCCTTCCCCTCAACCCACCCCCAACAGGTCCCAGTGTGTGTTGTTCCCCTCCCTGTGTTCAAGTGTTTCATTGTTCAGCTCCCACTTATAAGCGAGATCATGTGGTGTTTGGTTTTCTGTTCATGCATTAGTTTCCTGGTGATAATGGCTTTCAGCTTCATCTATGTCTCTGCAATGGACATGATCTTATTCCTTTTTATGGCTGCATAGTATTCAATGGTGTATATGCACCACATTTTCTTTATGCCATATTTTTTATTAGCAACAGCCCCACATCCTGGTACCAATTTTCTGTTCTAATCAATCTTCTGTAGCTATAACAGAATACCTAAGACAAGGGAATTTATGTTTAAAAAGGTTTATTTTGACTCACAGTTCTGGAGGCTGAGCAGTCCAAGATTGAATGGCTGCATCTACTGGACCACTGGTGAAGACATCCTGCTGTGTGATAACATGGTGAAAGCCATTATAGGACAAGAGAGGTGCACTGAGAAGCAAACTGGATTTTATATTAGACACATTCTTGTGATAACTAACCCACTTCTGCAATAACCCATTAATTGATTAATCCATTCATGAAGGCAGAGGCCTCATGACCCAGTCACTTTTCAGTGACACCACTCTCCATCACTATTACATTTGGGAATAAGATTCAACTGCGAGTTTCACAGGGGGCAAATATTCAAGCCCTAGCAGGTGTACTTTAGGCATTCAAATTTATTCTTTTGCATGTGTATATCTAGCTGTTCCAACATCAAAATGACAGTTGAAAAGGCTGTGCTTTGCCCATTAAATTGTCTTGGCATCCATGTTGAAAATCACTTCACAATATATTCAAGGGTTTATATCTGGGCTTTTCATTATATTTCATTGGCCTATATGTCTGTCTTTATATGTGTGTGTCTATATGTTTTGATTACTGAAGTTTTATAGTAAGTTTGGAAGTCAAGAAGTGTAAGTCCTCCAAGTTGGGTTTTCTTTTTCAATGTTGTTTTGACTATCTGGGTTCCTTAAGTTCTGATATTAAGTTTAGGATGAATTTTTCTATTTCTGGAATAAAACATCATTGAGATTTTCATAGAAATTACATTGAATTTACAGGTATCTGTATACTGTAAGTAGTATTGACATCTTAATAATATTGCTTCCAATCTATGAACATGGGATATCTTTTAATCTACTTATGTTTTCTTTAACTTCTCTAGCAATGTTTTGTAGTTTTCATTGTAAAAGTCTTTGCCTCTTTGGTTAAATTTACTCGTAAGCATTTTATTGATGATATTTAAGTGAAATAGTGTTCTTAATTTCCTTTTCAGACTGGTAATTGCTAGTTTATAGAAATATCTCCTGACTTTTATATGATGATCTTGTATCCTTCACCTTTGCAGAATTTGTTTTTAGTTTTAATAGTCTATGAATTCCTTCGTATTTTCTACATATAAGATCAAGTTATCTGCAAATAGTTTAGCTGCTTTTTTTTTCCAATTTGAATGCCTTTTATTTCTTTTTTCTTCCTTAATTGTTCTGGCTAGAACTTCCATCCCAATGGTGAGTAGCAGTGGTAAAGTCTGTCATCTCCATTCTGTTCTTGATTGTACACATTGTCCATTTTTACAATTAAGCATAATTAGCTCTTGATGTTTTGTGAATGCTCAAAATCAGTTTCAAGAAATTTCCTTCTATTTTTAACTGTTGGGTGTTTTTTCATGAAAGATTATTGGACTTTGTCATATACATTTTCTGCATCAATTGAAATTATCTTTTTTTCTTTTCTATTATAAATGTGGTGCATTATATTAATTGAATTTTGTATCTTGAACTATCTTTACCCCAAGATAATTTCTACTTGGTTATAATGTGTAATTCTTTCATAGGTTGCTAGACTGAACTTATTATAAGTCTTTCTTAGGTTCTTTAATAGCTTATTCCCATCAGTTTCTGCATTATTTTCCATTGGAAGGTTTTAAATTGTTTTTCCAATTTTCTTTTAACTGTTTATAGATGTGTTCAGATTTTTAAAAAGATCTTCCTGAATCAATTGTGGTAGCTTGCATTTCTAGGAATTTGTCTATGTTACTAGGATACATAATTAATTGGTGTAAATTTCTCATACTATTCTCTTTCTACAAAATAAATTTGTGTGTATTTGAGATTCACGAGTAATGATATGAGATACATGTACCAGCATATCTAATTTTATTGCACTTTGCAGATATTGCACTTTTTATAAATTGAAAGTTTGTGGCAATTCTTCATCAAGCAAGTCTTCCCACAGATGAGTGCTACTGCAAGTAGAATTATTTTGTCATTTTGTTTTGCAGTTGTTTGCTGGTAGTACCTAAGAATATAATTAATTTATATATATTGAATTTATAATATGCAACATTGTTACATTCTATAAGTTACAGTATTCATTTCAGAGGTTCATGGGAATTTTCTTGGTAATAATAATAATATCTGCAAATGGAACAGTTATACTTTTTTCTTTCTTACATATGTGCCTATCTTTCTTGTCTTTTCCTCTCTCACGTCTTTCTCTTATTTTTTTCTTTATTTTCTTGTTTGATTGAACCGTCTAGAAAGTCAAGTAAAATATTTAATAGAAATGATGAGAAAAGGCTTCCTGGCTTGGTCCTAACCTTAGTGGAAAAACACTCAGTCTTTCACATTAATTATCATGTTTTCTGTAGGATTTTGGTAGATGCCCATCAATATTTGTAATATTTTTTCTATTCTTTCTTTGGTGAAAATTTTTCCATGAATATGTAGTAAATTTTGTCATGTAGATTTTCGGCATATTGAAGTGATCATGTGCTTTTTCTTTTTTAGCCTGTTAATGTGGTAAATCACAATGTTTGAATTTCAAATGTTAAAACAAACTTGCATTTCTGGAATAAACTCAAGTATATATTATCATTTGTATATCCTGTGGAATATAGTTTGGTAAAATTTTCTACTTTAAAATGTTCATGATTATTTTATTATTAATTTCAAGCTATACAGATGTTATAAACTTGTTTTACAGATATGCTTCTAAAAATTTTTTTATGGGTCTTAAAATAAATATTCCTTACGCTTGAAAATATTATTGCATCCAGTGTTCGTAACAGGTGGTTACTACCTACAGAGAACATTCTTTCTAAAGGGCAGGATGCCCACATATCATAAAATTCCCTTAATATTTTGAAAATATTTTGCAATAATTTTTTTGATGACAGCTTCATTGAGATAAGTCATATACTGTAAATTAATCTATTTAAAGTGTACAATACTGTTTTGTATTAAGTACAACCACAGGATTGAACAATCAATACTATAGCCTGATTTTATAATATTTTGGTTCCCCATAAAAGAAACCTTACATCCACTCAGAGTCACACTCTATTTCTCCTTCAACATTCTCACACTTACCACCAATCAAGCCCTAGGCAACAACTAGTATCATTTCTCTGTCTACATATTTGGTTTTTCTAGATATTTTATACAGATAGAATCATACACCATGTGTATTGTTTGTTTGTAAGGTTTTTAAGGTTCAACCAAGTTGTATCAGTAATAAATTCATCTTTACTGATTACTGAACATTGTTTTACTACTTTTTTTTATGCATTCATCAGTTGATGGACACTTTTTGGCCACCATAAATAATGCTGGTATTAATATTTGTGTACAAGATTTTGTGGGAACATATGATTTCATACCTGTTGGGTATATACCCAAGGGTGAAATTTAAGGTGATACTGAAACGATATGTTTAAATTTTTAAAGAACTGTCCAAGAGTTGTCTAAACTGGCTGCAACATTTTACATTGCTACCAGCAGTGCAAGTGGGTTCTACTCTCTTCCCATCCATCTCATCACTGGGTATTATATTTCTTTTTGATTATAGCCATCCTAATGAGTGTAAAGTGGTATCACATTGTGATTTTTGTTTGTATTTCTTTGTTATGTAAAGAGTTTGAGATTTTTTCTTTTGTTTTTGAACATTTTTATATCTTCTTTGGAGATATGCCTATTTGGATTTCTGCACATTTAAGTATTTGGTAGTTTATATTTTAATTATTGAGTTCTAGCCATTTTTATGTATTCCTGACACAAGTCCACATATAAAATATTATATATACAAACACAAATAAATATATATATACACACACATATATACATATATAATTTGCAAATGTTTTCTTTCATTCTGTGGTGTGCCATTTTACTTTTGTGATAATTCCCTTTGATGGACACGTTATTAATTTTTGTGAAATCAAATGTATCTGTCTTTAGAGTTTCTCTTTTATTGGCTTTTAGCACCTTGTCTATAAACCCATTCCTTAATCAAAAGACCCCAAATTTATAACTTTGATAATTTAAAAGAGTTTTATAGTTTTAACCCTTATATACATGTCCATGTTCCATTTTTACTAAAAGCATATATATGGTATGAGGTAAGAGCTCAACTTCATTTATTTGCATATAGATACCTAGTTTCTCTAGCACCATTTTTTAAAAACTCTTTTCCCCCCCACTAAATTGTTTTCAGAGCATTTAGATATAAATTGACTGAAATGTGAAGGCTTATATTTGGGCACTCAATTCTATTCTGCTGGTTTAAATTACATCTTGTCTTTGTTACTGTAACTTTGAAGTAGTTTTGAAATCAGTATATCAGGTGGGTACTCAAACTTTGTTCTTTATCAAGCTTATTTTTGCTATTTTGGGACCCTTAAAATTCCATATAAATTTTAGAATCAGCTTGCCAATATCTGCAAAGAAGCAATGTGAAATTTTGTTAGAGATTGTGTCAAGTCTGTATATCCTTTTGGGGTGAATCACCATCTTGAAAATATTAATTCTTCCAATAAATGAATATAAAATGTCTTTTCATTTGTTTAGGTATTTTTATTCCTGTAGACATTATTTTGTGGTTTCCAGATGATTGGTTTTTCAGTTCTTTTGTTAAATTTATTCCTAAGTATTTTATTTATTTTGGTTGTATTGTAAATGGAATTGCTTTTCTTAATTCCATTTCTGGATTGTTCATTGCAACTGTATAGACATACAATAGAATATTTTATATTGAACTTACATCCTGCAACCTTGAAAAATTCATTTATTATATCTAAGAGGTCTTTAGTCGATTTTTTATGGTTTTCCGCATAACAGATCATGTCATTATAAATTAGGGAAGATATAGTTTTATTTCTTCCTTTCCATTTTACATGCCTTTTATTTCATATTTCTACAAATTTATCTTATTAGAGATGCTAGTACAATGTAAAATAGAAATAATGAAAGCAGACCTCCTTCTTCTGTTCCTGAATTCAGAGAAAAACATTCAGTTTTTTTATCATTAGTTATGATGTTAGCCATGGGTTCTTTGTATGTGTCATTTAGCAGGATGACAATAGTCCTTTTTATTTCTACTATGTTGGCTAATTTTATAATGAAAGAGTTTGGGTATTATTAAAAGTTTTGCCTACATCCATTAAGGCACATTTGGGTTTTTTGTTATTCTACTGATATAATGTGTCACATTAATTGATTATCAGATGTTAAGCCAACCTTGCCTTCCTAAGAAGAATTTCATTTGGCATTTAATATGCTGCTGGACTTAGTTCATTAGCATTAAGTTGATGATTTATGCATCTGTATTTAGGTGAGATATACATTTGAACATTTCATGTAATGTCTGATTTGTTTTGGTATATGTGTAATATTGGGCTCAGGATGAATTCAGAAATCTTCCCTTCTCTTCTAAATTTTGGCCAATTTTGTGAAGATATTCTATTAACTGTTTAAGTGTTTGGTAGAATTCACCAGAGATGCAATCATAAACTGGGTTTTTCTTTATGGAAAAGTTTTTGAGTACTGATTCAATCTCTTTATCTCTTATAGGTATATTCAAATTCCATACTTCTTGAGTCAGATTCAGCAACTTGCTTTTTCCAGGAATTTGTCAATTTTATCTACATTATCTAATTTGTTGGCATACAATTGTTTTTAGTTTTCCCATATAATCAATTTTATCTTTCTATGGTCTATAATGTGTTGTCAATTTTGACCTTTTTAAAGAACCAACAATTGACTCTGATCTTTTTTTTTTTTTGAGATGCAGTCTCACCTTGTCACCGAGGCTGGAGTGCAATGGCTCACCGCAACCTCCACCTCACAGGTTCAAGTGATTCTCCTGCCTCAGCCTTCTGAGTACCTGGGATTACAGGTGCCTGCCACCACGCCTGGCTAATTTTTGTATTTTTGGTAGAGATGGGGGTTTCACCATGTTGGCCAGGCTGGTCTCGATCTCCTGATCTCAAGTTGTCTCACTGCCTCAGCTTCCCTACTTTCAGTGTCCCAAGGTGTAAAGTTAGATTATTAACATGACATTTTTCTTCTTTCTTAATGTAGTAATTTAAAGTACAAATTTTCCTCTGAGCACTGCTTTGGTTGCATCCCTAAAGTTTTTGTATGTTATGTTTTCATTTTAATTCTTTTCTATGTATATGTAAATTATTCTGGTTATTTCTCTTTTAATACTTTGATGATTTAAGGGTACATTGTTTAATCTCCACATATTTGTAAATTTTCCAGCTTTCCTTCTGTTACTGATTTCTAGCCTTATCTCACTGTTGTTGATAAAGATACTTTGTATGATTTCGACATTTCAAAACTTAACGGTACTTATTTTTTGGCCTGGAGAATTTTTCTTGTGCACTTGAGAGGAATGTGTGTTCTGCTGTTTTTCGAATTTAGTAGTCTGCATATGTCTTTTAGGGCTAGTTGATTTATACTGTTGTTCAAGTCTTCTTTCACTATTAATTTCTTACTGTACAGCTGTCTATTTGTACCTGCAATTCTGTCACTGTGAGGGTATCGTATACTTTGGGAGTCTGTTATTTAGTGCTTGTATGATTATAATTGTTATACCTTCATGAATTGACCACTTTATGTATGTATATTGTCCTTCTTTTCCTCTCATAACAATTTTTCACTTGAATTCTGTTTTGTCTAACATTAATATGGTGACCACAGATCTGTTTTCATTACTGTTTGAATGGAGTGTATTTTTCTATCTTTTTATTTTCAACTTAAATGTGTCCTTGGATCTAAAGTGAGTTTCTTGTAGAGAGGATATAGTTTGATCATTTTTAAATGTAAACCCATTTTGCCTTTGTCTGCCTTTTGATTAAAAATTTTAATTAATTTTCATTTAAAGTAGTTACTAATAGGAAAGAACTTATATCTGCATTTGATACTGGTTCTAAATTTGTCTTATACATTTTTTGGTCTTTATTTTTCCATTATTGACACCTGTTGTGTTTACTTGTTTTTTTGTAGTGAACCATTTTGATTTTCTTCTCATTCTGTTGCATGTAATTTTTAAATCTAACAATTTTGTTTGGCATATAAATGACATTTAACATCCTAAATTTATAACAATCTAGTTCAAATTGTTACTCACTGAACTTCCAAAGCACAAACTATGCTCCTAAAATTTCCATTCTACCCCTTTTTTATGTTGTGATTTTTATAAATTATATCTTTATACATTATGACCCAATAATATACGTTTATATTTAATTGTCCTTAAAATTCTGTAGAAAAAAAATTTTAAACTGAAGTTACAAAGCAAAAATACAATATTGGCTTTTATATTTGCTCATATATTTATCTTTACTAGAAAATTTTATGTTTTCCTATGAATTTGATTTATTATCTAGAGTTCTTTCATTTCAATCTGAAGGATTCTCATCAGCATTTTATGTAGGGCAAATGCAATGGTAATGAACTAGCCCAGCTTTTGTTTTTCTGGGAATGTCTTAATTTCTCTAATTTTTCAAAGGATAGTTTTACTGAACATAGAATACTTAATTAACCATTTGCTTTTCTTTCAGCACATTAAATATATCATTCCACTGTCTTCTCAGCTTCAAGACTTCTGCAGAGAAATCAGCTGATTATCTTATTTAAGGTCCATTTACATGATGAGTCTCTTCTATTTTGTTCCTTTCAAGATTCTGTTATTGACTTTTCATGTTTGATTATAATATGTCTCATGGTGTTTATTTGAGTTTATCTTATTTGGATTTTTTTTTTTTTTTTTTTTTTTGAGGCGGAGTCTCGCTCTGCCGCCCAGGCTGGAGTGCAGTGGCGCGATCTCGGCTCACTGCAAGCTCCGCCTCCCGGGTTCACGCCATTCTCCTGCCTCAGCCTCTCTGAGTAGCTGGGACTACAGGCGCCCACCACCACGCCCGGCTGATTTTTTTTTTTTTTTATATTTTTAGTAGAGACAGGGTTTCACCGTGGTCTCGATCTCCTGACCTCGTGATCCGCCCGCCTCGGCCTCCCAAAGTGCTGGGATTACAAGCGTGAGCCACCGCGCCCAGCTTATTTGGATTTTTTGAGGTTCGTGAATTCATAGATGCATGTCTTTCATCAAATTTGGCAAGTTTTTGGCTATTTCTTCAAATATTCTTTTACCCTATCTCCCTCTTCTCTTATTATTATTCTCATGATGCATATGTTTGTCTGCTTGATGGCATCCTGCAAGCCTCTTAGGCTTTATTCACTTTTCTTCATTTTTTTCTGTCTGCTCCTCAAACTCAATTTCAATCGTCCTATTTTAGGTTCACTGATTCTGCTTGTTTAAACCTACTTTTAATAACTTTTCTTTCAGTTATGGTAGTTTTTTGCATCACAATTTTTATTTTTTTATAGTGTCTATCACATCATTGATATTCTTATTTGGGTCATACATTATTTCTCTAATTTAATGTAGTTATTTTTCCATGATTTTATTTAGCTTTTTATGCATTTTTAAGAGAGTTATTTTAAAGTATTTTTCTAGTAGATCTACGTTGGCCGCCTCAAAGATAAATTCTCTCAATTTATGGTGTTCCCTTGAATGGGCCAAACTTTGCTGTTCCTTTGTATGCCTTGTCTTTTCTTGTTGAAAACTGGTCACTTGAATATTACATTGTTGTATCTCTGCAAATCAGATTCTCCCCCTTTCCTAGGGTTTGTTATTTTTCTGATTGTTGAAGATTGTGGCAGTCATTTGATTAGTGATTTTCCGAGAATTTTTTTTGTAAGGACTATATTCCTTGATTTGTGCGGTCACTGAAGTCTCTGTTTCTTTGTCTGGGTTCCGCTAGTGTATTGATAGAGATCTCTTTGAACATGAGGAGCTAAAAAAACAAACAAACCCCCACCCCCCAATCTTTGTAGATTAGCTCTGTGCCTGGGCACTTCTTTAACACTTAGCCAGGTTTTCACTTAGCCCAGGGATCAGCCCAATGTGAAAACTTCCCTGGTATTTTCTGCATATGTCTCTTTCCTGGGGCATGTGCATAGTCTTTTAAATTACTCATAAATGTTATTGTTTTCAAATATTTTACAGATAAACTCTTCCTAGGTTTTGCTTTCAGGCTGTAGATAATATAGTGCATGTCTCAAATATAATCTTTGTTTCAGGAGCCTTTGGGTTCAGTTGGTGGTGTTTTAAGCATTGCCCACTGCTTTTCTGGCCTGAGTTCCAGGTTAGTAAAGGCAAAGATGAACACCTTGTTTTAATCCTTAAGTTAGGCCCCAGACAAATTAGAACAAAATAATTTGCAAACAAAGTATTTTCTGCTCCTTCTGCAACCAGGGATCAGGGTCCTACTCTGGGTATGTGGGCTTCCCTCTTCAAGACTGCTACTGTGCCATGGAAGAAGGTGGAAAGAGCAAGTAAAAGTGCCACAAATCTTCCTGTCATTTTGATTTTTATCATTTTTATTTCAGCATTTACTTGGCTGTAAACCTTTGACTATTTCCCAGAGTTTTTACAAAGTTAGTTCTGACAGTTCCTAATTATTTTTCAGAGATTTTGTGGGCAGATACAAACTTAAATCTACCTACTCTACCATTTTGATGATGTGGTTCTTCTACAGTAAAGGTTTTTAATAAATTTTGCCTTAAAAAATGTGTAGTATGTGGATCTACAACCATCTAATCTTTGACAAACCTGACAAAAACAAGCAATGGGGAAAGGGTTCCCTATTTAATAAATGGTGCTGGGAAAACTGACTAGCCATATGCAGGAAACTGAAACTGGGCCCCTTCCTTACAACTTATATAAAAATAAACTCAAGATGGATTAAAGACTTAAACATAAAACCTAAAACCATAAAAACCCTAGAAGAAAACCTAGGCAATACCATTCAGAACATAGGCATGGGCAAATACTTCATAACTAAAACACCAAAAGTAATGGCAACAAAAGCCAAAACTGACAAATGGGATATAATTAAACTAAAGAGCTTCTGCACAGGAAAAGAAACTACCATCAGAGTGAACAGGCAACCTATAGAATGAGAGAAAATTATTGCAATCTATCCATCTAACAAAGGGTTAATATCCAGAGTCGACAAAGAACTTAAACAAATTTACAAGAAAAAAACAAACAACCCCATCAAAAAGTAGGCAAAGGATATGAACAGGCACTTCTCAAAAGACGACATTTATGCAGCCAACAAACATATGAAAAAAAAGCTCATCATCACTGGTCATTAGAGAAATACAAATCAAAACCCCAATGAGATACCATCTCACGCCACTTAGAATGGTGATCATTAAAAAGTCAGGAAACAACAGATGCTGGAGAGCATATGGAGAAATAGGAACACTTTTACACTGTTAGTGGCAGTGTAAATTAGTTCAACCATTGTGGAAGACAGTGTGGCGATTCCTCAAGGATCTAGAACCAGAAACACCATTTGACCCAGCAATCCCATTACGGGGTATATAACCAAACGATTATAAATCATTCTACTATAAAGATACATGCACACATATAATTATTGCAGCTCTATTTACCATAGCAAAGACTTGGAACCAATCCAAATGCTCATCAATGATAGACTGGATAAAGAAAATGTGGCACATACACACCATAGAATACTATGCAGCCATAAAAAAGGATGAGTTCATGTCCTTTGCAGGGACATTGATGAAGCTGGAAGCCATCATTCCCAGCAAACTAACACAGGAACAGAAAACCAAACATGCATGTTCTCACTCATAAGTGGAAGTTGAACAATTAGAACACATGGACACAGGGAGGGGAATATCACACACCAGGGCCTGCCAGGGGGTAGGGGCAAATGGGAAGGAGAGCATTAGGACAAATACTTAATGCATATGGGGGCTTAAAACCTAGATGATGGGTTGATAGGTTCAGCAGAGCACCATGGCACATGTATACCTATGTAACAAATCTGCACATTCTGCACATGTATCCCAGAACTTAAAGTAAAATTTAAAAAAATATTAAATCTACAAAATTATTACAACCCCAATTCTTTCGTTATTTCTAGCTAAAAAATGTAGCATGTGGATACATTATTTTTTCTGGTTTTAATTTTTATCTGATTACTTGCTTAGTGAATCTTTCATACCTCTTTCAGAAGGGGGATAATTATCTTCCCTCGACTATCTGGTTATCAGTCACACATGGATAGCTATCTAGGTATAATAGGCAAACATTCCGCTTTAGGACCACCTCACCCTACATGGTACCTACTTATTGTAGAAATGATTACACCCCCAGGAAATCAGGTCAGTCAAGTCTTTAGTTAACACCTACTACATGCCTTAGTGACTGTCTTGGGGCCTTGCTTTGCAGAAACCATTATAGGTTTAAACAAACTTGGGATTGTTTTACAAATTGTTAAATATAACAACGGTAATTATTTCATTATGTTAATATTAGATGTGTTTCTCACTGAAAATTTCGATGGCTAAGGTTTTGCAAATCAATCTTGTATATAAAACAACATGAGGTAGAGAATAATTTAGTAATACTAGGGTATTTTAGGTGATTAGTCATTTTTATCGCTTTTGGAACAACACTCACGAAAATGATTTTTAAAATGACTAATTTGTAGTTGATGAATTTGGGCTGAATTGGTTTGAGCAGAATCTTGCAAAGTTTTAAATAAATATCATCTAATCCCATTCATCTAGAAAGTCAAATCAATTGTATAAACTTGCCTGTAGTCTGTACAGGTCAGAATACAGATTAATTAGCTGCTATAAAAATTCTCAAAATAATATGTGACAGTCTGAGGATAATCCATCCATGGCTGGTGTGATGACTCCACGGTAACAGAGACCTAAAATCCTTTTATGTTGTTGCTCTAATGTCTAATTTAAGTACTGAACACTGTCATTATAGTGTAAATGTAGCCATAGACAATATATAAATGAATGAGTGTGTTTGTGTTCCAATAAACCTTTGTTTTTGAAAATTTAAATTTAAATTTTATGTAATTTGTACATGTCATGAAATATTTGTTTCTTAATTTTTTTCAACCACTTATATATGTAAAAATAATTATTTGCCCTCTGATCAAACAAAAACAGATAGTAGACAAGTTTTGGCCCTTGAGCTGTAGTTCACTGGCCCCAGCTCCAACTCTAGTAGCTCAGGTTGTCATTTCCCCATCTTAGTCAGGTTGGATTACACTTTATGTTGTAAGCATACTTGTTCTAGATTTCTGAGGGGCTTACCCTTGTTTTCCAAGGACATTACAATCTTATCAGCTTCACAATAACATCATTGGACAAGATTTTCTTATCTGAAATACCTTGACGATGTCTCTGGCAGTGGTCATGTATTTGATTTACTTTAGGCTGAGACAGTAGTTCCTTGTGGGTTTACTTTTTAATTCTCCAATATTTTTTGTCTCTTATTACTAGTTTTAATCAATATTTATATAGTACTGATGTGGCAGTCATTGTTGTAAGTTTATTGAATATGTTTCTTTCTCACAACAAACCTATGAAATTAGTACTGTTATCTCTATTTTACCTATGGGGAAACTGAGGCACAGAAGGCTTAAATAACTTGAGCTAATAACGCAGATAATAGCAGAGCTAGGATCCAAATCTAGGCTGCGTGGATCCAGAGTCCACTCTGCCTTTCTAAACAACCTTGGTGTGTTGTTTTCTTAAATAAGAAATGTAGGAATGTTTCTCTCCAAACCCTGAAATATTTATGTCAGCCACACAGGACACCTCCTTCTTGTACAGCTAAATTAGTATCACCGGTGTTCTTGGAGACCTAGGATTCCTGACTGAGGGATTCCTATGCTGCAATGTCTGTGTCCATATTTTATTTATTTATCAAATAGGTCTTCTCATTGCCAGACATTGTTTTAAATGCCTTATACACATTGACTTGCTTAATTTAATATTTACAACAAGCAATTAACAGATGAAAAAGGTCGCATAACTTTGTAAAAGGCAGAGCCAGATTCCAACCAAGTTAACGTCTTTGATCGCTATTCTTAATCTTTCTGCAGGGTCTGAGTCTCTTTATTTCTTGTCAGCATGGGTTTCTCTGTTTCTTGCTTCAGGGACTTCACGACTGGTCACAAGAAATTCTTGACCTTGGTTGGTTCTGACATGGCTGCAGCATGCTCTTTCTGACAGGAATGCATAGCAGAATATCAAGTTCTCCTAAGCCCTGTGAAAATCATAGAGCACATACAGCATAGATTTTGTTTAAAAAAATCTCTTTTGGTGTGTATCTTCTTCTTGTTTAACGTCTGAATTGATATTTGCACACTGCTATAACCTCTCTCATGAAGCATTACCTATTTTCAAAGCTACATAAGGTGCTGTTGTAATCATACGGTTTTGTTGTATACATAATCCCGCTTTAATTATTCATCATTATTTATTTTCCTTTTGTTATTTTAATTATAAAAACAACACATACTCATTTTAAGAATCCTAATAATACAGATCTGTGTGTTGTTGGTGAAAAGTCTCCAGTTTTTTTCATCCCTTTTCTTTATAATTTCCAGCATAATGCCATAGAAATAGACGACACTCTCAGCGGGCTTATTCTGCATTCACTGGCCATGGTGATTTGAGGGTTAACTTTAAGAAGCACCCTCTCCTTTTCAGCTGACTGCTACATCCGGGAGAAAAGCGCTATTGCCTGGGAAACGAAGTCACGTGAGAACCTGGGCCTGTGCTTCCAGTGGGTGGTGGGGGGCCTGGTGTGCTGGCATCAAGTAAGCGGACTACCTCGGCAAAGGCTTAGGGACAAGAGACCGGCAGCCTGAACTGGCTGGGGCATCCGGAAGGCTTAGATCTTGTGGCCAAGAGTTCAGACCGTGGCGAAGTGGAGAGTGACATGCAGTTGGATGGCGGTGACTGCGTGGTAAGTTGTATTTGCACACCCGGCAGGAGACAAGAAGTGGGGATGAGCTAGGACTCATCCTCCCTTTATTGAATAATTTGCCTTTTTCCAGAGGGAAGGAAGCCAGACCAGCTAGCAGGACGCCAGGGGTAGGAGTGCGGGAATGAGAATAGGTGTCTGGAACAGGGCAGAGGGGGAGGGGGACCCTGAGGCGCAAATTCTTTTTCCTTACATGGCTTTTTCTTCTCGTTTTTCTCCTTCTCTCTCACCCTCTATGTCCCCATTATTCTTGTTCTTTCTTTTCCTGGTTACGCATTTTCATTAATCCAGAGCCTTAATTCGAATGTAAACATTTTGGCTCCTGATCCAGTTCTCCGTTAACTTTCCTGGTATTTGTGATTTCGTGTTTGGTAGCATAATAGGACGACTATAGTTAACAATAATTTATTATGCATTTCAAAATAACTAAAAAGCGGAATTGACATGATTCTAACATAAAGAAATGATAAATGCTTCAGGTGATGATTATACAAACAACTCTGATTTGATTATTACACATTGTATGTTCTAATCAAAATATCACATGTACCCCATAAATATGTACAACTATTATGTATCCATAATAATTAAAACTTCAGAAATGTTAACAAAATGGCAAAAAATCAGAAGAAGTTATTCAAGTATGGTGAGTAAACGTTTAAAAAGTGACTCAGCTTCACTAATAAATGCACATGAAAAAACGGAATAGCAGATTATGATTGACAAGGGAATAAAAAGATTGTTTATGCCCAGTGTTGTGCAGAGTTTGGGGACACTGGCACTCAATTACATTATTGTTAAGTGTGTAAATTAGTATAATCATTTATTGTTGGCCAATTTGGCATATGTAACAAACTTGAAAACCTCTTAGTCTTTGACCTAGAAATTCCACCCTTAGGAATTTTTTTTCAACACAGTTGCTACTGAAAATACACACAGGCATGCACATACACATATAATGTGTTAATTGCAGCATTATTTGTAATAGCACACTTTGGAAATAATCTAAATGCCCATCAATAGTGATTTGGTAAAATAAATTGTGGTATAACAATATGATTGGATAGAATACAGCCCTTTTAAATGGCACTGATTTGGTGCCTGTGAAATAAGTTACAAAATAGGTTTTCTAGTAGTAGTCATAATATTATCAAATGTTTCTTTACAATATATGTGAATACATACTTCTATATGAACAGAAAAAATACTGTAGGAAATTATGAACAAAACAACTAGCAATGAAAATCTCTGGGTAGTGGAATTGTAGCATTTGTTTTTCCTCCCCTCTTCTGCTTTCCTTCTCAACATCCTTCCCCAACTTTCTTTCTTTCTTTTTTTCTTAACGATCCATGTACATTTATTTCAACATTAATTTTTATACTCCAGATACTATTTACTTTCTTTTTTAAAGTATTACATATTAAGCAATACACAAAGTTGTAAAGAAAATTTCAACCGATACCATTGTAGCCTTAGCTCAGTTTAACAAGTAAAAATTTGATCAATGCAGCTGAGATCTTCTGTGTAACCTTCCTTAATTCCATTACTCCAATCATGAATTTGGTGTTTATTTTTTCTATGAATAATTTTTTAAATTTTTTACCACATGTACATTTATATCTCAGAAATATATAATATTTTACTTCCTTTAAAATCTAATATAAATGGTATACTGTATATATTCTTCTCAACTTGTTTTTAGTCAAAATATGGTTGGGAGCTTTATGTTGATAACTTTTATTAACAGTTAATTTATTTTCCCTACTGTACGGTTTCTAATGTGTAACTCTACCACAATTTATTTTTCCATTTTATGAATGACCACTTTGATTGTTTCAGTTTTTAGTACATGTATTTATGTTAATTGACATTGTAATGCATTTCCTTGCTCTATGAATTATTTGACGGATTACTTTGGAAAAGTTATTTCACTTTTTTTTTTTGAGACAAAGTCTCACTCTGTTGCCCAGGCTGAAGTGCAGTGGCACAATCTCTCCTCACTTCAACCTCTGCCTCCTGGGCTCAAGCAGTCCTCCCACCTCAGCCTCCTGAGTAGCTGGGACTACAGGCACCCATCACCATGCCCAACTAATTTTTGTATGTTTTTGTAGAGATGGGGTTTCACCATGTTGCCAAGGCTGGTCTCAAAATTCTGAGCTCAAGTGATCCACCTGCCTCGGCCTCCCAAAGTGCTGTGATTACAGGTGTGAGCCACCATGCCAGGCCTAGCAATACTTCTATTTTATCAGTTGTAAAATGGGAATAATGGCTACCTAATTCTCAGGGTATTGTGAGCCATGAATGAAGAAGCTGTGTAAAGGGTTTGAGATAAATTAACTTTCAAGGATTGCACTCCTTTCCCATCTTCCTGTCATAAAAGAGATGACTTTGGCCTAAACTGAAAAGCGTAACTAGCATACATTATTTTTAATTTTTTAATTTTATGTATACATAATAGTTGTATGTGTTTATGAGGTAAATGTGATATTTTGATACAAGCATGCAATGAATAATGATCAAATCTGGGTAACTGGGATACCCATCACCTCAATCAAATATTATTCCTTTGTGTTGGGAGCATTCCAATCTATTCTTCTGCTTATTTTGAAATGTACAATAAATCGTTGTTAACTATTAGTGGCCCTATTGTACCACTGAACACTAGACTAGATCTTCCTTCTATCTAACTGTATTTTTGTTCCCATTAACCACCTGTCTTTATCTCCCCCCACCCAACTGAAATTCCTAGCCTCTGGTAACCACCATTCTATTCATTACCTCCATAAGGTGAATTTTTTAGTTTCTATATATGAGAACATGTGACATTTGTCTCTGTTTGCCTGGCTTATTTCACTTAGCATAATGTCCTCTAGTTCCAGCTATGCTACGGTAAATGACAGGATTCTATTATTTTTTGTGGCTCAATAATTCATTGTGTATATATGCCATATTTTCTATATCCATTCATCCACTGATGAACACCTAGGTTGATTACATATCTTTGGTATCATAAATAGTGCTGCAATAAACCTGGGAGTGCAACTATCTGTTCAATAACTAGCATAGAGATCTTTTAGAACAGTAAGGGCAAGAAATAGCCTGTACCCAATGATGTTATTTATGGGCTTTATTGTTTTGTGCAGTGAGTTGTGGTATTAGAAGAAGCTTATCTGGTTTACTACATATCTTGTTTAGTTTTCTGACCCCTTATTTTACCTTCCATGTTAGCATCAGGGAAGATATATTTCCAAAATGACAAGATACTACAGAACTAAGATAATGAAGGACCTGTTGTGTACAATCTTTTAGTGGGTGTTAGGTGATCTGATTCCCATTACTATCCCATAGCATCTTGGGTAAATTATTTCACCTCTGATCAATGATTGGTATCATTGTAGTTGTTAAGGTTCTTTTTTGTTGATGTCTTAGTTTGTTTGGGCTGCTATAATTAAGTACCACAAACTGAATGACTTATAAGGAACAGAAATTTATTTTTCACAGTTCTGGAGGTTGG
>NW_026652282.1:51479022-51489631 GCF_009828535.3 Hylobates moloch | reverse complement strand
GCTGTATGTTGTTATAGATGCTGGATAGTATACTTTGCAAATATTTTCTCCTATTCTGTAGGTTGTTTACTGTGTTGATAGTTTATTTTGCTGTGCAGAAACTCTTTAACTTAATTAGGTATCTTACAATTTTTTTTGTTATTGTTGCAGTTGCTTTTGGCACCTTTGTCATGAAGGCTTTGCTAGGTCTTATGTCAAGAATGTCCAGAATGGTACTTCCTAGGTTATCTTTCAGAGTTTTTCTAGTATTCGGTTATACATTTAGGTTTTTAATTCATCTTGAGTTAAGGGGTCCAGTTTAAATCTTCTGCATATGGCTACACAGTTTTCCCTGCAACATTTATTGAATAGAGAGTCCTTTTCACATTTCTTATGCTTGTGTATTTTCCTTAAAGATCAGATAACTGTAGGTGTGTGGCAATATTTTTGGGCTGTCTGTTCTGTTCCATTGATCTATGTGTCTTTTTTGGTACCAGTGCCGTGCTGTTGTCATTGCTGTAGCCTTGTAGTATAGTTTGAAGTCAGGTAATGTGATGCTGCCAGCCTTGTTCTTTTTGCTTAGGATTGCCTTGGCTATTCAAGCTCTTTGTTGTTGTTGTTATTCCATATGTATTTTAAAATACTTTGATTTAATTCTGTGAACAATGTCATTGGTACAGTGATAACATTGACTCTGTAAATTGGTTTAGACAGTATGGCCATTTTGACAATACTGATTATTCCTTTCCATGAGCATGGAATATTTTTCCATTTTTTTTTTTGGCATCTCTTATTTTTTTGAGTAGTGTTTTGTAATTCTCATTGTAGAAGTCTTTTGCCACCTTGGTTAGTGGAATTTCTAGATTTTTTTTTTGTGGCTATTGTGAATGGGATTACATTCTTGATTTGGCTGTCTGCTTAGATGTTGTTGATGTGTAGGAATTCCACTGATTTTTGCACATTGTTTTTGTACTGTGAAACTTTGCTAACCTTCTGTATCAGATCAAGGAGCTTTGGGACACAGACTATAAAGATTTTTAGGAATAGAATCATAATGTTTGCTAACAGGGTTAGTTTGACTCCCTCTATTCCTATTTGGATGCCCTCTATTTCTTTCTCTTGACTGATTGCTCTGCCTGGGACTTCCAGTACTGTGTTAAATATAAGTGGTGAGAGAGGGCATCCTTGCCTTTTTCTAGTTCCCAAAGGGAATGTTTTCAGCTTTTGCCCATTCATTACGATTTTGGCTGTGTTTTTCATAGATGGCTCTTAATATTTTGAAACATTTTTCTTCAATGCCCTTTTTTTTTTTATTGAGAGTTTTTAACACAAAGGGATGTTGGATTTTATTGAAAGCTTTTTCTGCATCTGTTGAGATAATCATGTTGTTTTTGTTTTTAGTTCTGTTTATGCAGTGAACCACATTTATTGATTTACATATGTTCATCCAATCATGCATTCCAGGGATAAAGCCTACTTAATCGTGATGGATTAACATTTTATTTTTATTTTTAATTCTGGGGTACATGTACAGGATGTGCAGGTTTGGTACACAGGTAAAACATGTGCCATGGTGGTTTGCTACACGTATCAGTCCATCACTTAGGTATTAAGTCCAGCATGCATTAGCTATTTTTCCAAATGCTCTTCCTCCCCCACCCCACCCTCTGGCAGGCCTCAGTGTGTGTTGTTCCGCTCCCTGTGTCCATGTGTTCTCATTGTTCAGCTCCCACTTATAAATAAGAACATGTGGTATTTGGTATTCCGTTCCAGCATTAGTATGCAGAGGATAATGGCTTCCAGCTCCATCCATGTCCCTGCAAAGGACATGTTCTCGTTCCTTTTTATGGCTGCATAACATAGCATTCCATGATGTGTATGTACCACATTTTCTTTATCCAGTCTATCACTGATGGGCATTTGAGTTGATTCCATGTCTTTGATATTGTGAATAGTGCTGCAATGAACATACATGTGCATATATCTTTGCAATAGAATGATTTATATTCCTTTAGGTATGTACCCAGTAATGGGATTGCTGGGTCAAATGATATTTCCAGTTCTAGATCTTTGAGGAATTGCCACACCATCTTCCACAATGAATTGAATTAATTTACATCCCTACCAACAATGAAAAGCATTCCTATTTCTCTGCAACCTCACCAGCAATTGTTGTTTCTTGGCTTTTTAATAAACACCATTCTCACTGAGGTGAGATGGTACTTCATTGTGGTTTTGATTTGCATTTCTCTAATGATCTCTGATGTTGAGATTTTTTTAAATATATATTTGTTGGTCACATGAATGTCTTGTTTTGAGAAGTGTCTGTTCATATCCTTTGCCCAGTTTTAATGGGGTTGTTTGTTTTTTTCTTGTAAATTTGTTTAAGCTCCTTGTAGATTCTGGATATTAGACTTTTGTCAGATGGATAGATTGCAAAAATTTACTTCCACTCTGTAGGTTGCCTTTTCACCCTGATGATACTTTCTTTTTCTGTGCAGCAGCTCTTTAGTCTAATTGGATCCCATTTGTCAATTTTGGCTTTTGTGGCAATTGCTTTTGGCATTTTCATCATGAAATCTTTGCCCTTGCCTGTGTTCTGAATGGTATTGCCTAGATTTTCTTCTAGAGTTTTTATAGTTTGGAGTTTTACATTTAAGTCTTTAACCCATCTTGAATTAATTTGTGTATGAGGTGTAAGGAAGGGATCCAGTTTCTCTATTCTGCCTATGGCTAGCCAGTTCTCCCAGCACCATTTTTTAAATAGGGAATTCTTTCCCAATTGCTTGTTTTTGTCAGGTTGGCCAAGATCAGGTAGTTGTAGATGTACAGTCTTATTTCTGAGTTCTCCATTCTGTTCCATTGGTCTATGTGTCTGTTTTTGTACTAGTACCATACTGTTTTGGTTACTGTGTAGACTTGTAGTATAGCTTTAAGTCAGGTAGCAAGATGCCTCCAGCTTTGTTCTTTTTGCTAATGATTATCTTGGCTACATGGGCTCTTTTTTGGTTCCATATGAATTTTAAAGTAATTTCTTCTAATTCTGGGAAGAATGACAATGATAGTTTAATGGGAATAACGTTGCATCTATAAATTACTTTGGGCAGTGTGGCCATTTTCATGATGTTGATTGTTCCTATCCATGAGCATGGAATGATTTTTCATTTGTTAGTGTTCTCTCTGACTTTCTTGAGCAGTGGTTTGTAGATCTCCTTCAAGAGGTCCTTCACTTCCCTTGACAGTTGTACGCCTAGGTATTTTATTCTCTTTGTAGAAATTATGAATGGGAGTTCATTCATGATTTGGCTCTCTGCTTGTCTGTTGTTGGTGTATGGGAATGCTTATTAGTTTTGCACATTGATTTTGTATCCTGAGACTTTTCTGAAGTTTCTTACCAGCTTAAGAAGCTTTTGGGTGAATATAATGGGGTTTTCTAGATATAGAATCATGTCATCTGCAAAGATAATTTGACTTCCTCTCTTCCCATTTGAATTCCCTTTATTTCTTCCTCTTGCCTGATTGCACCTAGCCAGAACTTCCGACACTATGTTGAAAAATGGTGGTGACAGAGGGCATCCTTGTCTTGTGCCTGTTTTCAAGAGAAAGGCTTCCAGCTTTTGCCCATTCAGTATGATATAGGCTGTGGGTTTGTCATAAATGGCTCTTATTATTTTGAGGTATGTTGCATAAATATCTAGTTTATTGAGTGCTTTTAACATGAAGGGATGTTGAAGTTCATCAAAGGGCTTTTTTGTGTCTATTGAGAAAATCATGTGGTTTTTGTCTTTAGTTCTGGTTATGTGATGAATAACGTTTTCTGATTTGTGTTTGCTGATCCATCCTTGTATCCCAGGGATGAAGCCAACTCGATCATGGTGAATAAGCTTTTTGATGTGCTGCTGGATTCGGTTTGTCAGTATTTTATTGAGAATTTTTGCATCAATGTTCAGCAGGGATATTGGCCTGAAGTTTTCTGTTGTGTCCCTGCCAGGTTTTAGTATCAGGATGATGCTGGCCTCGTAAAATGAGTTAGGGAGGAGTCCCTCCTTTTTAATTGTTTGGAATCATCTCAGAAGAAATGGTACCAGCTTCTCTTTGTAACTCTGATATAACTCAGCTGTAAATCCATCTGTTCCTGATCTTTTTTTGGTTAGCAGGCTATTTATTACTGCCTCAATTTCAGAACTTGTTATTGATCTATTCAAGGATTCAGCTTCTTCCTGGTTCAGTCTTGGGAGGGTGTATGCGTTCAGGAATTTGTCCACTTTTTCTCGATTTTCTAGTTTATTTGCATTTTTTTTCAAAAGACAGCTCCTGGATTTGTTGATTTTTTGAAGTGTTTTTCATGTCTCTATCTCCTTCTGTTCCACTCTGATCTTGCTTATTTCTTGTCTTCTGCTAGCTTTGGGGTTTGTTTGCTCTTGGTTTTCTAGTTCCTTTAGTTGTGATGTTAGACTGTCAATTGTAGATCTTTCTAGTTTTTTGATGTGGGCATTTAGTGCTATAAATTCCCCTTTTAACTCTACTATTTTTGCTTATGATAGTCCTGCTTATACAAGCTATTTTTTGGTTCCATATGAATTTTAAATAGATTTTTCTAATTCTTTGAAGGATGTCAATGGTAATTTAACGAGAATAGCATCGCATGTATAAATCGCTTTGGACAATATGGCCATTTTCACAATATTCTTTTTATCTGTGAGTATGGAATATTTTCCATCTGCTTGTTTCCTCTCTGATTTCCTTGAGCAGTGGCTTGTAGTTCTCCTTGAAGAGGTCCTTCACTTCCCTTGCTAGCTGTGTTTTTAGGTGTTTTATTCTCTTTGTGGCAATTGTGAATGGGAGTTCATTCATGATTTGGCTCTCTGCTTATCTGTAATTGGTGTATAGAAATGCTTGTGATTTCTGCACATTGGTTTTTGTATCCTGAGACTTTGCTGAAGTTGCTTATCAGCTTAAGAAGCTTTGGGTTGAGTCGATGGGGTTTTTTAGATATAGGACCATGTCATCTGCAAAAAAAAAAAAAAAAAAAAAAGACATTTTGATTTCTCTTTCCTTTTGAATATGACACTATTCTGAATAAGAGTGGTTACAGAGGGCATCCTTGTTTTGTGCCCGTTTTCAGGGGGAATGCTTTCAGCTTTTGCCCATTCAGTATGATATTGACTGTGGGTTTGTCGTGAATGGCTCTTATTATTTTGAGGTATGTTGCATAAATACCTAGTTCATTGAGAGTTTTTAACATGAAGGGATGTTGAACTTTATCAAGGATGTTTTCTGCAGCTATTGAGATAATCCTGTGTGTGTTTTTTTTTTTCTTTAGTTCTGCTTATGCGATTAATTACCTTTATTGATTTGTGGGTGTTGAACTAGCCTTGCATCCTGGGGATGAAGCCAACTTGATCATGGTGGATAAGCTTTTTGATGTGCTGCTTGTCTCAGTTTACCAGTATTTTATTGAGGATTTTTGCATCAGTGTTAATCAGGGATATTGGCCTGAAGTTTTCCTTTTTTTGTTCTATCTCTGCCAGATTTTGGTATCAGGATGATGTTGGCCTCATAAAATGAGTTAGGGAGGAGTCCCTCCTTTTCAATTGTTTGGAATAGTTTCAGAAGAAATGGTACTGGCTCCTCTTTGTGCCTCTGGTATAATTCAGCTGTAAATCCATCTGGACCTGGGCTTTCTTTTGTTGGTAGGCTATTTATTACTGCCTCAATTTCAGAACTTGTTAGTGGTTCATTCAGGGATTCAGCTTCTTTCTGGTTCAGTCTTGGGAGGATGTCTGTGTCCAGGAATTTATCCATTTCTTCTAGATTTTCCAATTTATTTCCCTAGAAGTGTTTATAGTATTTTCTGATCATTGTTTGTATTCTGTGGGGTCAGCGGTGGTATCTCCCTTATCTTTGTTATTGTGTTTATTTTAATCTTCTCTCCTTTTGTTTTCATTAGTCTTACTAGTGTTCTGTTTTATTGATTTTTTTTTCAAAGAACCAGCTCTTGTATTTGTTGATTTTTTTGAAGGGTTTTTCGTGTCTCTATTGCCTTCAGTTCCTCTCTGAACTTGTTTATTTCTTGTCTTCTGCTACCTGTGGAGTTTATTTGCTCTTGGTTCTCTAGTGCTTTTAGCTGTGATGTTAGCTTGTCGATTTGAGATCTTTCTGGCTTTTTGATGTGGACATTGAGTGCTATAAATTTCCCTCTTAACACTGCTTTAGCTGCATCCCAGAGATTCTGGTACATTGTCTCTTTGTTCTCATTGGTTTCAAAGAATGTCTTTATTTCTGCTTTAATTTCATTATTTACTCCAATGCCATTCTGGAGCAAGTTGTTCGATTTCCATGCAGTTGTGTGGTTTCAAGTGGGATTCTTAATCTTGAGTTCTAATTTGATTGCACTGTGGTCTGAGAGACTGTTATTTTTTCAGGTCTTTTGCATTTTCTGAGGAGTGTTTTACTTCCAATTATGTGATCAGGTTTAGAGTAAGTGCCATGTGGCACCAAAAAGAAAATATGTATCTTCCATTGTTTTGGGGTGGGGAGTTCTGTAGACATATATCAGATGCACTTGGTCTAGAGCTCAGTTTAAGTCCTGAATATCTTTGTTAATTTTCTGTCTTGATGATCTAATACTGACAGTGGGGTATTAAAGTCTCCCACTTTTATTGTGTGTGGGTCTAAGTCTCTTTGTAGGTCTTTAAGAACTAGTTTTATGAACCTGGGTGCTCCTGTATTGGGTGCATATATATTTGGGATAGTTTTTCTTAACCCTTTACCATTATGTAATGCCCTTCTTTGACTTTTTTGATCTTTGTTCATTTAACGTCTATTTTTGTCATAAATTAGGATTGTAACCCCTACTTTTTTCTGTTTTCCAATTGCTTGGTAAATTTTCCTCCATCACTTTATTTTTGAGTCTACGTGTATCTTTGCATGTGAGATGTGTCTCTTGAATACAGTACACCAATGGATCTTGTTTTTGTATACAGCTTGCCATTCTGTGTCTTTTAGCTGGGACATTTAGCCCATTTTCACTTAAGGGTAATATTGTTATGTATGAATTTAATCCTGTCATGATGCTGCTGGCTGGCTAATTTTGCAGACTAGTTAATGTAGTTTCTTCATAGTGTTCTTGGTCTGTTTACTTCAGTTTGTTTTTATAGTGGATGGTAACAGTTTTTCCTATCCATGTTTAGTGATTTCTTCTGCAGCTCTTGCAAGGTGGGCCTGGCAGTAACAAAATCCCTCAGCATTTGCTTGTATGAAAAAGATTTTATTTCTCCTTCGCTTATGAAGCTTAGTTTGGCTGGATATGAAATTCTTGGTTGGAATTTCTTTTTTTAAGAATGTTGAATATTGGCCATCAATCGTTTTTTGCTTTTCTGGTTTCCACTGAGAGGTCCACTGTTTGTCTGATAGGCTTCCCTTTGTAGGTGACCTGGCCTTTCTCTCTGGCTGCCCTTAACATTTTTTTCTTTATTTCAACCTTGGAGTATCTCATGATTATGGCTTGTAGTAGATCTTTTCATAGAGTATCTTACTGGGGTTCTCTGGATTTCCTGAATTTGAATATTGGCCTTTCTTGACAGGTTGGGGAAGCTCTCCTGGAGGATCTCCTAAAGAATATTTTCCAAGTTGGTTCCATTCTCCCCGTCTCTTTCAGGTACTCCAGTCAGTCATAGCTTCAGTCTTTTCACATATTTCCATAGTTCTTGGAGGTGTTGGTTGTTCCTTTTCATTTCTTTTTTCTCTAATCTTGTCTGCCTGCCTTGTTTCAGCAAGACAGTCTTCAAGCTCTCATCTTCTCTCTTCCGCTTGGTCAATTCAGCTATTGATACTTGTGTTTGCATCATGAAGTTCTCATGCTGTGTTCTTCAGTTCCATCAGGTCATTTATGTTCCTCTCTAAATGGGTTATGTTCCTCTCTAAACTGGTTAACAGCTCCTATAATCTTTTATTATGGTTCTTAGCTTCTTTTCATTGGGCTAGAACATAATTCTTTAGCTCATAAAAATTCATTATTGCCCACTTTCTGAAGCCTACTTCTGTCAGTTCATCCATCTCAGCTTCAGCATTTTTCTGTGCCCTTGCTGGAGAAGTGTTGCAGTCATTTGGAGGAGAAGAGTCATTCTGACTTTTGAAATTTTTTGGGTTTTTACGTTGTTTTTTCCTCATCTTCGTGAGTTTATCTACCTTTGATGTTTGAGGCTGTTGACCTTTGGATTGGGGTTTTTGTGGATGTTTGTTGTTGTTGTTGCTTTCTGTTTGTTTTGATTCTAACAGTCAGGCCCCTCTTTTGCACATCTGCTGCAGTTTGCTGGGGGTCCACCCCAGAGCCTGTTTGCCTGGGTATCACCAGTGGAGGCTGCAGAACAGCAACAATTGCTGCCTGCTTTTTCCTCTGGAAGCTTCATTCCAGAGGGGCACTGACCTGATGCCAGCCAGAACTCTCCTGTCTGAGGTGTCTGGCAACCCCTGTTGGGAGGTTTCACCCAGTCAGGAGGCATGGGATCAGAGACCCGCTTAAGGAGGCAATCTTACTGTCCTTTAGCAAAGCTGGTGTGCTGTGCTGTGGGAATCCCCCTCGTCAGGATCAGCTGGTATCTTCAGAACCAGCAGTCAGGAAAGATTTGGTCCACTGAACAGGCCATCTCTCCTCCCATGTGCTCTGTCTCAGGGAGATGAGGGTCTGTCTCAAAGCCCCTGACTGGAGCTGCTGGAATTCCTGCAGGGAGGCCTTGCCCAATGAGGAGGGGTGGATCCAGGTCTCACCTAAAGAAGCAGTCTGGCCATGATCTGTCACAGCTGCAGTGCTGCACTTTGGGGAATACTGTCCAAACCTCCCAGTCTCTTTAACACTGGCAGGGAGAAACCCACCAACTAGAGCCACAGCAATGGTGGTCGCTCCTCCCCCCGGGAACTTGGTCTTCTTAAGCAGACTCCAGACTGCTGTGAAGGCAGTGGGGATTTCAAGCCAGTGGGTCTTAGCTTGCAGGGTTCCATGGGAGTGGGACCTGCTGAGAAAAATCGTTTGTCTCAGCCGTTTTTCCACGGGAGTGGATGGTTCTCTTGCCTCACTTGAGTTCCAGGCACCGCTGGAGTATTTAAAAACTCCTGCAGCTCAGTGCCTAACAGCCGCCAGTGGGAGTGGCTGTCATTTCTCTGCCCAGTTTTGTGCTTGAGACCCAAGGCCCGTGAGGAAATCTCCTGATCCATGAATTGCAAAAATCTGTAGGAAAATCATGGTACCCTGGCAGGTAGCACAGTCCCTCACCACTTTTCTTGGCTGGGGGAGGGAGGTCCCTTTGCCCCGTGTAGCTCCTAGGTGAAGCAATGCCCCACCCTGCTTTTCCTTGGTCTCTGTGGGTCGCACCAACCACCTAGTCAGTCCCAATGAGATGAACTGGGTACCAGAGGCTAGGAAGGATAGTGGGAGGATTTGGGGGAGGTGGGGATGGTTAGTGAGTGCAAAAATTACTTAGAATTCATAAAAGCTACTATTTGATAGCACAACAGGGGAGTATAGTCAATAATAACTTAATTTTACATTTTAAAATAAAGAGTTCCAACCTCAGTTGGAAATGCAGAAATCATTCTCCTTTTGCGTTTGTCTTGCTGGGAGGTGCAGACCAGAGCTGAATATCTTGTCCCCTCCCCTTAAGTTTTTATTTTTATTTTTAATATATGTGGGTACATAGTAAGTGTATATATTTATGGGGTACATGAGATGTTTTGATACAAGCATACAATGTGGTATAAGAACATCAAGGAGAAAGGGGTATTCATCCCCTCAAGCATTTATCCTTTGGATTACAAATAATCAAATCATACTCTTTATTTTAAAATGTATAATTAGGTTATTATTGACTATACTCCCCTGTTGCGCTCTCAAATAGTAGCTTTTATGAATTCTAAGTAATTTTTGTACTCATTAACCATCCCCACCTCCCCCAAATCCTCCCACTATCCTTCCTATCCTCTGGTAACTGTCCTTCTACCTTCTGTGCCCATGAGTTCAACTGTTTTGATTTTTATATCCCACAAACAAGTGAGAAAATGCAATGTGTGTCTTTCTGTGCTTGGCTTACTTCACTTAATATAATGATCTCAAGTTTTACCCATGTTCTTGCAAGTGACAGGATCTCAGTCTTTTTAGGGCTAATACTCCATTGTGTATGTCTACCACATTTTCTTTATCCATTCATCTGTTGATGGACACTTAGTTTGCTTCCAAATCTTAGCTGTTGTAAACAGTGCTTCAACAAACATAAGAACCCTTCAAAAAATTAATGAATCCAGGAGCTGGTTTTTTGAAAAGATCAACAAAATTGATAGACCGCCAGCAACACTAATAAAGAAGAAAAGAGAGAAGAATCAAATAGATGCAATAAAAAATGAAAAAGGGGATATCACCACCGGTCCCACAGAAATACAATCTACCATCAGAGATTACAAACACCTCTATGCAAATAAACTAGAAAATCTAGAAGAAATGGATAAATTCCTTGACAAATACACCCTCCCAAGACTAAACCAGGAAGAAGTTGAATCTCTGAATAGACCAATAACAGGTTCTGAAATTGTGGCAATAATCAATAGCTTACCAACCAAAAAGAGTCCAGGACCTGATGGA
>NW_026652282.1:51456196-51474071 GCF_009828535.3 Hylobates moloch | reverse complement strand
CTGCACATTGTGCACATGTACCCTAAAAGTGAAAGTATAATAATATTAATAATAATAATAATAATAAACCTGGACACTTTATGTTCTAATTATATCATAAAAAAGACAAAAAAACACAAAACTTTATTTAGACTGATAAAAAGAGACATATTCATGTAAATAAAATCAAAAATGACAAAGGAGACATTGCATCTGATACTGCAGGAACTCAAAGGATCATTAGTGTCTACTATGAGCAACTACTGGAAAATCTAGAATAAATAAAACAATTCCTAGACTCATACAACCTACCAAGATTGAACCAAGAAATCTAATACCTGAAGAAACCAGTAGCAGTTAACGAGATCAAAGCCATAATAAAAATTCTTCCAGTAAACAAAAGCCCAGGACCTGACAGCTTCACTGCTGAATTCAATCAAACTTTCAAAGAAGAACTAATACCAATCCTACTCAAACTGTTATGAAAGACAGAGGAGGAGGGAATACTTGCAAACTCATTGTATGAAGCTAGTATTACCCTGATACCAAGACCATACAAAGACACATAAAGTAAAAAACCAACACAGGCCAATATCTTTGATGAATATTGAGGTGAAAATCCTTAACAAAATACTAGCAAACCGAATTCAACAATATATTAAAAAGATCATTTATCATGACCAAGTGAGATTTATCCCTTGGATGCAAAGATAGTTCAACACACACAAATGAATCAATGTAATATAAACAGAATGAAGGATAAAAACCATGTGATCATTTCAATCGATGCTGAAAAGTCATTTGATAAGATTCAACATCGCTTCATGATAGAAACCTTCAAAAAACTGGGAATAGAAGAAACATACCTCAACATAATAAAACCGCATGATCTCACTCGAGAAACTTGAAACAGGAAGGGAAATCACACACCGGCCTGGTACGTGGAGGAAGGGAGGATACATTAGGAAATATACCTAATGTAAAAACCCACAGCTAGTGTCATTACTGAATAAGGAAAAAACTTAAAGTCATTCCACTGAGATCTGCAACACGACAAGGATGCTCACTGTCACCACTGTTATTCAACACAATACTGAAAGTCCTAAGTAAGGCAATGAGACCAGATAAATATATAAAGACATCCAAGTTGGCAATGAAGAAATACAATTATCCTTTTTTGCAGATATGATCTTATATTTGGAAAAACCTAAAGACAACAGAAAAAAAAAACTATTAGAACTGATAAATTCAAGAAGGTTGCTGGACACAAGATCACCATATAAGAATCAGATGCATTTGTATATGCCAACAGTGAACAACGTAAAACAGAAATTTAAAAAGTAATCCCATTTACAACAGACACATAAAATTAAAATAACCAAATGAGTGAGAGATATCTATGATAAAAATTATATAAAACACTGATGAAATTGAAGAGGATATTAAAAAATAAAAAAAATTCCAACTTTACAGATTGGAAGAATCAATATTGTTAAAATGTTCATACTACCCAAAGCAATATCACATTCAAAGCAATCCCTATCAAAATACCAACGACATTATTCACAGAAATAGAAAAAGCAATCCTAAAATTTAAACGGAACCACGAAAAACCTAGAATACCCAAAGCTTTCCTAAGCAAAAAGAACAAAACTGGAGGAATCACATTACAGTACCTGACATCAAATTATACTCCAGAGCCATAGTAACAAAAACAACATGGTACTGGCATAAAAACAAACACATAGACCAATAGGACAGAATAGATAACCCAGTTACAAATCCACATACCTACAGTGAACATATTTTTGACAAAGGTACCAAGAACAGACACTGGGGAAAAGACAGTCTTTTCAATAAATGGTGCTGGGAAAACTGGATATCCTTATGCCGAAGAATGAAACTAGATCCCTATATCTCACCAAATAAAAAGTCAAATCAAAATGTGTTAAAGACTTAAGTCTAAGACCTCAATCCATGAAACTGCTGCAAGAAAACATTGCAGAAAATCACCAGGACATTGGTCTGGGCAAAAAAAATTTCTTGAGCACTACCCACAAGCACAGGCAAACAAACAAAAAATGGACAAATGAGATCACAACGAGTTTAAAAGCTTCTGCATAACAAAGGATACAATAAACAAAATGAAGAGATTACCTACAAAATAGGAGAAAATAACTGCAAATTACTATCTGACAAAGAATTAATAACCAGAGTAAGGAGCTCAAACAATTCTATAGGAAAAAAATCTAATAATCTGATTAAAAAATGGGCAAAAGATTTAAACAGACACTTCTCAAAAGACCTACAAATGGCAAACAGGGATATGAAAACGTGCTCAACATCACTGATCATCAGAGACATGCAAATAAAAATTTAATGAAATGTTATTTCACCCCAGTTAAAATGACTTACAGTCAAACACAAGGCAAGAACAAATGCTAGTGAGGATGTGCAGAAAAGGGAAGCCTCCACACTGTTGGTGGGAATGTAAATTAGTAAAACCACTATGGAGAATAGTTGACGGTTTACCCAAAAAACTAAAAATATAGCTACCATATGATCCAGCAAGCCCACTGCTGGGTATATACCCCAAAGAAAGGAAATCAATATATCAAAGAAATGTTTGCATTCTTATGTTTGTTTTTTTTATTTTTTTTATTATACTTTAGGTTTTAGGGTACATGTGCACAATGTGCAGGTTTGTTACATATGTATCCATGTGCCATGTTGATTTCCTGCACCCATTAGCTCGTCATTTAGCATTAGGTATATCTCCTAATGCTGTCCCCGCCCCCCCCACCCCCCACCCCACAACAGTACCCGGAATGTGATGTTCCCCTTCCTGTGTCCATGAGTTCTCATTGTTCAATTCCCACCTATGAGTGAGAACATGCGGTGTTTGGTTTTTTGTGCTTGCGATAGTTTACTGAGAATGATGTTTTCCAGTTTCATCCATGTCCCTACAAAGGACACGAACTCATCATTTTTTATGGCTGCATAGTATTCCATGGTGTCTATGTGCCACATTTTCTTAATCCAGTCTATCGTTGTTGGACATTTGGCTTGGTTCCAAGTCTTTGCTATTGTGAATAGTGCCGCAAAGGAGTATAAATCATGCTGCTATAAAGACACGTGCCAACCGTTTTTAGGAAGCATCCCGTTGTATGCTGTAATTAGCAAAAAATGTTCCCTTGGAAGTTACAATGGTCATGTTAAAAGAATAAACTGAGATTCCAGTTTGTAAATTAGCTTTGTGGATAGGGTATACATGAATACATTTGGGGTTTGATCACAATAGCTTGAACTAAAACACAAAAAGGTTTTTTTACAGTGCAGAGCTGAGGACAAAACTAGAGAAGCAGTAGCTGTGTAGTTAAGCCAACCCAGTTAAATTTCACTTATCTTGGGTGATTGTATACCATACATACTATATGTCCAATACTGCTAAACACTAAGGGTGTTCTGGAAGTACAGATCTTCTGCCTCAGGGAATTTATATTCTAGTTAGGAAGTTTAAGCACTTAGAGACAGCAATAAATTGAATGCTAATGCATGTAATAAATAAGTACTGAGGAATGTAGAAAAGAAAAAAACTCCACCTGAACTTTAAAAATAATACTGTCGAAATGCTCATTTTATGCTTAGAAAAATTGAGGCCCAAAACTGTTAAGGGACATGGCCAGGATCACACAGTTTTTTAGCTTCACAAAAGGAGCTGGAATCCAGATCTGGCTCATTCCAGGCTTCTTTACACTAGAGACGTCTCCTAATTTAAGCCTCAGTTATTTCTTTGACAATGATTTCAAGTCAGTCCTTAATTCAGATGCTTATTTCCCGAAGTACAAAGTAATATTTTGACATAAAATTCCCAGAAACCCATTTAATACAATGAAATATCAAAATTGATAATAAAAAGAAATGAAAATTAAATAAAACATCTATATTCATTTACAGATGATTATTAAATACATAAAATCAATTAGTGTAAAAAAGCTGCTTACGTTTCTTTCAGATAAATATTCTGTATGAGCTATATCAACTGAGGATACTTAAATATGAATCCAGTGAAATTGGGAATGACAATGCCTTGGAGCGATTCATTGTTCAAGAATGTCTGGACTGAATTCAAAATTAGGGATTTCTACTTGAATTGTTATTTGCAATTTTATACATATACACATATTGGAGAGAGGCAATTTCCAAGACAATGTCTTCTTCCCTGATCTCTTGCTCTCCCATTTCTATAGTAGTTAGCTGAGTCACTGTAGTTGCAGACAGGCCTGTCAGTGATTGCAACTGATAGAGTAAGCAGTTATTTGGGCTTCAGTGTTAACATCAGCACAGTTATTAGGCAATCTCAGTGGAATTTTGGCCACAAGAGAGGGAGCACAAGTCAAAGTATTTTAAATCAGAGATTTCCAATATACTTTATTGGATATGAGAGTTGAAGAAGAGGAAGGAATCAAATTCAGGCCTAAAGACATGGAATTACTTTGTCTTAAACAAAAGTGGGAAAAATAGAAAGGAAATTCTGCCTCTGCTACTGATACAAAGAGGCATGGATGTTTGCATTGAGATGTACTGAGGCAATAGTGAATGCTTTTGTTGGAATGGATCTTTGGCACACTTTGCTTGATAGTGTATCTATGCCATTATACTGACAGTCCACCTTGAGCTCACACACATCACTCTTCCCATCATACATCATTCCACAGAGGCCAGATCATGGCTTCCTCTGCCATTTGGAATGCTCTGACCTTAAGCAGTTGTCTCAGCAATGCTTTTTATTTGTTTTTCCTTGAGGCCATGCCAAAGCAAAGCTCACTGAGGTATAGCCAAAACTGCCAGATGTTGCTGGATGTTATTTTGTGCTCTCTGGGGAAAGCATTGTTTTCCAGTGAAACTCGTCAATTATTTCCTCCAAAAACTTTCTGAAAATTTTACTGAAATAAGTAAAAAATGGAACAAACCTTCAGAGATATGAGATTCTATGAGACATTGTTTCTGTGTCTCAGATACATCTGCCTGGTGTCAATCCCAAAAGAAGAGGCTGAAGCACAAAATATGATTGAAAGAGTTAACCTGAGCCAAAGTAAGGAAAACTGCCTGGAAGACTCAGACTCAAGTAACCTTGGATATGAGCTCCATTTGGCCTCTGTTACAAGCAGGTTTTTAAATGCAAAGAAGGACAGGCAGTGGGCTGTCACAAAGTTGTTTGTCAGGAATTTTCACTGGTTTACAGAAATTACATTGGTTATTGATTGGCTATATATTTTTATGGTATAGAGTGTTGGATATCATGTCCAGTGTAGCATTATTAGATTAATTTGTAGCTACTTGTGGCAAGAGTTTGCAGTTTTTATGGATAAATACACAGCTCCAAATGAGGGGAAGTAGGATGTGATTGTTATTTCATTTGAATGCCTTTCTGGGCCTGATAATTTGAAAGGGCTCACATTCCTCAGATAGAAGTTCTTTTCTTTACTCATTTCCCTTTTTTGATAAAAAATCTTTCTTCTTGAAAACATTGATGATCAAAATCTGTGTGTCAAGATGTCCCCCATTGCAGGAAAAGCTCATTCCTGGATAGTTCTTTCGAAGTCCCAATGTGAAGATGTCCCTCATCATTAGGAAAGCACATTCGCTGGTAATCTCATTCCATGCTAGGTAGAGGGAAGGAAAGGAGACATCTCAGCAAGGAATTTTGAAAAGCACCCAAAAGCCAAATTGGGATGGTATCACAGAGTGGCAAAAAATGAGACCTGTCAAGTCACTGATCTACAGCTGGTGTCACTTGCTGAATAATCTCTATTCTTCGGAGAACCATGAATGTAGTTTTCTCAGAAAATGAAAAGAAATGAGAAATACATAACATTAATAATTTGAATGGTAAAAATGTAATGTACATAAGAATTATAATCAGCAAGAAAATTTATATGCCAAATAGAAGAAGGGAAACTATTTCCTCACGGAGCAAACTAAAAACATCAGGAAGAAAATTAAATCCTGGTTCTTCTTTAGAGATTTGCTATAGTTAAGTGGCTTCTTTTCTAATTTTCCGTAGATGATTTCTACTTCATAGGAAGTGTTTATGTATATACAACAAAGAATATTTGCCACCACACATATACATCCCTGTTCAGCTAATATATAAAGCAATGTGATTTTCTAGTACAACCTTAGCTAGTGAATTAGTAGGTTTTTTTGATTTGCTGAAGAAGTAGCAGTTTCATTAGCAATCTTTCCTAAGGTTGTAGAAAGTCGTCTAATCATGTGTTAATGGGAAGCAACAACCTGCCAAGGCAAAAACATTCTCCCAAAAGCATGCATGGAACTATCTTCTTGATGGTCAGTCAGATAATTAACAGGTTTCCCTCAAACAGAATCTTTATCTCAAATAGATCATTAGTCATGCTTAGAGAAAAGTTTGAAGGAACTAGTCCAATATTGGATTTCTTCTGAGCCATATATATATATATATATATATATATGTGTGTGTGTGTGTGTGTATATATATATATCTCCAAATATTTTAAAAGACACTGCCATTCCTCATTCTATGCCCTTAGACATTTTTATATCCATGGATGTAAAATCTCCTTCACAGACAAAAGTAAATGTCTGTGATCTCCTTCACAGAAAAAAGTAAATCCTAGTGGAGTAGAGGTGAGTGTACTATAATTTCAATATATCAGTTTTGGGACATTTTTAAACCATGGGTCAGAAACGTTAGATCAAGAGAAAAGACTGGATCCTGATAGCAGGAGGGATTGTTTTTCTTTTAACATTCTAGCAGCATCATGGTTTTTACCACTGTCATTTCAGAGTGAGGCAGCGGTTGTTTTGACTGTGAGATTCTGATGGGTTAAATTGAAACATGGCAGGTTAGAATGAATCAGACAGACCTATTTGGTTTTGCTTTATGTGACCCCTGAATTGGGTTATGAGTACAATTAGAAATACTGGTGGCATGTAGGACAGAATGTAGCAATGGGTCACTGTAGTTAAAAGTTGTTTATGGTTTAGGGTGGCAAACCCAGCATCTTGTTAGATTTCCAAATGTAATAGCAGTTTGTGAGATTTGGACCAGAGAACTATTTCTCCATGCTGTAATTCAATTAATTAGGGACAGTAAAAACTGAAGCTTGATCATGGGCATGTTGCTAAAGTACATATATTAACAATAAGACTAGTATGCTATATCTTAAGAGAATGTATATATATATATATGTGTGTGTGCGTGTGTGTATAAATGTGTATATATGTGTGTGTGTATATATATATATATATGTACACATATATATGATGATTATTTTACCAAAACCACCAAGAGAGGATTCTTACAATATGAAGGCAGCCTAAAAACATAATATTCCAGTCAACAGAAAAAGGAGATGAAAATTTCAGGCACAGTAATCATTGGAATCATGAGGAACTGGTTATACAGGCCTGAACCAGTATCTTAAGCAGAAGCAGACTACAACAAATGCCAGTTACTTGCGGTGCTGCTCAGGAAGATTGCAGGTCAGCTTTAATTGAGCATGTCTGTTGATAGAAAATGCCCACTCTGGTAGAGCCGCTTTTATAAAATGAGAAACACGAATCCTTGAGTCAACACTCTTAACTTTGGCAGCACAAGGATTGGTCAATACGTGATATGATCCCTTCCAGTGGGGTTGCAGGGAATCTTTTATTTGATGTTGTTTTCAGTTAATGAAATCTCCAGGTTGTAGGCCGTGGTCTCTGATATCTTTATCTCCCTGGAGCTCATTGTGAAAGGAATCCTTTATTAATTTGGAATTCATGGTAAGAAGTTTTGTGAGACCTTGGCAATAAAGGAGGATATCACCTTTAAGAAGTACAGGTTCATAAGCTCTTTTATCTAGCCACATAGGCCTTCTTGTTGTTACTTCAAAGAGAGAGAGTTGATGTTTTATGAGTGGGGTGGATTGTAGGTTGAGCAGAACTAATGGGAGAGATGTTGGCTAGAGAAAGTTAAAAATTTCTGTTAGCTTTGCATTGAGCTTTTTAGTATCATTTGTTCATTTCACCAGTTCAGAGGATTGGGGGTGATGGGCACAACAGAAATGATGGAATATAGGCCAAATGTTACAAGTGGATAAAATTACCTGACTAGTGAAGTGTGTTCCTCAGTCGCCATGGAGCTCAGATTGAACTACCTATGGGAAAAAAAAAAAAAAAAAAACCCTTTTCTAATAACACTTTACCTATTACTTTGGCCATGACTTGTCAGCATGGAAATGTTTCAACCCCCAATGACAGAAACGCAAATTAATACCAGAACACACTGGTAACCCTGAGATAGAGGCAGCTGGATAAAGTCCAGTTACAATATCTCAAAGGATCCAAAGGTGAAGGAAAATGCCCCTGTGACCCATGAAGGGGATTTGCAGGATTATGTTTGGGACAAACAGTACAGTGAGAATACATTGTTTGTGCGATAGTAGGAGATAGTTTTTAATATTTTTTTCCTTGTGCTATCATTTTGTGTAGATTTCAATGAGTGAGCTCAAGAACATACTATAAGACATGTAATTGAAGCCTTAAGGGAAAGATCAGTCTATCATCAAGTCCATAACATAAGCCCATTTCTGGGGACAACTTGCCTTCTTTATCTTTCCAGAGCTCTGTCTCCTTCTTAGGAGCTCCCATTTGTGCTTGTAAAATTGTAAATGGGTAGTAAGTTTGTAAGGTCATTTCAAGACATGCCTGATATAACCTTCAGGGCTGCATGCTTACCTAAAGTGTTAGTGAAATGGTTGTGCTTGCTCTCTGGAGTTTCTAATGTTGAATAACCAGAGATTTTGATGATGGCCAATGATTTTGGTTCGGGGATTGCTTCCAAGAGGTCGGAGACTTGTTGACCATTTTTGATGGGTTGACTTGATGAAATCAGATATCCACGTTGCTTCCAAAGCATTCCACAATCATGGGCTACTTCAAGTGCATATCTGGGGTCAGTATAAATGTTAACCAATTGACAAGCATGAGTTGGGGCAGTCAATTCTGCCTGCTGAGCTGATTTAATAATCTGGAAGAGGATTATTCTCCCCCATTTGGAAGAGGATTATTCTCTATAATCCCAGTTAGAGACACAATGGCATAAACATCCCTGTAAGTTCCAGATTTATCTTTCAAATAAGAACTATCGGTGAACCAAATTACATCAGCTTTATTTGTAACTGTTTCTTGTAGGTCCTGTTGAAGTGTAAGAATTTGGTTGGTCAGGGTGATAAAGTAGTGTGGTGTCTTGTCAGTAGGAACAAGCAAAAGAGTGGCTGGGTTAATACTATAACAACAGGAAATAGTAACCTTAGGTGAGGGCAGAAGAAAACCTGCATAAGAAACAATTCTATTAACAGAGTAATGTTGTACATGAAAGAAGTTCAGAAGAGTTTCCGCTGAACGAGTTAAGTACATGGTGAAAGAGGACCCCATATCTAAAGAGGGTGGCAGTAGCAGAGATTGCTCTTAAGCAAGGTGGCATCCTAGCAACTGCATCAGGTTGCCGGCTGTAATATCCACCAGGTGCATTATAATCCCCATGTTTCTGAGTTAGTACTCCCAGAGCATCTCCCTTGTCTTCATGAATGAACAGGGGAAAGAAAAAGCTGTCAATAGGATGACCTAAGACAGTTGCTAGTTATAAGACGTTCATTGATGACTTATGTGGCTTTTAGTCTCTCTGAAGACCAGACACAAAGATCAGGTTGATCCATTTCCAGGAGGGTATATAAAGGGTGAGCTATTAAAGAAAAAATATGTATTTAATTTTAACAGTATCTAGCCAATCCCAGAAATCCTCAAAGTTGCTTCTTTGTTGAAGGCTTAGAGAAAAGTAGGATGTCTTTAATCCTGTCTGGGTTTATGAACAACCCTTCCTTAGAAATAAAATATCCTAAGTATTTTACCTGTATCTGGCAAAATTGGAGTTGCTTTTTAGAAACTTTATGTCCCTTAGATGCCAATTATTGTAAGAAATTTATGCTATCATCCTTAGAAGTTTGCATATTTGGAGAACAAAGGAAAAGATTATCCACATATTGGACAAGCACAGATCCCTCTGAGAAATATACATTAGCCAAGTCAGATTTCAATAATTGAGAAGAATTGGTAGGACTCTCAGTATAATCTTGGGGCATAATGGTCTGGGAATACTGGCAGTTGTCATAAGTAAAGGCAAATAAATATTGACTCTCTGGCTCTACTGGAATGCTTAAGAAAAAAACTGCATAAATCAGCCACAGTAAATTTCTCACTTTCAGGAGGGACTGCTGCCAAAAGAATATGGGGGTTTTGTACCATCGGATGTCTTGGGACCACAGCGTTGTTGATAGCTCTCAAATCTTACAGAAAATGCCAGCCCTTCCTGTTCAGCTTCCTATGGAAAGGGTCAGAATGTTACATGGGCTGATACAAGGAATAGTTATACCTTATTATAGGTCTGGTTCCTTCCATTGCTTCAGGCCCTAATGGGTATTGTCTGATATTGGGTAAATCTTAAGCAGGTTTACTTTCACTTTGATGGGGGTAGTTGAATATATCTTTTTTTTTTTGAGACAGAGTCTCACTTTTTCGCCCAGGCTGGAGTGCAGTGGCACAATCTTGGCTCACTGCAAGCTCCGCCTCCCGGGTTCACACCATTCTCCTGCCTCAGCCTCCCGAGTAGCTGGGACTACAGGCGCCCGCCACCACGCCCAGCTAATTTTTTGTATTTTTAGTAGAGGCGGGGTTTCACCGTGTTAGCCAGGATGGTCTCGATCTCCCGACCTCGTGATCCACCCTCCTCGGCCTCCCAAAGTGCTGAGATTACAGGTGTGAGCCACTGCGCCCAGCCAGTAGTTGAATACATCTCAATGTTAATGGAAGATTGGGACCATAAGTGGTCCAGCAAAGCTTGCAATAAATTATTAGTGCCATTTCCTATTCTTGGTTTAGAAAGAATGTGTCAGATCTGTAGTTTTATAATCTCAGTAGTTGAATTCTCATTCTGTAATTGTTCCATTAGCTCCTTCTACTCTAAATTTAACATTTCACCTTTCTGAGAGAGGGAAATGTATGTATTGCGAAGTTCCAAAAAATCTCTGCCTGAGAGGTGTATAGGAGCCAAGGGACCATGCAGAAAGGAATGAAGGTTACTCAATGAGCCTTCATGAAATTCTAAGGGTTTGGACTTAAATACAGTCACAGGTTGATTAGATACCCCTACGATTTGTATAGTTTATTACTCTGAAGAAGGGGACTATTTAAGGAGTGTAGGGTTGAAGACCTAAAGTGACTATGAGTGTGCATGTCTGTTCTCCATTTATGAACATTTCCACTTCTCCTAATGGGAAAATCCCATTTTGATCCTCAGAGCAATCCTATTCATCTATGGCATCCTGTGCTTTTGTTGTTCCTGCTATTATTTAAGTTTTCTACAATCCTTTCCGGCAATGGCCGGGCTTTTTGAAATAGAAGCAGACACCTCTTTTATCATTAGAAAGAGGCATTTGTCTTTTCTTAAAAGGCCTGGTTTAAATAGCCAGTTGTTGAGGTGAAAATTAATAATCTTTGAGGCATTAGTTCTATCTTTTTTCTGAATCATTTTGATCTGAAAGCTTACTAATTCATGGGTTTGTATATTCACCCAGTTAAGAAGCTGGTGTCTTTTAGCTAAGGTAACCAAGTCCTCATTTAAGCAATTGAAGAAAGTAGAGTTTATGAGAAAATTGTTCTGGTAATCTTGGAGGCTAGTGTCAACCGTTTTGGAATATTATTTAAAGCTTATCTTATTACCATTCCAAATATCTACAGATTCATCTGGCCTTTTGAGTACGTTGCTCAAGTCCCTTCCAATATACATTTTTTTAAAAGAAAGACCTGGGGAATGGCATCATGGAGAGACTTGGACAAAATGCAGACCCCTTCATGGTCTGCTTCAGTCTGTTTTTGAAAATCCTCTAAAGGATTATTTCAGTTTGCCTTTTTTAACCACCCAATGGCCTTGCCTTCTGACACCAGCATGTGGATTAGTTGATATAGGTGAGAATATCCAGGCTCATAAGTTCAAAGAGTCAGATCAAATTCTTTCGCAAACCATATAGAATCTTGGAACAGGTCAGGGAAGCCTTTGATAACACTCTTAAATTCAGTTTTTGCCCAGGGAATATTAGCCCACCTCTTCCTGTACATCACATCTTGAAAAAGGCTGCCAGAATGGAAGTTTCAGGGAGGGGATCAGAGACATGGAAAGTTCCCTCAGGTACTGGTGCTAGAAGAAGTAAAGCAAGACAGGAAGGTTCAGATAAAGGAGAATATGAAGATGCAGGGGTAGGAGAAGAAGGAGCAGTTAGAGTTGAAATGGAAAACGTGTTTCCAATGGCAGTTGTTTCTTAAAAGAGTGTTCAGAGTTTGAAGCTTGATTTCCCATAATTTAGGAGCTTTTCAAAAGTCACCAAGGTCATGAATATGTTTTGTTGTTTCAAGTATACTTCTTATGAACATCACTCCTCTAGATGTCACCCAAGAGTCATGAATAGCTTTCTTGTGTATCCTAGACTTTCTAACTGCTTGGTGGCAGCAGGGTACTCAACATATAGGGGACCAGTCCCTCATATTATATCCTAGTGGAAGAGCAGAAAAGGGAGTTCATAAAGATATTCTTCTGGGGGAGAAGGCCCCATGGGTCTACTTCATGTTGCGTCATGGTTAATGACCCTGACACTTTGGTGTAGTCTTCAGTCACCTGCAGCACCCAAATGGGCCAGAGGAAGCAAATCACCTCTTTTCCTTGGGGCAAGAGATCTCACCCTCTGCATTTTTCCATTAGCAACTAACAGGAATTTGTCACAAATGAAAAGGTAGGTCTGCATTTCTAAGCAACAGCTGCAATATTAAAAAGCATGCTATTAAAATGAAACCACCAGTGCCTTATTTCCAATACCTTGACCCAGACCTTACTTCCGTGGGACAGAAGTAGAAAAGGCTGAAGTTCTCTGGGAAGCTGTTTGCCTGACTGTGACCCAGACCTCCTATCATGAGTCAGAGGCAGAAGAGTCAGTTTTGTTTTTGTTTTGCTTGTAACCCAAATATCTTACCTTTAGGGTAAAGATGGAAAACCTCAATTTTGAGGTTTGGAAAGTGAGGTTTGGAAAAAAACACCTCAAGCACAGTCTAGACCTTCAACCAAAAAGTGGGAAGGACCAGATTTCAGTAGGCCTCAACACTTCACATTCAATAATTTCTCAAAGAGTCAAAATAAATCAGGAGGTTCAGAGCTGACCAAATGCTGAGTCAAGGAGGAATGTCAGATGGTCAGGGGTGTGTTGCTCTGAATCCTGCTCACAGCACCAGATATGTCACCCTAAAAGAAGGAGAGTGAAGGACAAACTATGATTGAAAGACTTTATTTCAGACAAAGTAAGGGCAGCTGCTGGGAAAACTCAGAGCCAAGTAATCTAGGATAGGAGCTCCATTGGGCCTTTGTTACAAGCAGATTTCTAAAGGCAAAGAAGAGGCACAGGGAGTTGGCTGATACAAAGTTGTTTGTCAGGAATTCTCATTGGTTTACAAAAATAACATTGATTAGTGATTGGCTATACATTGTTAAGCTATAGGGTATGGGATATAGTGTCCAGTGCCACATTATTAGGTTAATTCATAGCTACTTCATAGCTACCGAGCAGTTTTAATAGATGAATAAATGGCTCAAAAGAGCGGAGTAGGACGTGATTATTGCCTTACTTTAATGCCTTTCTGAGTCTGATAATTTGAAAGAGCTCATATTCTTCTACAAAAGTGCTAACTTTTCTTCTGTAAGCAGAAGCATATTGAGCAGACGGTGGGCAGAGTTCATGCAAAGAATAGTGACGCTTGGTGTTACTGTGTTTTATTTCTCTCCATTCCCACTCCTGACAAATTATTTGATTATGAACATTGAAATTAAGCATAATCCTCCCAATAGGATCATACATCTTCCAGAGTTTGCCTGCATTATATAGAGCTTGCTCTAGTCTTTGACTCCACCTGTCTTATTCCCTTTCTGAGATAGCATGAGCTTTTTAAGGGCTATTTCTTATTCCTTACTATGCTGAAGAAGTCCCTAGGATAGGCAGTTGTATAAAGTTAGGGCCCAATCAGTGTTTGTTGAAATGATTTACATGTTTTCCATGAGGATAAAGCAAGGTATGAAAAAAATAGGAAAGGAAGTAATAATGGGGAGGTAGTCAGAGGACAAACATCTACAGGAATAATGGCATTAGAGTGAAGCGGGTTTTGAGAAAATTTAAATAGTAAAGGAGATTAGAGAAAATTATCAAGGGGAAGAAAAAAGAAACTAACGTAAGAGTCTGACATCAGTTGTGGAAGGGCTGTGAGAGTAAGGATTCATTTCTTGTATGTGATGCATGATTTCAACTTTTTCTATCGTGTTTTTAAAATTGGTAGTCACAATTTAATATTAAATAGTCACAGAGTAATTAGCTGTGGATTTTAACATGTATAAAAGTATCTTTCAGGCTGGGCGTGGTGGCTCACACCTGTAATCCCAGCACTTTGGAGGCTGAGCTGGTGAATTACCTGAAGTCAGGAGTTCAAGACCAGCCTGGCCAACAGAGTGAAACCCCATCTCTACTAAAAATACAAAAATTAGCCGGGTGTGGTGGCACGTGCCTGTAATCCCAGCTATGTGGGAGTCTGAGGCAGAATCACTTGAACCCAGTAGGCGGAAGTTGCAGGGAGCCAAGATGGAGCCACTGATCTCCAGCTGGGGTGACAGAGTAAGACTCGCCCCTCCCTCTCAAAAAAAAAGTATCATTCAAATGCAAATTTTAGGAGAAAAAAATATTTTTCTACACGAAAAATAGGCAGATTGCAATTATTGGTGTTTAAAGAAAATTTTATAAGACTATTAAAATAACCATTTATATTCAAAGATGTGCTGTTCCTTCAACAGATTTTACATGAGTTTTGGAAATTGATTTTAGCTTGTGGTAGGACAAATAATGGCTTCCAAAGATATCCAGGTCCTAATCCCCGGAATCCGTGCATGTTACCTTATAAGGTAACTGGGACCTTCCATATGTGATTAATTAAAGGATCTTGAGTTGGTGAGATTATTCCGAATTTTCTGGGTGGGCCCTGAATGAAATTCTAAGTGTCCTTATAAGAAGAAGGCAGAGGCAGATTTGAGGCAGAAGACAGTGTGTTACCAGTGAGGCAAGATGTTATTTTGCTGGCTTGAAGACAAAGGAAGGAGTCACTAGCTAAGGAATGCAAGGAATGCAGCTCTAGAAGCTGCAAAGGCAAAGTCTTTTATCCCCTAAACCCTCTAGGGAAAGTGTGGTTCTGCCTACATTTTGATTTCCCTCCAGTGAAGCTGATTTCAGACTTCTAACCTTCAAAACTGTAGGAGAAAAAATGTGCATTGTTTAAGTCACTGAGTTTGTGATAAATTGTTAGAGCAGCCATAGAAAAGTAATACATGGCCCTTTTAGTTACTATTTAAATTATGCCAGAGTCTCTGAGATATTCTTTGAAAGTGGCTTTACTGTAGAAATATATTATCTAACTATAGCTTACTATTAAAATCTTTTACAAATATAAATATGATTCCTCAAAAATTCTGTAAAATATATTATTTTAGGCTTATTTAATCTCTTTGAAAACAAAATTTATTCTTCTAAATATTTTCAATCTTAAATATCTTGAATATGTAAAGATTATCAGTGATTTTTCTTACTTTTTACCACATTTTAAAATTAATCAAAAATACAAACATAAGTTTATGTGTAATAAAATGTATCTAAACCTAAGTTGTGTGAATATTGTAATACTGTTATCTAATCTGAAGAGTCCTACTCTCTCTCCAACTTCAATTTGTCTTTACAAAAAGGCACTAAGAAAGGAGAAAAAAAAAACTTTAACATTGTGTCAATATATGTAATACATTGTGATAGAGAAAGAGGAAAATATAATGAGAATAAAGAGTAAGGATGTTAAATTAGCTGCAGTTTTTTAAAAAAATTTTTTAGGCCAAGCGCCATGTCTCAAGTCTGTAATCTCAGCACTTTGGGAGGCCGAGGCGGGTGGATCACAAAGTCAGGAGCTTGAGACAAGTCTGGCCAATATGGAGAAACCCTGTCTCTACTAAAAATACAAAAATTAGCCAGGCGAGGTGGCGGGCACCTGTAGTCTCAGCTACTTGGGAGGCTGAGGCAGGAGAATCACTTGAACCTGGGAGGCGGAGGTTGCAGTGAGCCGAGATCCCACCACGGCACTCCAGCCTGAGCCACAGAGCGAGACTCTGTCTCAAATAATAATAATAATAATTTTTAAAAACTTATTTTTGAGGATACCTCACAGTGTATCCTGGATATAGATAAGAATAAAGTTCCTCAAAAGGTGAATTATAAAACACATTTTGGTACAAAAAATTTAGCTATAATCTATTTAGCTATTATGTAATAATGTAAATTTTTACAAGTTTTTAAAAATTTATTATGTAAATAACAAGTTTAGCTGTTATGTAATTGGAAGTGTATCCTTATTTAAAGTATTTAGTAAAAGATAGAAATAAACATTAGTTACCTCACATTTTCTCTTCACTAATTGAGAGTACTTCTCCCAACTCTTTACACCTCAAGCCATGCTCTTGCAGCTAGAGCAAGAAAATTTTACCCAATCTCTTTTTTTAAAATTTTCTAAGACCTTTACCTCCATAGCAGCACATAAATTTATGAAGTTTTTATTTTTTCATTGACAAATAAAAATTGAATATATTTGTAGTATACAACATGGACTCTTGAACTATGTGTACATGGTGGAATGGCTCAATTGAGCATGTATATATATATATATATATATATATAAATAAGTAGGATACATATATATATTTTTTTTTTGGTGAGAACACTGAAAATCTACTGTTTTAACAATTTTCAAAACATTAAAGCTATATTAACCACTTTATATAATAGATCTCTTAAACTTATTCTCCCTATCTAGTTGAAATTTTGTATCCTTTGAAAAAACTTCCCCCAGCAGAACCAAAGACAAAAACCACATGATTATCTCAATAGATGCAGAAAAGGCTTTTGACAAAATTCAACAACCCTTCATGCTAAAAACTCTCAATAAATTAGGTATTGATGGGACGTATCTCAAAATAATAAGAGCTATATACGACAAACCCACAGCCAATATCATACTGAATGGACAAAAACTGGAAGCATTTCCTCTGAAAACTGGCACAAGACAGGGATGCCCTCTCTCACCGCTCCTATTCAACATAGTGCTGGAAGTTCTGGCCAGAGCAATCAGGCAGGAGAAGGAAATAAAGGGTATTCAATTAGGAAAAGAGGAAGTCAAACTGTCCCTGTTTGCAGATGACATGATTGTATATCTAGAAAATCCCATTGTCTCAGCCCAAAATCTCCTTAAGCTGATTAGCAACTTCAGCAAAGTCTCAGGATACAAAATCAATGTACAAAAATCACAAGCATTATTGTACACCAATCACAGACAAACAGAGAGCCAAATCATGAGTGAACTCCCATTCACAATTGCTTCAAAGAGAATAAAATACCTAGGAATCCAACTTACAAGGGATGTGAAGGACCTCTTCAAGGAGAACTACAAACCACTGCTCAATGAAATCAAAGAGGATACAAACAAATGGAAGAACATTCCATGCTCATGGGTTGGAAGAATCAATATCGTGAAAATGGCCATACTGCCCAAAGTAATTTATAGATTCAATGCCATCCCAATCAAGCTACCAATGACTTTCTTCACAGAATTGGAAAAAACTACTTTAAAGTTCATATGGAACCAAAAAAGAGCCCGCATCGCCAAGTCAATCCTAAGCCAAAAGAACAAAGCTGGAGGCATC
>NW_026652282.1:51413648-51451196 GCF_009828535.3 Hylobates moloch | reverse complement strand
AAAAAAAAAAAAAAAACTTCCCCCAACACCCAGTCCCAGTAACCATGCCAAGTCTCAGGTAACCATTATTCTACTCACTACCTATATGCATTCAATGCTTTTGGATTCCACATACAAATAAGATAATGCAGTATTTATCTTTCTGTGCCTGCCTTATTTCACTTTACCTAATGTTATCTAGGTTGATCCATGTTATTGCAAAAGACAAAATTTCCCTCTTTTTAAGACTGAAGAGTATTCCACTGTGTGTGTGTGTGTGTGTGTGTGTGTGTATAGATATATAAATATAAAATACATTCTAATATATATAATATATTCTTCATTTATTCATCAATAGATACTTAGGTTGATTCCATGTCTTGGCTATTATGAATAATGCTGCAATGAACATGGGAGTACAGACATCCTTTTGAAATACTGATTTCATTTCCTTTGGATATACCCAGAAGCGAGACTTCTGGATCATGAAGTAGTTTTATTTTTAATTTATTGAGGAACCTCCATACTGATTTCCGTAATGGCTGTACTAATTTACATCTCCACCAAAAGTGTGCAGGGGTTCTTTTTTCTCCACATCCTTGTCAACAATTCTTTTACCTTTTTGATAAAAGGCATTCTAAAAAATGCAAGGTCATATGTCATTGTGGTTTTAATTTGCACTTCTCTGCGGACTAGTGATTTAGAACATTTTTTCCGTATGCAAGTTGGCCATTTATATTTCTTCATTTGAGAAATGTCTCTTCAGGTCCTTGTCCCATTTTTTATTTACTGTTATTTTTATTTTATTTTTTAAATTTTTTTATGTTTGTGTGTACTTAGTAGGTGAATATATTTCTGCAGAACATGAGATATTTTGATACAAGCAAACACTGCCTAATAATCACAGCAGGGTAAATGGAATATGAATCATTTAAGCATTTATATTTTCTTTGTGTTACAAAGAATCCAACTATAATCTTTTAGTTCTTTTAAAATGTACAAGAAATTATTGAAGACTGTAGTTACCATGTTGTGACATCCAATACTAGATCTTGCTCATTTTATCTAGCTTTATTTTTGTAACCATTGACTTTCCCACTGCACTATTCTTTCTGGCCTGTGGTAACCATTGTTTTACTCTCTATCTCCATGAGTTCAATTATTTTAATTTTTAGCTCCTACAAGTAAGTGAGAACATAAGAATTTTGTCTTTCTCTGCCTGGCTTATTTCACTTAACATAATAATGTCCACTTCCATCTAAGTTATTGCAAAGGACAGAATCTCAATCTTTTTATGGCCGAATAGTGCTCCATTGGGTATATTTAGCACATTTTCTTTATATATTCATCTGTTGATGGACATGTAGATTGCTTTCAAATATTGGCTATTGTGAAAAATGGTACAATAAGCATGAGAGTGCAAGTATTTTTTCAGTATACTGATTCTCATTCTTTTGGGTATATACCTTATAACAGGATTGACAGATCATATGGCAGCTCTATTTTTAGTATTTTTAGAAAACTCCAAATTGTTCTCCATAGTACTGTACCAATTTATATTCCCACCAACAGTGTACGAGGGTTCCCTGTTCTCCACATCCTCACCAGCATTTGTTATTACCTGTCTTTTGGCTATAAGCCATTTTAACTGAGGTAAGGTAATATCTCATTGTAGATTTGATTTGCATTTCTCTGGTAAGCATTTATGATGAGGAACTTTTCATATACCTCCTTACCATTTGTATGTCTTCTCTTGAAAAATTCAGATCTTTTGCCCATTTTTTAACGAGATTATTAGATTTTTCCCAATAGAGTTGTTTGAGCACCTTAGATATTTTAATTATTAATCCCTTGTCAGGTGGAGAGATTGCAAACATTTTTTTTCCCAACCTGGGTTGTCTCTAGACTTTGCTCTTTGTTTCCTTTGTTCTGCAGAAGCTTTTTAATTTTAACATGATCCCATTTGTCCATGTTTGGTTTGGGTGCCTGTGCTTATAGGATATTACTCAAGAAATCTTTGCCTATTCCAGTGTATTGGATAGTTTCTCCAAGGTTTTCTTTTTGTAGTTTCATAGTATGAGGTCTTAGATTTAAGTATTTAATACATATTCATTTGATTTTTGCATATGGTGAGAGATAGGAATCAAGTTTCATTCTTCTGCATATGGGTGCACAGTTTTGTTATTGGTCTATTCCGGGATGCAACTTCTTCCTGGTTTAGTCCTGGGAGGGTGTATGTGTCGAGGAATTTATCCATTTCTTCTAGATTTTCTAGTTTATTTGTGTAGAGGTGTTTATAGTATTCTCTGATGGTAGTTTGCATTTCTGTGGGATTGGTGGTGATATCCCCTTTATCATTTTTCATTGCATCTGTTTCTTTCTTCTCTCTTTTCTTCTTTATTAATCTTGCTGGCAGTCTGTCAATTTTCTTGATCTTTTCAAAAAACCAGCCCAGGATTCATTGATTTTTTTTGAAGGTTTTTTTGTGTCTCTATCTCCTTCAATTCTTCTCTGATCTTAGTTATTTCTTGCCTTCTGCTAGCTTTGAAAGTGTTTACTCTTGCTTCTCTAGTTCTTTCAATTGTGATTTTAGGGTGTCAATTTTAGATCTTTCCTGCTTTCTCATGTTGGCATTTAGTGCTATAAATTTCCCTCTACACACTGCTTTAAATGTGTCCCAGAGATTCTAGTAGGTTGTATCTTTGTTCTCATTGGTTTCAAAGAACATCTTTATTTCTGCCTTCATTTTGTTATGTACCCAGTAGTCATTCAGGAGCAGGTTGTTCAGTTTCCATGTAGTTGAGCAGTTTTCAGTGAGTTCCTTAATCCTGAGTTCTCATTTGCATTGTGGTCTGAGAGACAGTTTGTTATAATTTCTGTTCTTTTACATTTGCTGAGAAGTTCTTTACTTCCAACTATGTGGTCAATTTTGGAATAAGTTCAACATGGTGCTGAGAAGAATGTATATTCTGTTGATTTGTGGTGGAGAGTTCTGTAGATGTCTATTAGGTCCACTTGGTGCAGAGCTGAATTCAATTCCTGGATATCCTTGTTAACTTTCTGTCTTGTTGATCTGTCTAATGTTGACATTGAGGTGTTACAGTCTTCCATTATTATTGTGTGGGAGTCTAAGTCTTTTTGTAAGTCTCTAAGGACTTGCTTTATGAATCTGGGTACTCCTCTATTGGGTGCATATATATTTAGGAGAGTTAGCTCTTCTTGTTGAATTGATCCCTTTGCCATTATATAATGGCTTCTTTGTCTCTTTTGATTTTTGTTGGTTTAAAGTCTGTTTTATTAGAGACTAGGATTGCAACCCCTGCCTTTTTTTGTTTTCCATTTGCTTGGTAGATCTTTCTCCATCCCTTTATTTTGAGCCTATATGTGTCTCTGCGCGTGTAATGGGTCTCCTGAATACAGCACACTGATGGGTCTTGAGTCTTTATCCAATGTGCCAGTCTGTGTCTTTTAATTGGAGCATTTAGCCCATTTACATTTAAGGTTAATATTGTCATGTGTGAATTTGATCCTGTCATTATGATGTTAGCTGGTTATTTTGCTCATTAGTTGACGCAGTTTCTTCCTAGCATTGATGGTCTTTACAATTTCACATGTTTTTGAAGTGGCCGGTATTGTTTGTTCCTTTCCATGTTTAGTGCTTCCTTCAGAAGCTCTTGTAGGGCAGGCCTGGTGGTGACAAAATCTCTCAGCATTTGCTTGTCTGTAAAGGATTTTATTTCTCCTTCACTTATGAAGCTTAGCTTGGCTGGACATGAAATTCTGGGTTGAAAATTCTTTTCTTTAAGAATGTTGAATATTGGCCCCCACTCTCTTCTGGCTTGTAGAGTTTCTGCTGAGAGATCCTCTTTTAGTCTGATGGGCTTCCCTTTATGGGTAACCTGACCTTTCTCTCTGGCTGCCCTTAACTTTTGTTCCTTCATTTCAACTTTGGTGAATCTGACAATTATGTGTCTTGGAGTTGCTCTTCTCGAAGAGTATCTTTGTGGCGTTCTCTGTATTTCCTGAATTTGAATGTTGGCCTCCCTTGCTAGGTTGGGGAAGTTCTCCTGGATAATATCCTGCAGTATTTTCCAACTTTTTCCATTCTCCCTATCATTTTCAGGTATACCAGTCAGGTGTAGATTTGGTCTTTTCACATAGTCCCATATTTTTTGGAGGCTTTTTACACTTTTTTCTCTAAACTTCTCTTCTTGCTTCATTTCATTCATTTGATCTTCAATCCCTGATACCCTTTCTTCCAGTTGATCAAATTGGTTACTGAAGCTTGTGCATTTGTCATATAGTTCTCGTGCCATGGTTTTCAGTTCCATCAGGTCATTTAAGGACTTCTCTACACTGGCTATTCTAGTTAGCCATTCTTCTAATCTGTTTTCAAGGTTTTTAACTTCTTTGCCATGGGTTTGAACTTCCTCCTTTAGCTTGGATTAGTTTGATTCTCTGAAGGCTTCTTCTCTCAACTGGTCAAAGTCATTCTCCCTCCAGCTTTGTTCCATTGCTGGTGAGGAGCTGCATTCCTTTGGTGGGGGAGAGGCACCCTGATTTTTAGAATTTTCAGCTTTTCTGCTCTGTTTTTTCCCCGTCTCTGTGGTTTTATCTACCTTTGGTCTTTGATGATGGTTACGTACAGATGGGGTTTTGGTGTAGATGTCCTTTCTGTTTGTTAGTTTTCCTTCTAACAGTCAGGACCCTCAGCTGCAGGTCTGTTGGAGTTTGCTGGAGGTCCACTCTAGACCCTGTTTGCCTGTTTATCAGCAGCAGAGGCTGCAGAACAGTGAATGTTGCTGAACAGCAAATGTTGCTGCCTGATCGTTCCTCTGGAAGCTTAGTCTCAGAGGTGTACCCGGCCCTGTGAGGTGTCAGTCTGCCTCTGCTGGGTGGTGCCTCCCAGTTAGGCTACTCAGGGGTCAGGGACCCACTTGAGGAGGCAGTCTGTCCATTCTCAGATCTCAAACTCCATGCTGGGAGAACCACTACTCTCTTCAAAGCTGTCAGACAAGGACATTTAAGTCTACAGAAGTTTCTGCTGCCTTTTGGTCAGCTATGCCCTACCCCATAGGTGGAGTCTACAGAGGCAGGTGGGCCTCCTTGAGCTGCAGTGGGCTCCACCCAGTTTGACTTTCCCGGCTGCTTTGTTTACCTACTCAAGCCTCGGCAATGGTGGGTGCCCCTCCCCCAGCCTCGCTGCCACCTTGCAGTTAGATCTGAGACTGCTGTGCTAGCAATGAGCGAGGCTCTGTGGGTGTGGGACCCTCCAAGCCAGCCACGGGATATAATCTCCTGGTGTGCCGTTTGCTAAGACCTTTGGGAAAGCGCAGTATTTGGGTGGGAGTGACCAGATTTTCTAGGTGCTGTCTGTCAAGGCTTCCCTTGGCTGGGAAGGGGAATTCCCTGACCCCCTTGCACTTCCCGGGTGAGCTGATGCCTCACCCTGCTTCGGCTCTCGAAGTGGGCTGCACCAACTGCCCTGCACCCACTGTCCGAAACACCCCAGTCAGACGAACCTGGTACCTCAGTTGGAAATGCAGAAACCAGCCATCTTCTGTGTTGCTCATGCTGGGAGCTGTAGACCGGAGCTGTTCCTATTTGACCATCTTGGAACCACCCCCAGTGTCTTTTTTTCATCACTGATTTTATGTATTTGGAACTTCTCTCTCTTTTTCTGGGTCTGGGTAAAGGTTTGTCAATTTTGTTTAACTTTTCTAGAATCCAATTTTCATTTCATTGATCTTTTATTCATTTCAATTATATTTCTGCTCTGATCCTTATTATTTCCTTTTTTTCTTCTATTAATTTTGAGTTTTCATTGTTCTTGCTTTCCTAGTTCTTTAAGACACCTCATTAGGTTATTTACAGTTTTTCTACTTTTTTGGTGTAGGCACTTATGGCTACATATTTTCTTCTTTGTACTCTTTTCACTGTATCCCATACGTTTTGATATCTTGTGTTATCACTGGTTTTAAGAAATTGTTCATTTTTCTTCTTAATTTATTCAGTCACTCAGGAACATATTGTTTAATTTCCATGTGTTTTTATAGTTTCCAAAATTTCTCTTGGTATTGATTTCTGGTTTTATTTCATGTTTATCAGAGAAGACATGTCATATAATTTCAATTTTTTAATACTTTAAGAATTGTTTTGCAACCTATGTTCTATCCGTGAGAATGATACATGTGCTGAGGAGAAGAATGTTATTTTCTGTGCCCATGAATCCAATGTTCTATAAATATCTATTATGTCTATTTAGTCTGTAGTGCAGATTAAGTCCAATGTTTCTTTGATTTTCTGTCTTTATGACAGAATGCTGAAAATAAGCTGTTGAAATCTCCACCTATTGTATTGGAGTCTATCTCTCTTTAGGCGTAATAATATTTTCTTTATATAACCAGGTGCTCCTGTGTTGGGTGCATGTATGTTTATAATTCTTATATCCTCTTACTGAATTAATTGACCCTTTTCTCATTGTAGAGTGACCTTCTTTGTCTCTTATAGTTTTTTTTCTTAAGTATGGCAATTTGTGCTCTTTTTTGGTTTCCATTTCCATGGAATGTTTTTTCGTCCCTTTATTTTCAGTCTCTGTGTGTTTTTTATATGTAAAGTGTGTTTCTTATATGTAAAGTATGTTTCTTTTAGGCAAGGCATCATTGAGTCTTGTCTATTTATCCATTTAGCCACTCTATGTATTCTGATTGGAGAGGTGAGCACATTTACATTCAAGGTTGTTGGCAAGTAAGGACTTACTCTTGCCATTTTGTTATTTGTTTTCTGGTTGTTTTGTGGTCTTCTTTACCTTCTTTCCTTCCGTCCTTCCTGTCTTTCTTTAGTGAAGGTGATTTTTCTTTGGTGATTTATTTTAATTTCTTGCTCTTTTTTTAAAAATATATCATATGTTTTTTAATTTGAGGTTACCTCATGGTAATAGTGTCTTATAACCTGTTACTTTAAACTGATGACAACTCAACACTGATTGTCTCAACAAGCAAGCAAACCAGCAAAAAGAAAATTAATAAAAATGCTACCCTTTAACTTTTTTCTTCCACTTGTTAACTTTGTGTTATTTCCATTTATATTTTGTTGTACTATCTCTCTTGAAAAGTTGTTTATTATGTTGATTTTTTAGTCTTTTTACTAAGACGTAAGTAGTTTACCTGCCATAATTACAGTGTTATAATATTCTGTATTTTTCTGTGCACTTACTATTACCAGTAATTTTTACACTGTCAGGTGATTTCTGATTGCACATTAATTTTGTTCTCTTTCAGAATGAAAAACTCTTTAGCATTTCTTGTAGGACAAGCTTGGTGTTAATGAAATCCTTCTACTTTCTATGGCTGGGACAGTATTTCTCCTTCATGTTTCATGGATATTCTCAGTGGATAAAATACTTTTGGATAAAAAGGGTTTTTTGTTTTTTTGTTTTTCTTCAGCATATTACATATGGCATGCCACTCTCTCTTGGCCTATAAGGATTCCACTGAAAAGTCTACTGCCAGACATATTGGAGCTGCATTGTATATTACTTGTTTTTGTATATTACTTGTTTCTTTTATCTTGCTGCTTTTTTTTTTTTTTTTTTTTTTTTGAGACGGAGTCTCGCTCTGTCGCCCAGGCTGGAGTGCAGTAGTGCAACCTCGGCTCACTGCAAGCCCCGCCTCCCGGGTTCACGCCATTCTCCTGCCTCAGCCTCTCCAAGTAGCTGGGACTACAGGCGCCCACCAAAACGCCCGGCTAATATTTTTTGTATTTTTAGTAGAGACGGGGTTTCACCATGGTCTTGATCTCCTGACCTCGTGATCTGCCCGCCTCGGCCTCCCAAAGTGCTGGGATTACAAGCGTGAGCCACCGCGCCCAGCCTATCTTGCTGCTTTTAAGATCTTTTTTTTATCCTTGACTTTTGGGAGTTTGATTATTAAATGCCTTGATGTAGTCTTCTTTGCATTAAATCTGCTTGGTGTCCTATAACCTTTTTGCACTTTTATATTGATATCTTTCTCTAGTTTGGGGAAGTTATCTCTTATTATCTATTTGAGAAAACTTTCTACCCCTATCTCTTTCTCAATGACCTCTTTAAGGCCAATAACTCTTAGAAGTGCTTTTTTGAGGCTATTTTCTAGATCTCATAGGTGTGCTTCATTCTTTTTTTATCTCCCCTGACTATATTTTCAAATAGCCTATCTTGAAGCTCACTAAATTCTTCTTTCTCCTTGGTCAGTTCTGCTGGTGAGAGACTGACATATTCTTCAGTATGTCAATTGCATTTTTTCATCTCAAAATTCTGCTTAATTCTTTTTAATTATTTTAATCTCTGTTAAATTTATCTATTAGGATTCTTAATTTCTTCTCTATGTTGTCTTGGATTTAGTTGCGAATCTTCAAAACAGCTATTTTGAAATCTCCGTCTGAAGGGTAACCTATCTCTGTCTCTCCAGGATTAGTTTCTGGTCCTTTATTTAGTTCATTTGGTGAGGTCATGTTTTCCTGGATGGTCTTATGGATGTTCATCGGTGTCTGGACATTAAAGAGATAAGTATTTATTGTACTCTTTACAGTCTGGGCTTGTTTGTACCCATCCATCTTGGGAAGGCTTTTCAGGTATTCAAAGGGACTTGGGTGTTGTTATCTAAGTTTTGGTTTTCTGCAGCCATATCTACATTAGGAGGCCCCACAAGCCCAGTTAAGCTGTGGCTCTTACAGACTTGAAGAGGTATTGCCTCAGTAGTCTTAGATAAGATTTGGAAGAATTCTCTGGATTACCAGGCATGGACTCTTTTTCTCTTCCCTTATTTTCTCCCAAATAAATAGAGTCTCTCTCTCTCTCTCTCTTGCTCTCTCTCTCTCTTCCTCTGTGATTAGCCACCTGGAGCTGGATGAGGGGTGACGCAAGCACTACTGTGGTCCCCACCACTGGGACTGTGATGGGTCACACCTGAAGCCAGCATGGTACTTGTGTGATGGGTCAGACCTGAAGCCAGCATGGTACTTGGTCTCGCTCAAGGCCTCGGGTAACCACTGCCTTGTTCGCACAAGGTCCTAGGCCTCTGCAATCAGAAGATGGCAAAGCCAGCCAGGTTTGTGTCTTTCCATTCAGGTTGGCAAGTTCCCCGCAGCCCCAGTCAGGTCCAGAGATGCCATCAGGGAGCCAGGTTCTAGTCATAAATCTTAGGAATCTAGCCAGTTCTCTTTCTACTGCAGCTGAACTGGCATCAAAAAGGCCCAAAGGCTCTGCCTTCAGCTTGTGATGAATGCTGCCAGGCCTGGAATTCTCCATTCAAGGCAGTGGACTCCCCTTTGGCCTGAGGCAGGTGCCTCAGGACTCTGCTTGCTGCCCTGTCCTACTGTGGCTGAACTGGTATCCAAGTTGCAAGACAAAGTCCTCTTTACTCTTCCCTCTCCCATCAAGCAGAGGGAAGGATTTTCTCCTGGAGCTGCTATTTGTGCTTCCTGGGATTAAGGAAGGGGTGGAACAAGCACTCCCTTGGCAACCCAAGCGGTGTCCCACTAGGTCATATTCCCCTCAAGTCCACTGGCTCTGAGCCAAGCACAGAACCAGGACTTGCCCAAGAATTGCAATTATTATTTCCCAGACTGCCTTTCCAGTTTGTTTAGGGTTCCAGAGGATTTTATCCCATGGTGAGAGGCTTGCTGGAACTTAGGTTCCTACTGCTGGGATTGCTGATTTCTAGAGCTGGTTTAATTGCTTTCTCTGTGGACACAATGTGAGTTCTGCCTGGTGTTGCTTTCTGTTGGGACAGGGCAGCACTGAGTTCCAATGGAAAGTTCCGCAATCAGCGTGCTCTCCCTCCCCTAGATGCACAGATTCTAAGTGCCACGTAGCTACTGTGATGACATCAAAACACCGTATCAAATAACATTTCAAATTAATGTTCAATTTTCTGTGGTGTTTCATAATCCTGTATGAATTTTATATCTTTGTCCTATTTATGTAATTTATTAACCTTGTTCTGTCAGTGTCAACTGAAAATGAAATATCTCTAGTTTGGCCAAGCATAAAGGCAAAAAATGCAATGTTTTTCACTACAGGTACAATTGTTAAATGTATTCTAATTATTGAATCTAGGGCAAACCGGAGAAAAACATTTATTTTTACACTGTTAGCTGAAGTTATGCCACTGTAACTAAATCATACATTATAAAGTAATAAACTATATATCTGATTTCATTTTTCTCCTCACCACTTTCATCAGTTAGTGGACAGTCTGTTTGTCTGTCTTATAGCCACAAATAAGGTGCTTTCTGACTCCTCCTACAATTAAGATCCATTGCTAATTAACACAGTGCTCCTCTTGAATTCAGTGCTTGTCATAGAATTCAGAAAAGAATCTCAGTGACTGGGGGAGTTTGATAAGGATGATAAAGGGGTCTGGACCCATGGCTACTGCTTGCACCACAATCATATCTGTTTCCTCTGCAAGTTTTAGCACATATTGGAAATTCTTTTTCCAATTTTCAAAATTTTATTCTCAAAAAAACAAAACAAAAAAAAACAAACAAAAAAAAGCAAATCCAGACTGGGTGCGGTGGCTCATGCCTGTAATCCCAGCACTTTGGGAGGCCAAGGCAGGCTAATCACCTGAGGTAGGGAGTTTGAGACCAGCCTGACCAACATGGAGAAACCCCGTCTCTACTAAAAATACAAAAACCAGCTAGGTGTGGTGGCACATGCCTATAATCCCAGCTACTCAGGAGGCTGAGGCAGGAAAATAACTTGAACCTGGTAGGCAGAGGTTACGGTGAGCCAAGATCACACCATTGCACTCCAGCCTGGGCAACAAGAGTGAAACTCTATCTCAAAAAAAAAAAACAAATTTGTCAGTTTGATTTGAAATTTTTCTTATCCAAAAATATTATTATATTAGAACGTTAGCATACCTCAGAGAGATGGCACCTTGTTCAAACTGGCTACAAGGATCATTTGTTCAACTAGACAGCCATAGTGTGTTCACTCAGAATGAGGATATTTATCCGCATTTCTGTGAATCCCAATTTGTAAAGAGGGCATGATAAGATAGATTTGTGAGGTATTTGCAGTAAACAAGATGTGAACCATACAAGATAATAATTAACTGACTTCGGCCTGCAGATAAGATTCCGTGGAACAGTAAGAATGTCCAGAGTTCTCTATGTGAGTAAAGGGCAAATCAATGGAGACCCAAGACCTCATATATATGACATAAAATTTCAAACTTGTACTGTAACTGCTAATCTTATTCTCAATTTTGTTTAAGTGTAATCACTTTATCTCTTTGATCAAGCCATGCCAGAGGCAAGTCTTCCCTGGGACTTTGCAATTAGGGAGACAAAATTTGATCTTTTTGGCCAGGCAAGGGGGCTCACGCCTGCAATCCCAGCACTTTGGGAGGCTGAAGCAGGTGAATCACTTGAGGTCAGGAGTTCAAGACCAGCCTGGCCAACATGGCGCAACCCCGTCTCTACTAAAAATACAAAAATTAGCCGGACATGGTAGCATGTGCCTATAGTACCAACTACTTCGGAGGCTGAGGCATGAGAATTGCTTGAACCTGGGAGGCAGAGGTTGCAGTGAGCTAAGGTCGTGCCACTGCACTCCAGCCTGGGTGACAGAGCAAGACTCTGTCAAAAAAAAAAAGTACTTTTACTTAACTCACTTGTGATTGGATTTCCTGTCATTTGAAATCAAAATAATCTTAATACAAAAAGGAGGATAATTATCATTTTTTCAACTTTTATTTTAGAACCAGTGGGAGCATGTGCAGGTTTATTACAAAGGTTTATTGTGTGACGCTGAGGTTTGGGATACGACTGAACCCGTCACCAAGGTAGAGAGCATACTATCCAAAAGGTAGTTGTTTAGCCCTCCCCCTCCCCCTTCTCTCACACCCTAGTAGTCCTCAGTGTTTATTGTTCCCATCTTTATGTTCATGTGTACCGTGTTTAGCTCTCACTTATAAGTAATAACATGTGGTACTTAGTTTTCTGTTTCTGCATTAGTTTGCTTAGCATAATGGCCTCCAGTTGCATCCATGTTGCTGCAAAGGAAATGATTTCATTCTTTTTTATGACTGTGTAGTATTTCATGGTGTATATGGATTACGTTTTCCTTATATAATCCACCATTGATGAGCACCTGGGTTGATTCCCTATTTCTGCTATTGTGGATAGAGCTGTGATTAACATACAGGTGCATGCATCCTTTGGGTAAAATGATTCATTTTCCTTTGGATATACACCCACTAATGCGATTGCTGAGTGGAATGGTTGTTCAAATCTTGGTTGTTTGAGAAATCTCCAAAATGCTCTACTCAATGGCTAAATTAATTTACATTCACATCAAAAAGGTATGTGTCCTTTTTGCACAGCCTTTCTGCACAGCCTTGCCAACACATTATGTTTTTATTTTTCCACAAAAGAAATTATGACTGGTTTGAGATGGCATATCATTATGGTTTGATTTGCAATTCTCTTATGATTAATGATGATATATTTTCATATGTTTGTTGGCCACTTGTATGTCTTTTTTTCAGAAGTGTCTGTTCACGTCCCTTGCCCAATTTTAAATGGAGTGGTGTTTTGCTTATTGATTTGTTTAAATTCCTTATAGATTCTGCATATTAGACTTTTGTTGGCTGCATAGTTTGTGAGTATTTTCTCCCCTTCTATAGTTTGTCTGTTTACTTCCTTGATAGTTTCTTTTGCTATGCAGAAGCTCTTTAAATTAATTAAGTCTTAATTAATCAATTTTTATTTTTGTTGCAACTTATTTTGAGGACTTAGCCATAAATTTGTTGCCAAGGCCAATATCAAGAAGGGCATTTTCTAGGTTTTCTTCCAGGATTTTCATAGGTTGAGGTCTTACATTTAAGTCCTTAATCCTTCTCAAGCTAATTTTTGTATATGGTGGTAGGTAATGGTCCAGTTTCATTCTTTTGCATATGGATAGCCAGTTCTCACAGCACCATTTATTGAATAGGGAATCTTTTTCCTATTGCTTGTTTTTCTTAAGTTTGTTGAAAATTAGGTGGTGGTAGGTGTGCACCTTTGCATCTCAGTTCCGTTTTCTCTTCCCTTGGTGTATGTGTCTTTCTTTGTTTTTGTTTTTTGTACCAGTACAATGCTGTTTTGATTACTGTAGCCTTCTAGTGTAGTTTGAAGTCAGAAAAAGTGCTGCTCCAGCTTTTTTTTTTTTTTTTGCTTAGAGTTGCTTTGGTTATCCAGGTTCTTTTTTTCATTCCATATGAATTTTAGAAGTCTTTTTTTCTAATTCTGTGAAAAAAGGATGCTGGTAGTTTAATAGGAATAGCATTGAATCTGTCAATTGCTTTAGGTGCTATGGCCATTTTAACAATATTAAGTCTTCCGAACATGAGCATGGAATGTTTGTTTATTTGTTTATATCATCTCTAATTTCTTTCAGCAGTGTTTTGTAATTCTTTTTGTAGTAATCTTTCACCTCCTTGGTTAGCTGTATTCCTAGGTATTTCTTTTTTTGTTGTTTGTGTGGATTTTTAGAAATAAGTATTTTTTGTTTTATTATACTTTCAGTTCTAGGGTACATGTGCACAATGTGCAGGTTTGTTACATAGGTATACATGTGCCGTGTTGCTTTGTTGCACCCATCAACTCATCATTTACATGAAGTATTTCTCCTAATGCTATCCCTCCTCCAGCCACACACCCCCCAACAGACCCCAGTGTGTGATGTTCCCTTCCCTGTGTCCAAGTGATCTCATTGTTCAATTCCGACCTATGAGTAAGAACATGCAGTGTTTGATTTTCTGTCCTTGTGATAGTTTGCTGAGAATGATGGTTTCCAGCTTCATCCATGTCCCTGCAAAGGACATGAACTCATCCTTTTTTATGGCTACAGAGTATTCCATGGTGTATATGAGCCACACTTTCTTAATCCAGTCTATCATTGATGGACATTTGGGTTGGTTCCAAGTCTTTGCTGTTGTGAGTAGTGCGGGAATAAACATAGGTGTGCATGTGTCTTTATAGTAGCATGATTTATAATCCTTTGGGTATAGACCCAGTAATGGGATTACTGGGTCAAATGGTAATTCTAGTTCTAGATCCTTGAGGAATCACCACACTGTCTTCCAAAATGGTTGAACCAATTTACACTCCCACCAACAGTGTAAAAGCATTCCTATTTCTCCACATCCTCTCCAGCATCTGTGGTTTCATGACTTTTTAATGATTGCCATTCTAACTGGTATGAGATGGTATCTGATTGTGGTTTTGATTTGCATTTCCCTGATGACCAGTGATGATGAGCATTTTTTCATGTGTGTGTTGGCTGCATAAATGTCTTCTTTTGCAAAGTGTCTGTTCATATCCTTTGCCCAATTTTTGATGGGGTTGTTTTTTTCTTGTAAATATGTTTGAATTCTTTGTAGATTCTGGATATTAACCCTTTGTCAGATGGGTAGATTGCAAAACTTTTCTCCCATTTTATAGGTTGCCTGTTCACTCTGATGGTAGTTTCTTTTGCTGTGCAGAAGCTCTTTAGTTTCATTAGATACTATTCATCTATTTTGGCTTTTGTTGCCATTGCTTTTGGTGTTTTAGTCATGAAGTCCTTGCCCATGCCTATGTCCTGAGTGGTATTGCCTAAGTTTTCTTCTAGGGATTTTATGGTTTTAGGTCTAACATTTAAGTCTTTAATCCATCTTGAATTAATTTTTGTGTGAGGTGTAAGGAAGGGATCCAGTTTCAGCTTTCTACATATAGGTAGCCAGTTTTCCCAGCACAATTTATTAAATAGGTAATCCTCCCCCATTTCTTATGTTTATCAGGTTTGTCAAAGATCAGATGGCTGTAGATGTGTGGCATTATTTCTAAGGGCTCTGTTGTGTTCCATTGGTCTATATCTCTGTTTTGGTACCAGTACCATGCTGTTTTGGTTACTGTAGCCTTGTAGTATAGTCTGAAGTCCAGTAGTGTGATGGCTCCAGCTTTGTTCTTTTTCCTTAGGATTGTCTTGGCAATGCAGGCTCTTTTTTGGATCCATATGAAATTTAAATTAGTTTTTTCCAATTCTGTAAAGAAAGTCATTGGTAGCTTGATGGGGATGACATTGAATCTACAAATAACTTTGGGCAGTATGGCCATTTTCATGATATTGATTCTTCCTATACATGAGCATGGAATATTCCCCCATTTCTTTGTTTCCTCTTTTATTTCATTGAGCAGTGCTTTGTAGTTCTCCCTGAAGAGGTTCTTCACATCCCTTGTAAGTTGGATTCCTAGGTATTTTATTCTCTTTGAAGCAATTGTGAATGGGAGTTCACTTGTGATTTGGCTCTCTGTCTGCTAATGGTGTATAAGAATGCTTGTGATTTTTGCACATTTATTTTGTATCCTGAGATTTTGCTGAAGTTACTTATCAGCTTAAGGAGATTTTGGGCTGAGACGATGGGGTTTTCTAGATATACAATCATGTCATCTGCAAACAGGGACAATTTGACTTCCTCATTTCCTAATTGAATATCCTTTATTTCTTGTCTTGCCTGATTGCCCAGACCAGAGCTTCCAACACTATGTTGAATAGGAGTGGTGAGAGAGGGCATTCTTGTCTTGTGCCAGTTTTCAAAGGCAATGCTTCCGTTTTTTTCCCTTTCAGTATGATATTGGCTGTGGGTTTGTCATAAATAGCTCTTATTATTTTGAGATACATCCCATCAATACCTAGTTTATTGAGAGTTTTTGGCATGAAGGGCTGTTGAATTTTGTCAAAGGCCTTTTCTGCATCTATTGAGATAATCATGTGCTTTTTTTCATTAGTTCTGTTTATGTGATGGATTACATTTATTTATTTGTGCATGTTGAACCAGCCTTGCATCCCAAGGATGAAGCTGACTTGATCATGGTGGATAAGCTTTTTGATGTGCTGCTGCATTCAGTTTGCCAGTATTTTATTGAGGATTTTCACATTGATGTTCATCAGGGATATTGGTCTAAAAATCTCTTTTTTGTTGTATCTCTGCCAAGTTTTGTTATTGGGATGATGTTGGCCTCATAAAATGAGTTAGGGAAGATTCCCTCTTTTTCTATTGATTGGGATATTTTTAGAAGGAATAGTACCAACTCTTCTTTGTACATCTGGTGGAATTCTGCTGTGAATCCATGTGGTCCTGGACTTTTTTGGTTGGTAGAGTATTATTTATTGCCTCAATTTCAGAGCCTGTTTTTGGTCTATTCAGAGATTCAACTTCCTCCTGGTTTAGTCTTGGGAAAATGTGTGTGTCCAGGAGTTTATCCATTTCTTCTAGATTTTCTAGTTTATTTGGATAGAGGTGTATATAGTATTCTCTGATGGTAGTTCATATTTCTGTGGGATCAGTTGTGATATCCCCTTTGTCATTTTTTATTACATCTCTTTGATTCTTCTCTCTTTTCTTCTTTATTAGTCTTGCTAGTGGTCTATCAATGTTGTTGATCTTTTCAGAAAACCAGCTCATGGATTCATTGATTTTTTTAAAAGGTATTTTTATGTCTCTGTCTCCTTCAGTTCTGCTCTGATCTTAGTTATTTCTTGCCTTCTGCTAGCTTTTGAATGTATTTGCCCTTGCTTCTCTAGTTCTTTTAATTGTGATGTTAGGGTGTTGATTTTAGATCTTTCCTGCTTTCTCTTGTGGGCATTTAGTGCTATAAATTTCCCTCTACACCCTGCTTTAAATGTGTCCTAGAGATTCTGCTACATTGTGTCTTTGTTCTCATTGGTTTCAAAGAACCTCTTTATTTCTGCCTTCATTTTGTTATTTATCCAGTAGTCACACAGGAGCAACTTGTTAGGTTTCCATGTAGTTGTGCAGTTTTAAGTGAGTTTCTTAGTCCTGAGTTCTAGTTTGATGGCACTGTGGTCTGAGAGACAGTTTGTTATAATTTCTGTTCTTTTACATTTGCTGAGGAGTGCTTTATTTCCAACTATGTGGTCAATTTTGGAATAGGTGTGGTGTGGTGCTGAAAAGAGTGTATATTCTGTTGAGTTGGGGTGGAGAGTTCTGTAGATGTCTATTAGGTCCACTTGGTGCAGAGCTGAGTTCAATTCCTGGATATCCTTATTAACTTTCTGTCTTATTGATCTGTCTAATGTTGACAGTGGGGTGTTAAAGTCTCCCATTATTATTGTGTGGCAGTCTAAGTCTCTTTGTACGTCCCTAAGGACTTGCTTTATGAATCTGGGTGCTCCTGTATTGGGTGCATATATATTTAGGATAGTTAGCTCTTCTTGTTGAATTGATCCCTTTACCATTATGTAATGGCCTTCTTTGTCTCTTTTGATCTTTGTTGGTTTAGAGTCTGTTTTATCAGGGACTAGGATTGCAATCCCTGTATTTTTTTGTTTTCCATTTGCTTAGTAGCTTTTCCTCCATCCCTTTATTTTGAGCCTATGTGCATCTTTGCATGTGAGATGGGTCTCCTGAATACAGCACACTGATGGTCTTGACTCTTTATCCAATGTGCCAGTCTGTGTCTTTTAATTGGGGCATTTAGCTTATTTATATTTAAGGTTAATACTGTTATGTGTGAATTTGATCCTGTCATTGTGATGTTAGCTGGTTATTTTGCCCATTAATTGATGCAGATTCTTCATAGCATCAATGGTCTTTACAATTTGGCATGTTTTTGCAGTGGCTGGTACTGGTTGTTTCTTTCCATGTTTAGTGCTTCCTTCAAGAGCTCTTGTAAGGCAGGCCTGGTTGTGACAAAATCTCTCAGCATTTGCTTGTCTGTAAAGGATTTTGTTTCTCCTTCACTTATGAAGCTTAGTTTGGCTGGATATGAAATTCTGCATTGAAAATTCTTTTCTTTAAGAATGCCGAATATTGGCCCCCACTCTTCTGGCTTGTAGGGTTTCTGCTGAGAGATCTGCTATCAGATCTGAAGTCTGATCGGCTTCCCTTTGTGTGTAACTCTACCTTTCTCTCTGGCTGTCCTTAACACTTTTTCCTTCATTTTAACCTTAGTAAATCTGACAATTATGTGTCTTTGGGTTGCTCTTCTCTGGGAGTATCTTTGTGTTGTTCTCTGTATTTCCTGAATTTGAATGTGGGCATGCCTTGCTAGGTTGGGGAAGTTTTCCTGGATAATATCCTGCAGAGTGTTTTCCAACTTGGTTCTATTCTCCCCATCACTTTCAGGTACACTGATCAGATGTAGATTTGTTCTTTTCACATAGTCCCATATTTCTTGGTGGCTTTCTTCATGTAACTTTTTTTTTTTTCTCTAACCTTGTCTTCTCACTTTATTTTATTAATTTGATCTTTAATCACTGATACCCTTTCTTACACTTGATAAAATGTTCTATTGAAGCTTGTGCATGCGTCATGAAGTTCTCATGCCATGGTTTTCAGCTCCATCATGTCATTTAAGGTCTTCTCTACACTGTTTACTCTAGTTAGCCATTCATCTAATCTTTTTTCTAGGTTTTTAGCTTCTTTGCAATGGCTTCAAACATCGTCCTTTAATGGCCGGGTGCAGTGGCTCATGCCTGTAATCCCAGCACTTTGGGAGGCCAAGGTGGGTGGATCATGAGGTCAGGAGATCAAGACCATCCTGGCTAACATGGTGAAACCCCGTCTCTACTAAAAATACAAAAAATTAGCTGGGCATGGTGGCAGGCACCTGTAGTCCCAGGCACTTGGGAGGCTGAGGAAGGAGAATGGCATGAACCCAGGAAGCGGAGCTTGCAGTGAGCTGAGATCGCGCCACTGCACTCCAGCCTGGGTGACAGAGCGAGACTCCGTCTCAAAAAAAAATAAAAATCCTCCTTTAGCTTGGAGAAGTTTGTTATTACTGACCTTCTGAAGCCTACTTCTGTCAATTTGTCAAATTCATTCTCCATCCAGCTTTGTTCTGTTGCTGGTGAGACACTGAAATCCTTTGGGGGAGAAGAGGCACTCTGATTTTTAGAATTTTCAGCTTTTCTCCTCTGGTTTCCCCCCATCTTTGTGATTTATCTACCTTTGGTCTTTGATGTTGGTGACCTACAGATGGGGTTTTGATGTAGATGACCTTTTTGTTGATGTTGATGCTATACCTCTGTTTGTTAGTTTTCCTTCTAACAGTCGTGTCTCTCAGCTGCAGCTCTGTTGGAGTTTGTTGGAGTTCCTCTCCAGACCCCATTTGCCTGGGTATCACCAGCGGAGGCTGTAGAACAGCAAATAATGCAGCACAGCAAATATTGCTGCCTGATCCTTCCTCTGGAAGCTTTGTCCCAGAAGGGCAGCCACCTATATGAGGTTTCTGTTGGCCCCTACTGGGAGGTGTCTCCCAGTTAGGCTACACAGGTTTCAGGGACCCACTTTACGAGGCAGTCTGTCCATTCTCAGACCTCAAACGTTGTGCTGGGAGAACCACTGCTCTCTTCAGAGCTGTTAGACAGGGACGTTTAAGTCTGCAGAAGTTGTCTGCTGCCTTTTGTTCAGCTATGCCCTGCCCACAGAGGTGAAGTCTAGAGGCAGTAGGCCTTGTTGAACTGCGGTGGGCTCCACCCAGTTCAAGCTTCCCAGCTGCTTTGTTTACCTACTCAAGCCTCAGCAATGGCAGACGCCCCTCCCTCAGCCAGGCTGCCGCCTTGCAGATTCATCTCAGACTGCTGTGCTAGCAGTGAGCAAGGCTCCGTGGGCGTGGGACCTGCCGAGCCAGGCACGGGAGAGGATCACCTTGTCTGCTGGTTGCTGAGACCTTGGGAAAAGTGTAGTATTTGGGTAGGGAGTGTCCCGTTTTTCCAGGTAGTCTCTCACGGCTCCCCTTGGCTAGGAAAGGGAAATCCTCCAACCACTTGTGCTTCCTAGCTTAGGCAACGTCCCTCCCTGCTTCAGCTCACCCTCTGTGGGCTGCACCCACAGTCCAACCAGTCCCAATGAGATGAACTCAGTACCTCAATTGGAAGTGCAGAAATCACACATCTTCTGCGTTGATCACAATGGGAGCTGCAGACTGCAGCTGTTCCTATTCAGCCATTTTGGAACACCCCCCCACCCAAGTATTTCATTTTCTTTGTGGCTATTGTAAATGGGATTGAATTGACATTCTTGAATTGGCTTTCAGCTGGAGTACTATTTGTGCATAGTAATGATACTGATTTTTATGCTTTAATTTTGTATCCTGAAACTCTACTGAAGTCATTTTGTGGTTCTAGGAGCCTTTTGGCAGAGTCTTTAGGGTTTTCTAGGTATATAATCATATTGTCAGCAAAGAGAGGGAGAGTTTAACTTCCTTTCCTATTTGGATGCCTTTTATTTCTTTCTCTTGTTTGATTGCTCTGTCAAGGACTTCCAATACTATGTTGAATAGGAGTGGTGGGAGTAAGCATCTTGTTCCAGTTTTTTCTTGTTCCAGTTTTCAAGGCATATGATTTCAGCTTTTGCCCATTTAGTATAATATTGGCTGTGGGTTCGTCCTATATGGCTCTTATAATTTTCAGATATGTTTCTTTATTTATTAAGGGTTTTTATCATGAAGGGATGTTGGAGTTTATTGAATGCTTTTTCTACGTCTATTGAGATGATCATATGGTTTTTGTTTTTAATTCTGTTTATGTGGGGAATCACATTTATTGATTTGCATATGTTGAACCAACATTGCATCCCAGGAATAAAGCCTGCTTGATCATAGTGAATTAATTTTTGATGTGCTGAAGGATTTGGTTAACATTTTGTTAGCATTTTATTGAGGATTTTTGCATCTATGTTCATCGAGAATGTTGGCTTAAAGTTTTTATTTTTCGCTGTGTCTCTGTGAAATTTTGATATCAGGATGATGCTTGATTCATAGAAAGAGCTAAGGAGGAGTTGCTCCTCCTCCTCAATATTTTGGAATAGTTTCAGTAAAACTGATAACAGTTCTTTGTATGTCTGCTAGAACTCTGCAGTGAATCCATCTGTTCCAGACCTTTTTTGGTTGGCACCTGTTTTTTTGTTGTTGTTCTCATTGTTTTGTTTGTTTGTTTGATTGTTTTTCTGATTCAATTTTGAAACCCATTATTGGTCTCTTCAGGTTTTCACTTTCTTCCTAGTTCATTCTTGGGAGGTTCTTTGTTTTGAGGAATTGTTATCCATTTCCTCAAGATATTTTAATTTGTGTGCATTTAGGTGTTCATAATAGTCTCTAAGGATCTTTTATATTTCTGTGGGATTAGAGTGTCATCTTTGTCATTCCTGATTGTGCTTATTTGGATCTTTTATTTATTAATTTATTTTTTGTTAATCTAGCTAGCAGTCTATCAATCTTACTTACTCTTTCAAAGAACCGAATATTGTTTTTATTGATTTTTTGTATAGCTTTTTACACCTTGATTTCATTCTGTTATTGTCAGATTATAGTTATTTCTTCTTTCTGTTGGCTTTGGGGTAAATGTCTTTGTTTTTTGCTTTTAAGTTCCTCCAGGTGTGATACTAGATTGTTCATTTGAGACCTTTCTAACTTCTTGATGTTTGTATTTAGCACTGTAAACTGTCCTCTTCACACTGCTTTAGCTACGTTCCAACAATTTTGATATATTTTGTCTCCATTTTCATTCATTTCAAATAATTTTTAATTTTTACCTTAATTTAGAATTTTTTAAATTTCTATGTACTTGTGTAGTTTTGCGGGATCTTGTTATTGATTTCTATTTTTTTTTCACTGTAGTCTGAAAGTGTTTGGTATGATTTCATTTTTTTTTAACTTATTGAGATGCGCTCTGTGGCCAAGCATGTGGCTGATTATAGAATATGTTCTGTGTGCAGTTGAGAAAAATGTGTAATTTGCATTTAGTGAGTGGAGTATTTGTTGATGTCTGTTAGGTTCAATAGGTCACGTATTGGGTAAAATTCCAGTATTTCTTTGTAAGTTTTCTGCCTCAATGATCTATCTAACACTGCCAGTGGGCTATTTAAGTCTTCTACTATTATAGTGTGGTTGCCTGAGCCTTTTCATATATTGAGAACATATGAACCCCTGACCTCAGGTGATCCACCTTCCTCAGCCTCCCAAACTGCTAGGATTACAGACATGAGCCACCACAACCGGCCCATTAAGAACATTCTTGATCCAAGGGAGGAGATCAAAATGTCAACATTAAGAGGAGTTTGGAAGATGCTGATTTCAACCCTCATAGATGATTTTGAGGAGTTCAAGACTTCAGTGGAAGAAGTAACTGAAGATGTAGTAGCAATAGCAAGATAACTATAATTAGAAGTGGAGCCTGAAGATGTGACTGAATTACTGCAATCTCATGATAAAACTTTGATGAATGAGAAATTGTTTCTTATGGATGAGCACACAAAGTGGTTTCCTGATTTGGAATTTACTTCTGATGAAGATTCTGCAGACATTGTTGAGATTACAAAAATTATTTAGAATATTACATAAACTTGGTTGATAAAGCAGGGGCAGATTTTAAGAGGATTGACTCCAATTTTGAAAGAAGTTCTGCTGTGGGTAAAATGCTATCAAACAACATCACTTTCTATGGAGATACATTTCATGAAAGGAAGAGTCAGTTTATGTGGCAAATTTTATTGGTGTCTTATTTTGAGAAATTGCCACAGATGTTGCGGGAATCAGGAGGACTAGAGACCTCGGGGTAAAGCGGGAGGATTTATTGAGTGCACTCAGATCTAGTGGTTTAACATCTTGGGACTGGGCCTTAGAACAAAGACAGCACTTAACCTTTATACACACTTCAAAAAGGGGATGGGCTGGCCTGAAATAAGCTTACAGTGGCTCAAAGCGTACTGGCACAAAAGCAAGGATACAGAGGCAGAACAAAGGCAGTTAATTAAATTGTGACAGGTGCATAACTCAGGATTACACATGACTGTTGCTATACAGCCTAGATGGCTGTTATCTATGCAGCCTAAATGGCTGTTATCTAGGCTTGCTCAGAAGAGCATGGCACTGGCTTATCTCATAACCTTCACTATGGCACCCAGGTGGCTGTAGCTCAGGCCTGCTTGGACAGCTCATGACTTTCATTGTACTGCTTAGATAAAATGGAATACTTAAAGTTACTAGTTACAGATATCAGGAATCTTTATAAACTCGTACTATAAAGAAAGGAAAATTTCTTTTTTTCTTCCTTATGTTGAGGGGGTGCTGGGAGTCTCTAGAACACATTCTTCTATCTGCTTCTCAGATAGTGTTTATCTAGGCTCTTCTTGCGTCTGGGCTGTGCCTGTTGTTGCCTCTGGGATAAGTCAGCCTAATACAGGAAAGCTTATTTCTTTTTCTTTTTAATTTTATTTTTCTTTCTTTAATTTCCTCCTCACAGACACTCTAATTTTCAATAGTCACCATGCTGATTAGTCAGCAGCCATCAACATCAGTATAAGACTCTCCACCAGCAAAAAGATTGGGACTCAACTAAAGGCTTAGATAATCATTAGCAACAAAGTATTTTAAAATTACAGTGTATACATTGTTTTTTAGATATAATTCTGTTGCACTCTTAATATACTATGGTATAATGTAAACATAATGTTTATATGCACTGGGAAACCTTGTGTAACTCACTTTATTGTGATATTCCCTTTATTGTAATGGTCTGAAACTAAGCCCATCATATCTCTAAGGTACTGAACAAAATGGTAGTTTTGCTAATTACCTCTACCTCTAATCTGATTTTTAAAAGCTCAGTATTGATGAAATGGCTCTCTGAAGGATAAAGAGGCCTATTTGTAAGACTTTCAATTTTAGAAGAGTATACAGATGATTTAAAAATTAACATCAAAGCATATTGCAGTGCTCAAGTTTGTCCATGTTAAGAATGTTTTCCTGGAAAATAAGTGAAAATGTGCCCAAACATAAATTCAAAATTTATTAAAGTAACACTGCTTGGCTAGAGAGATAAGACAGAAACTTAGATGATATTTTATATCTTCGTTGTTGTGTTGAAATTTACAGTTTTTAAGATTATGCACGAGTTGTTGATTTATGTGCATCTGTAATCTCTATGTAACTATGTTAGTTTCATTGTGAAAAGAGATAATGGATGCATTCTGGTAAAACCAGAAGGAAGCTGTTTATTTCTTGCAAGAAAAGGGTGATGGGGGAAAGGAACTGTTACATAGTAAACATTGAATGTTTGTTCAAAATCCATGGCTATTCTGTAAGGGTTAAGTCATTGCTCTTTCAGCCTTTTAAAACAGTTTTCAGAGGTTGTAAACATTTATGGAGTCAACATTCAAGCCATTTTTATTGTTTTGGAACAAAATCTGAATAAAATTTAAAGGTAGAGATTCCAAGGATTTTGAAATTATGGATAGCATTTTATGCTTAGATTTTTTTCTTGTATACTTTTTCTTAATGTTCATGTGGACTTACTCAGCTTGGAGACAGAAAATCTTTTTAAAATTAGTGTAGAGAAAACACTTTATTCAGATTTTCTACATTTTTACAGATTTACCATTTGGTAGTTCTATCACTTTTTTGAATTATTTTGAAGATATTTTTTGCCTTTACTTTTTATGAGTTTGATTATGATATGTTTTTGTGAGGATTTCCGTCAACTTACTTTTGCTTCTGTAGGGTTCTCTCACTTTCTTTTATCTGTAAGTTTGTGTCTTCTCTAAGTTGTGGAGTTTTCAGCCATTATTTCTTTCAATAATCTTTCAACCCCAATTTTTTTCCTCTCTTTTTAGGCCACTGATGGTTTAAATGTTGTGTCTTTGTTGTTTTCCCAAAGGTCCTTGAGTTTCTCTTTTTATTATATTTGTTTCTGGTTTTGTGTGTGTGTGTGTGTGTGTGTGTGTCTTTTGTTTTGTTTTTGTTTTTGTGTTTTTGAGAGGGAGTTTCGCTCTTGTCACCCAGCTGAAATGCAATGGTGTGATTTTGGCTCACTGCAACCTCTGCCTCCCAGGTTCAAGCAATTCTCCTGCCTCAGCCAGCCAAGTAGTTGGGATTACAGACGCCCACCACCATACCTGGCTAATTTTTGTATTTTTAGTACAAATGGGTTTCACTATGTCAGCCAGGCTGGTCTCGAACTGCTGACCTCCAGTGATCCACCCACCTTGGCCTCTGTTTTTAAGATTTTATATATGTGGCCAGGTGTGGTGGCTCATGCCTGTAACCTTAGTACTTTGGAAGTCTGAGGTGGGGGGTCACTTCATCTCAGGAGTTTAAGACCAGCCTGGGCAACATTGTGAAATTCTGCCTCTACAAAAAATAGCCAGACATGGTGGCTCTTGCCTATAGTTCCAGCTTCTTGGGGGGCAAAGGTAGGAGGATCACTTCAACCTGAGAGGCAGAGGTTGCAGTGAGCTGAGACTGCACCATTACACTTCAGCCTGGGCAACAGAGTAATACCCTGTCTCAAAAAAAAAAAAAAAAAAAGATTTGATCTACTCTGTTGATCTTTCTTCAAGATCATGATTTTTATCTTTTATCATTCTACCTTTTCTATTTTGTCTGTCCAATAAAGTTTATTTTTTTTTCTCTTATTGTACTTTTCAGTTCCATAGTTTACATTTGGTTCTTTTTAACCTCTATTTATTTGCTGAAGTATTTTCATTTTTTCTTCTTTCAAAATAACTTGTAATTGCTTTTAAAAACATTTTTTAAAGGCTGATTTAAAGTCCTTGCCAATTAATTCTAGCATCCAATTTCTCTCAGTGTTGGAATGTGTTGATTGTTTTTTGTCATACAAGTTGTTATTTTTCTGCTATTTGGTGTGATGGGTAATTTTCAATTTTGTTATAGACATTTGGGATATTATGATAGAAAACACATGGTCATGTTTAGATCTTTAATTTTACCAATATATGATTCTGTTTAGGTGTATCATACAGATTCTGGCATACTTTTATAAACTGGTTTGCTACTACATGTGAAGGTGGAAAGAGTTTCCACAGTTCAGGCTGTCAGGTATCTCTAGGTGAAGGAAAAGAGTCTCTGGTATAGGGGGATGAAGAGATTTCCTACACTAGGCCACTTATAGGCCCTTTTCCAAATCAGCCTTGTTGCCAACTTTCTCTTGATGTGAGAAGGGAATCTCTCACCTGTGACAAGAGGCTTTTCAGTCCATGTCACTTGTTGTGGCAAGGTCCTCTTTGCTGATACCACCTGTCTACCTGGTGTGTATCAGTGAGGGAGGGCATTTCAGTCCCAGTTGGAGAGAACACTTCCACTGACTACTTATTATCAGTGGTGGTTTTGATGAATTTCTTTTTTTTGCCAGTCCTATTGCTATTACTATTGTTGTCAGCTGGTAATTTGCTTTATCGGGTGGAGAGTTGAGCCTCCTCAGATTGCAACCTACTATTGCTTATTGAGATGTCAGAAAATGCTAGTCTTGAGTCACCTTCTTTTGGTTGGAGGTTATAAAACACCCAATTATGTTGCAATTTCAGTACATGGGTCCCTAACCAGTTGACTTTCCTCTTTACACTTCTCAGATTTTTTTGTTTCTCATTTTTGTTTTGTTTTGTTGGTTTGTTGTTGTTGTTGTTGTTGTTGCTCCTCATGTTAATGCAAAAGTTTCTCAATATACATTTGGGAGAGAAGCGGCAAAAAAGGAGTCCATGCAATCTTGTCTGCAACAAAGACTCAAACAATTTTAAGGTATATTTAATTTTTTGAACCTGAAAATAAGAATCACTGAGGAAAACAATCTAAAAACTTATGAAATGCAAAGAATTTAAATTATAATATTTTTCTGATGTTAAGGTGAGACAGGCAAGTATAAAAGGGTCCCCAGAGAACCTCTGATCACCCTGTGCACTGGGAGGAATGCACAGTGGGTTGGAGCCTCAGGAAGTTTGCACCATTTGCAGCAGGGAGGAACCTGGACCCTCCTCTTCCTGGGGGGAACCTGATATTCAATCTGCAAAGTGGGAAGCATATACTAGCAGGACTCTCACTCTGCTGAAAGTTCCTGTTTCCATTTTCGCCAAACAAATTTCATTTTTCTCACTTTTCAAAGTGTCTTCCAGCCTAATCTCTCATGGTGATGTGACAAGAACCCAGCTTTTAGCTGAACTAAAGAGAAAGCTCTACAACAGCTTTGGTGCCCAATGTGGGGCTTGAGAAGGGGAGATGCAAACCAAGAAATCTCTTTCCCTCTCATTTCTAAGCCTTTTCATCCTCAGACATCTGAGGGTAAGGCAAACTGCCCCCACCCCATTGCTCGCAAGAGTCAGGGGCCTTTCCATTGCTCTTTCCTTACTTTTTCAGGACAGACAGGGAAGCAGTGGCTCCTCACCACCCTCCCCTCCTTGCCGGGGCTGGAACACATGGCCCAAAGCACCCCAGGTGGCTTGCTGGCATTCCCTGCCACATGCCTATGAAGTCTCCCCATCTCCCAGCCAGGGAGTCTAACTCCATCCCACAACATTTAAGCTTTTCTTCCGGGTGGAGGAACCAGTTGCATAAGAATAGGAGATTCTTCCCCCAGGCATCCTTTTTCTTCTCCACATTGTCCAGCAGTTAACTTTTAAATAAGTTTTTTTTTTTTTTTCCTTTTGGAAGATGTTTTACTAGGCTAGGAATGATAAAGATCACTTTTTATATTCTCTGTAAAGTTTTGGTTGTGTAAAAGGATCTTGTGGGGGGTTGGATTTTCTTCTGCCTGTCTATGTAGTTATATATGTGTTGTGTGTGTAATTTATACAAAAACAGCTCTAATTAGGCCTAAAGGAAGGCAAGCACTTGCATCAAATATTTCTTAAAGGGAAGGTGAAAGCTCTAGTACCTTTCAGTTCACGTGACTTTAATCTTTGAGAAATCAAAACAGCCTTAAATATTATTGGTAAAAAGCAGACACCATCCAAATATAAATAGATGGACTAAATTATGCAGGTTAGGTACTAGGCTTCCTAAATGTTTTAAGGTTATAAATTTCCCTTTGGGTTTTAAGAACTATTTAACTTGCCAGCTTCACAATTGGTAAGGCCTGGGGACATATGGAACTAACTATGCTCTTAATTATGCCAGAAGGAGTCAAACCTTGACTGCACCTAACACACAATTAAAACAACTTACCAGGTTTTAGATTAAAGGTAAAAATTGCTAGGACTTACCATTATGACATATAATTAAGATTACTGGAAATAGATTTATATGCAAGGTTTGTAAGAACAATAAAATATGTTATTTAGTTAAAGATTATAAGAAGGCATACAAATGTAAATTTCTGCCTAGGGTTGAAGAATTATTTTGAGTTAGAAAGGATAAAGCTAAAAGTTCGAACAAGTGGTGGAAGGATTGTAAAAATTAATCTTGCAAAATTCTGTGTATGAACATATTGCATAAATTCGAAATGGTATTATATGGTTTTTATGTAAACTGAGCATTAAAATAAAAGGTTATTTGCTTATTTAAAATTTCTGAGTCATCATTTTGGCAAAATAAATAATTTATAGTAATCTAGAATTTTATTTCATAAAATCGAGTGTTTTAATCCTCTAACTTATTTAACAGGCTTCCCAGAATCAAACTTCAGTTTCAAAACTGTCTTTCCTGACACCTGGCTTTCTGGAGGCTCCAGAAGGGCCACTGGAGTGTTCAGAAAAGAGGGGTAAACAGGATTATTTAACATGTTTAGGTACATGGGAATGCCACAATGGTGTTCAATCTCCTTTCTGTTATATTTTGGTGAATAATACTAATATATATTCCAAAATTGTATGGGGTTTCTAAAATTCTAATGTCTAAGTATCTGCCTCAACCATAATTAAGGTTAAGTTATTGTAAACCACTGAGATAATCAAACTACTTTGTCTATTGTGTTTCTAACTGTAATTACCCTGGACATTTTGTTATACGTAGACAATTGTCTTGTTTTAATCCTTTTCAAAAGATGGTTTATAGTAAGTAATAAGATTGACAGGTGCTCTCAAATACCGGTTTCTGATAACTTTGGACATTGTGACATTGGAATAAAGGAAAATGTAGAGCACTCATTAAGAGCTGAAATGTTCACAAGTATCAGGCAAAATAAGAGTTAACTAAGTGGACTGAACTCAGGAAGCTGAACCAAATATTTTTAACTTTTGCTTGGAATATTGCTGATCCTTGTTTTGTTTCTCAGAGTCAAGGAAACTTATTTTGAACTATATATGACCTTTAATAATTGAATAAGGTATACTCCTGTGAACAAAATTTGTAGCATGTTTGTTTTTCTCTGCCTGATTCTTCTATAATTTGGAAACTATCTGTGAGTATTCTTAACCAGGTAATAGAGTTGTTTGCATCAGTGCAATAAGAATCCATTTTTCTTTTGCAACAGGGCACAATTGGAGAAACTGGTTATTTTACCAAGGCTTTGACTAGAATCATATGCTTCCCTTTAAGGAGACAACCTCAACTTGCAGAGTGGGTAAAAGCCCTGTGGGAGAAACTGGCCTCATGCCCTTCCCTACACAGTCCCTGTACAGGCTTCCTGACCTGTGGTCATTAACAAATGTCACTTTCTAACAGGCCTAGCAGCTCCAAGTTTATCTTGGGAACTCAAGAGGTGAGGATTGCCCAACTCACAGTTATTTGAGGATACAAGCACGTGGTTGGGCTTGGCTTTAAAAGGTCTTATCTGAGACTCCTTGTGGAGCAGAGTTTCTTCAAAGCCAATCTAAAGGGCCTATGTAGAAATAGTTATTCTTCCTGCACTTTATGCAAATAATCAGGCCAAATATAAGACTAAAGTCTGTTTTGCAAACCACTTAGCCCTATCATGATTTGAGTTTTTTAGCAAAATTTAGAACTAGATATAAGGAAATTATGTTTCAAAGCTTACCATACATTTGTCATTAACTTCTAAACTCGCTAGTTGTTTTTAAGTTTTGCCTACATTTTAAACTAACCCTACTTGTTCCTGTGAACCAATCAGCAATCTCTGGCTGCACCTCAGAAATAACAAGAGGGATGGGCAATGTAAAAATCTGGATCAGTACTCAAGTTCTGAGCGATTATCCTGCAAATCCTGCCAGGTAATGGGAATAAATAGGATGCCCACCACTTGGAGGTTTCCTTTTTGGGAAAGTAAGACCAAGGGAGCTAACCAAATACAAGCACCCTGCACCCAAAATTTACCAAGCATAACTATAGCCACCAGTTAATCTGGTCATGTCACAAGACATCTTTTTTTTCTCGCTTGTTGAAGGAGGACTCAATTCTACAGCTTCACCTTAGCATTTGGCTTATTATAGGAGTCCATGCAAACCCCCGAGACAGATTTTTCTCCCAAACTCAATTCCAAGCTTCAGATCAAAGCCTTAGGAAAAAAACTGGACCTAAGGGATCCAGAGACAGATGACAACGGAGGTTAAAATGTGCAGCACAGACGAGCATTGCTAATTCCTGCCAATCAAGCCAAGCCTCTTGTTTCATGGATAAAAGTAATGCTGGTATCCATGGCATAAATGAGGTCTAGGGAACATCAAAGCTACTACAGTAGTTGTCATACAGATATAGATGAGAGCAGATAATTTCTATTTTCTAGGCCCTCCCTGCTTCATGGGTGCAAGCCATTTTGGCACCCATGGGTGGCACCTGCCAAGGTTCCCAGAACTTGGGGATGCAAGGACAGAAAAGGGAAAGAGGATGCTCTTCTTTCTCTCCCTAATGCATTCTGGGTATCTGCTAGGAAGAGAAGGGAACCAGGAATGCCTGCTCCCCTCTTTCTATATGGGTAGCCATTCATCTTGAGTCTGTACGTCTTTCAAATGCATCCTGATCCCTGGGACTCCTTTGAAAACCTCCTTTTTTCTCTTTTCCTCCTCTATCCTCTCTTCACTGATAGGTAACTGTGTCTCCATACTATAGGACACTACCCTCAGATGAATCCTCCAAACTGGAAAGAGTTAATTTCCCAAACCTTAAACTGTTTGGCTTAGGATTGGGCTCAAGGGAAGGGAACCCAGAAGCCCAACGTGCCAGAAAAAGGGTAAAGGTGTTTCTTTGTTTGTTTTACCAATCAGGCTTTCAGCCTTCCTCTTTCTATGCCAACTGGTAAAAGGCCTTGGGATTTTTAAGCTGTCCTTACCCCTCCCCTCGTTTCATTTTGATACATGTTTTGTAATAACCTGGTTTGTCTCTTCTTGGCTTTAGGCCATCAACTACAAACAGTCATGCAACTAGAACCTCAGAGAATAGTCCCTTTTGCTGAGAACCCTTAGATAGGCCTTTAAGGGAGGTCTGACTGCAATTTTCCCCAAAACAGCGCCCCCTGTCAGCAGGAAGCAGTTAAGATTAGTCTTCGTCCTTACCCTTATCTTTATTCTAATGGCAGTTAGATGTACTTCCTTAGTGGGGGAGTGAAACAGCCAAGTATAAAGGGGTCCCCAGAGAACCTCTGACTGGCCTGCACACTGGGAAGAAAGTGCACTGAGGTGCATCACTCTTTTCCATTTTATTTTATTTTTTTTTTTTGGTGCAAGGTAAAACACAGTTACCACAAAAACATTTATGAAAAGTCAGTAACACAGCAGAAGTGTAGTCATTTATGCAGCTAAAGATTTTTTTTTTGAGACAGAGTTTTGCCCTTATTGCCCAGGCTGGAGTGCAATGGCACAATCTTGGCTCACCACAACCTCCGCCTCCTGGGTTCAAGCGATTCTCCTGCCTCAGCATCCTGAGTTGCTGGGATTACAGGCGTGTAGCACCACACCTGGCTAATTTTGTATTTTTAGTAAAGACAGGGTTTCTCCATGTTGGTCAGGCTGGTCTCGAACTCACAATCTCAGGTGATCCACCCACCTCGGCCTCCCAAAGTGCTGGGATTACTTGAATGAGCCACCGCACCCAGCCTGCAGCTAAAGATTTTTAAAAATCGAATACAATTTATATCAGTAAAATGGTAGACTAGGAACTTTGAGGGAAAAAAGCAAGGAAAAAAAAAGAAAAAATCAACACTGCAGGAACTCTGTAAATTAATCAATGTGTATGGAAACCTAGGGAATAAAATGGAGAAAAATGGCTGAATACCATTAAGAATAGGGAGCTTTATCCATTTTAACTTCTATTGATACTATTCCTTATATTCCAGCTTGTCTGAACCCGTGGAAAATATAACAGTTCACCTTATTGATACTAAAGAGAGCATGTCAGTGTTATACATCTTTCAAAGCCATATTCCCAAAGAGGAGTCACTATTTAACATGTTTTGTTGTCCCTGGAACACCCAACTTGAAAATCTAGTCATTATTTTGCCTGATTTAGGACTCAGTATTAAAAACCACTTTCTGTGGACATGACTCAAAAACATTTAAATACAATTGTTTTAGTTGCTCCAGCCTGAGATGATGGATATTAGGCAAACAATAGATTGCCCAACAAACTTAAGAGGAAAAGATGAGGAGTGAAAAATGTATATGGGCTTTGAAATGTTTCAACCAATTTGGGGGATACTAAAAAGACAAATGCATGCATGGAAATGTGTGCATGCTAAAAAGAGATCTGAACAGGCCCTAAGTTATGACTTCTGGCTGACTTTGAGTATCTAGGTAAACAGAAAGTGAAGACTAAGAAACAGGTGCAGACCATCTGGCTGAGTGTTGAAGTCAATGCCCCAGCATGCACACAGAGACCCTTGGCAAAAGGGGATTTTACTATTAACGATAAAGGAATAAAATGTGTCATAAAAAATACTGTGAACAATTGTATGACAAATTGAATAACATAGATGAAATGGACAAATTCATAGAATGACAGAAACTGCTGTAAAGTACTCAAAAAGAAATAGAGATTATGAATATATCTGTAAGACATAAAGGCGTTTAGTACGTATCTTAAATACTTCCAACAAAGAAAAGCCGAGATTAGATGTAACCACTAAAAAATATTACCAAATGTTTAAACGATGAATGGCACTACCCCTCAAGCTATTCTAAAACATAGAATTAGAGGGAATAATTCTTAGCATATACTATGGGGCCAGTACTGTCACAATGCCAATGCCAGACAATGAATTAACAAGAAAAGAAATCTTCAGAATGCACAAGCTTCAGTAGCTGATTCAATCAACTGGAAGAAAGGATATCAATGATTGAAGATAAAATGAATGAAATGAAGTGAGAAGAGAAATTTAGGGAAAAAAGAGAAAAAAGAAATCAACAAAGCCTCCAAGAAATATGGGACTATGTGAAAAGACAAAATCTATGTCTGATTGGTGTACCTGAAAGTGACGGGGAGAATAGAAGCAAGTTGGAAAACACTCTTCAGGATATTATCCAGGAGAACTTCCCCAACCTAGTAAGGCAGGCCAACGTTCAAATTCAGGAAATACAGAGAACTCCTCGAGATACAAGATACTCTTTGAGAAGAGCAACTCCAAGACACATAATTGTCAGATTCACCAAAGTTGAAATGAAGGAACAAATATTAAGGACAGCCAGAGAGAAAGGTCAGGTTACCCACAAATGGAAGCCCATCGGACCAACAGCGGATCTCTCAGAAGAAACTCTACAAGCCAGAAGAGAGTGGGGGCCGATGTTCAACATTCTTAAAAGAATTTTCAACCCAGAATTTCACATCCAGCCAAACTAAGCTTCATAAGTGAAGGAGAAAGAAAATCCTTTACAGACAAGCAAATGCTGAGGGATTTTGTCACCACCAGGCCTGCCCTACAAGAGCTCCTGAAGGAAGCACTAAACATGGAAAGGAACAAACACTACCGGCCACTTCAAAAACATGCCAAATTGTAAAGACCATCGATGCTAGGAAGCAACTGCATCAACTAATGAGCAAAATAACCAGCTAACATCATAATGACAAGATCAAATTCACACATAACAATATTAACCTTAAATATAAATGGCCTAAATGCTCCAATTAAAAGACACAGACTGGCAAATTGGATAAAGAGTCAAGACCTATCAGTGTGCTGTGTTCAGGAAACCCATCTCACGTGGAGAGACAAACATAGGCTCAAAATAAAGGGATGGAGGAAGATCTACCAAGCAAATGGAAAACAAAAAAATACAGGGGTTGCAATCCTAGTCCCTGATAAAACAGACTTTAAAACAACAAAGATCAAAAGAGACAAAGAAGGCCATTACATAATGGTAAAGGGATCAATTCAAGAAGAGCTAAGTATCCTAAATATATATGCACCCAATAGAGGAGTACCCAGAGTCATAAAGCAAGTCCTTAGGGACCTACAAAGAGACTTAAACTCCCACACAATAATAATAGGAGACTTTAACACCCCACTGTTAACATTAGACAGATCAATGAGACAGATAGTTAACAAAGATATCCAGTAACTGAACTGAGCTCTGCACCAAGAGGACCTAATAGACATCTACAGAACTCTCCACCCCAAATCAACAGAATATACATTCTTTTCAGCACCACATCCCACTTATTCCAAAATTGACCACATAGTTGGAAGTAAAGCACTCCTCAGCAAATGTAAAAGAACAGAAATTATAACAAACTGTCTCTCAGACCACAGTGCAATCATACTAGAACTCAGGAGTAAGAAACTCACTCAAAACTACCCAACTACATGGAAACTGAACAACCTGCTCCTTAATGACTACTGGGTATATAACAAAATGAAGGCAGAAATAAAGATGTTCTTTGAAACCAATGAGAACAAAGATGCAACCTACCAGAATCTCTGGGACACATTTAAAGCAGTGTTCAGAGGGAAATTTATTGCACTAAATGCCCAAAAGAGAAAGCAGGAAAGATCTAAAATTGACACCCTAACATTACAATTAAAAGAACTAGAGAAGCAAGAGCAAACACATTCAAAAGCTGGCAGAAGGCAAGAAATAACTAAGATCAGAGCAGAACTGAAGGAAATAGAGACACAAAAAACACTTCAAAAATCAATGAATCCAGGAGCTGGTTTCTTAAGACCGTTAGCAAGACTAATAAAGAAGAAAAGAGAAGAATCCAAAAGATGCAATAAAAAATGATAAAGGGGATTTCACCACCGATCCTACAGAAATACAAACTACCATCGGAGAATACTATAAACAACTCTATGCAAATAAATGAGAAAATCTGGAAGAAATAGATAAATTCCAGGACACATACACCCTCCCAAGACTAAACCAGGAAGAAGGTGAAGCTCTGAATAGACCAATAACAGGCTCTGAAATTGAGGCAATAATTAATAGCTTAACAACAAAAAAAGTCCAGGACCAGAAGGATTCACAGCCGAATTCTATCAGAGGTACAAGGAGGAGCTGGTACCAGTCCTTCTGAAACTATTCCAATCAATAGAAAAAGAGGGAATCCTCCCTAACTCATTTTATGAGGCCAGCATCATCCTGACACCAAAGCCTGGCACAGACACAACAAAAAAAGAATTTTAGACCAATATCCCTGATGAACATCGATGCAAAAATCCTCAATAAAGTACTGGCAAAGCGAATCCAGCAGCACATCAAAAAGCTTATCCACTATGATCAAGTGAGCTTCATCCCTGGGATGCAAGGCTGGTTCAACATATGCAAATCAATAAACATAATCCAGAATATAAACAGAACCAAAGACAAAAACCACATGATTATCTCAATAGATGCAGAAAAGGCCTTTGACAAAATTCAACAACGCTTCATGCTAAAAACTCTCAATAGATTAGGTGTTGATGGGACATATCTCAAAAGAATAAGAGCTATTTCTGACAAACCCACAGCCAATATCATACTGAATTGGCAAAACCTGGAAGCATTCCCTATGAAAACTGGCACAAGACAGGGATGCCCTCTCTCACCACTCCTATTCAACATAGTGTTGGAATTTGTGGCCAGGGCAATCAGGCAGTAGAAAGAAATAAAGTGTATTCAGTTAGGATAAGAGAAAGTCAAATTGTCCCTGTTTACAGATGACATGATTGTATATCTAGAAAACCCCATTGTCTCAGCCCACAATCTCCTTAAGCTCATAGGCAACTTCAGCAAAGTCTCAGGATACAAAATCAATGTGTGAAAATCAAAAGCATTCCTATAGGGCAATAACAGACAAACAAAGAGCCAAATCATGAGTGAACTCCCATTCACAATTGCTTCGAAGAGAGCAAAATACCTAGGAATCCAACTTACAAGGGATGTGAATGACCTCTTCAAGGAGAACTACAAACCACTGCTCAACGAAATAAAAGAGCATACAAACAAATGGAAGAACATTCCATGCTCATGGATAGGAAGAATCAATATCGTGAAAATGACATACTGCCCAAGGTAATTTATACATTCAGTGCCATCCCCATCAAGCTACCAATGACTTTCTTCACAGAATGGGAAAAAACTACTTTAAAGTTCATATGGAACAAAAAAAGAGCCCACATTGCCAAGTCAATCCTAAGCCAAAAGAACAAAGCTGCAGGCATCACACTACCTGACTTCAAACTATACTACAAGGCTACAGTAACCAAAACAGCATGGTACTGGTACCAAAACAGAGATACATACCAATGGAACAGATCAGAGCCCTCAGAAATAATACCAGACATCTACAACCATCTGATCTTTGACAAAGCTGACAAAAACAAGAAATGGGGAAAGGATTCCCTATTTAATAAATGGTGCTGGGAAAACTGGCTAGCCATATGTAGAAAGCTGAAACTGGATCCCTTCCTAACACCTTATACAAAAATTAATTCAAGATGGATTAAAGACTTAAATGTTAGACCTAAAACCATAAAAACCCTAGAAGAAAACCTAGGCAATACCATTCAGGACATAGGCATGGGCAAGGACTTCATGACTAAAACATTGAAAGCAATGGCAACAAAAGCGAAAATAGACAAATGGTATCTAATTAAACTCAAGAGCTTCTGCACAGCAGAAGACACTACCATCAGAGTGAATAGGCAACCTACAAAAACCATCAGAAAGTGAGCAAAGGATTTGAACAGACACTTATCAAAAGAAGACATTTATGCAGCCAACAGACACATGAAAAAATGCTCATCATCTCTGGCCATCAGAGAAATGCAAATCAAATCCACAATGTGATAGCATCTCCCACCAGTTAGAATGGCCATCATTAAAAAGTCAGGAAACAACAGGTGCTGGAGAGAATGTGGAGAAATAGGAACACTTTTACACTGTTGGTGGGACTGTAAACTAGTTCGCCCATTGTGGAAGACAGTGTGGCAATTCCTCAGGGATCTAGAACTAGAAATACCATTTGACCAAGCCATCCCATTACTGGGTATATACCCAAAGGATTATAAATCATGCTGCCATAAAGACACATGCATACGTATGTTTATTGTGGCACTATTAACAATAGCAAAGACTTGGAACCAACCCAAATGTCCATCAATGATAGACTTGATTAAGAAAATGTGGCAAATATACACCATGGAATACTATGCAGCCATAAAAAATGATGAGTTCATGTCCTTTGTAGGGACGTGGATGAAGCTGGAAGCCATCATTCTGAGCAAACTATTGCAAGGACAGAAAAGCAAACACGCATATTCTCACTCATAGGTGGGAATTGAACAATGAGAACACTTGGACCGAGGGTGGGGAACATCACACACTGGGGCCTGTCATGGGGTGGGGGCAGAAGGGAGGGATAGCATTAGGAGATATACCTAATGTAAATGATGAGTGAATGGGTGCAGCACACCAACATGGCACATGTATACATATGTAAGAA
>NW_026652282.1:51289432-51413638 GCF_009828535.3 Hylobates moloch | reverse complement strand
CAGAAATAATACCAGACATCTACAACCATCTGATCTTTGACAAAGCTGACAAAAACAAGAAATGGGGAAAGGATTCCCTATTTAATAAATGGTGCTGGGAAAACTGGCTAGCCATATGTAGAAAGCTGAAACTGGATCCCTTCCTAACACCTTATACAAAAATTAATTCAAGATGGATTAAAGACTTAAATGTTAGACCTAAAACCATAAAAACCCTAGAAGAAAACCTAGGCAATACCATTCAGGACATAGGCATGGGCAAGGACTTCATGACTAAAACATTGAAAGCAATGGCAACAAAAGCGAAAATAGACAAATGGTATCTAATTAAACTCAAGAGCTTCTGCACAGCAGAAGACACTACCATCAGAGTGAATAGGCAACCTACAAAAACCATCAGAAAGTGAGCAAAGGATTTGAACAGACACTTATCAAAAGAAGACATTTATGCAGCCAACAGACACATGAAAAAATGCTCATCATCTCTGGCCATCAGAGAAATGCAAATCAAATCCACAATGTGATAGCATCTCCCACCAGTTAGAATGGCCATCATTAAAAAGTCAGGAAACAACAGGTGCTGGAGAGAATGTGGAGAAATAGGAACACTTTTACACTGTTGGTGGGACTGTAAACTAGTTCGCCCATTGTGGAAGACAGTGTGGCAATTCCTCAGGGATCTAGAACTAGAAATACCATTTGACCAAGCCATCCCATTACTGGGTATATACCCAAAGGATTATAAATCATGCTGCCATAAAGACACATGCATACGTATGTTTATTGTGGCACTATTAACAATAGCAAAGACTTGGAACCAACCCAAATGTCCATCAATGATAGACTTGATTAAGAAAATGTGGCAAATATACACCATGGAATACTATGCAGCCATAAAAAATGATGAGTTCATGTCCTTTGTAGGGACGTGGATGAAGCTGGAAGCCATCATTCTGAGCAAACTATTGCAAGGACAGAAAAGCAAACACGCATATTCTCACTCATAGGTGGGAATTGAACAATGAGAACACTTGGACCGAGGGTGGGGAACATCACACACTGGGGCCTGTCATGGGGTGGGGGCAGAAGGGAGGGATAGCATTAGGAGATATACCTAATGTAAATGATGAGTGAATGGGTGCAGCACACCAACATGGCACATGTATACATATGTAAGAAACCTGCACATTGTGCACATGTACCCTAGAACTTTTAAAGTGTAATAAAAAAATTCTAGAAAATAAAAATCCATTCCATTAAAAAAATGCTAAATTAGTAAATGCACATGTTTCCTTATTTCCACAAGCTGTCCTACCCAAGTAAACCTAAGTTGGGAGCTATGGGAATTCTGATACATAGCTGGACACTCAGAAGTACAGGTGACAACCTGCTACTTCCAATTAGTGTTGAAGCGGGGACATTCCTGTGAGATAGAGCCCTCAACCTGTGAGGGCTCCATCTCACAAGATTTAGCACACTAGATCTTGTGAGATATGATATTGTGATATCTCACAAGATCTGACACTATCCAACCCAACTAAATACTGTCAGAATTGAATTGAATAATGGAATACCCAGTTGATGTCCAATGAAGAATTGCTTGGTGTGTGAGGAAATAATCCTCACATATTAATAATAGAAGTGTAGTGTTCTGTGCTGTGTTAGGTGAGCATAAAAGGAAATAAAGTTTGTCTTTTCCTCTAAGTTTCTCTGAAATCCCTTTCAAAACTGCAACAGTCTTTTCTTTGCAGAAACATACAAGCTAATCATAAAATTGGAAAATTGGGGCTCAGTATTGCCAAAACAATCTTGATGGAGCAGAGGAAATTTGGAGAACCACACTTCCCATTTTCACAAATTACTACAAAGCTATAGTAGTTAAGACAATGTGCTACTGTCATAAGGGTAGACCTATATAAGGTAAAATAATAGAATTCAGAGTCCAGAAATTAACCCATGCATTAATATTCCATTGATCTTAAAAAGGAGTGCCAGGACGATTTAATGGGGAAGGAATAGCCTTTTCAACAAATGGTCCTGGAACAAATGGATACGCACATACAAAATAATGGAGTTGCACTCATATTTCACATGTATGGAAATTAACTAAGAATAGATCAAAGGCGAATGTGAGAGGTAAAAGTATAAAATGTTTAGATAAAAAATGAAAATTTTAATGACATTTGATTAGGCACCTTTTTTAAGTATGACACAAAGATCAAGCAAGAAATGACAAAACAGATAACTTTGACTTCGAAATTTATTTTGTACATTGAAGGACACTACCATGAAAAGACAATCTTCAGAATTAGTGAAAACATTTTCAAGCCATCAATGTATCTGATTAGAGTCTAGTGTACATAACATATAATGAACACTTAAAACAACAATAAAAAGAGAAAAACAAAAATAATTTGATCAATTAAAACATAACCAAGTTATGTGAATAGATACTTCTCCAAAGAAGACATATATGTGACAAATGAACACACAAAATTATGTTCAACATCATTAATCATATAGGGAAATGCAAACCAATAAGATATTCTTTATATCCACCTGGATGGCTATAACTATTTTAATAAGGAAATAAATGGTATTGGTGATTTGCAAAATTTGAATCCTCATATATTGAAGGAGGAAATGTAAAATAGTGCAGCTGCTATGGAAAATACTTTCACAGTTTATAAAATAATTCACTGTAGAATGCCAATGTGACCTATCAATTCTAATCCTAACTCTATAACCATAAGAATTGAAACCATATTTTCAAACAAAATCTTGTACACAAAAAAAAATGTCCATCAATGGTTAAACAAAATGTGGTATAGCAAAACAATAATGTATTGGGCCATAAAAATAAATTAATTACTGATATGTGCTCCAAAATGGATGAATGTTGAAAAGATGCTCCCTGGAAGAAAAAGGATGTCAAGTGTAGGCAATTTCATGGTGATAGAAAGTAGATAAATGTTTGCCAATGACTTAGAGATGAAGATGATGGAGAGTATATGTTAGTGAACATGGGAGTATGGAAAAATATTCTCTAATTAGATAGTGGTAATATTTGCACAACATTGTGAATATATTGAAAACTGCTGAAGTACACATTTTAAAATAGTAAAATTTATGTTACATATCAATAATAAAAAATAGAAAAATAATATACTCTAATATATTTCACATTGTACATGCATGCCAGTAGGCTGTATGACTCTATTCGTTTTATTTTATTTGTATAAATTTATGGGGTACAAGTGTAATAATGTTACATGGATATATTGTATAGTGGTGAAGTCAGGGCTTTTAGTATATCCATCACCAGAATAATGTACATTGTATCCATTAATTAATGTTTCATCTGCCAAATTCCCATCCTTGAGTCTACATTGTGCATTATTCTACACTCTAAGTCCATGTTTACGTGTCATTTATCTCCTACTTATAAGTGAGAACATGAGGTATTTGTCTTCCTGTGTCTTATTTCGTGGGTCTCTTGAAGATAGCATAGTTTTAGGGACTTGTTTCTTTATTTACCTTGCCACTCTGTGACTTTAATTGGGGCATTTAACATATTTACATTCAAGGTTAGTATTGAGGTGTGGATTTGATTCTGTCATCATTAGCTGGTTATTTTGCAGACTTATTTATGTGGTTGCTTTATAGTGTCACTGGTGTGTTTTCAAATCAGTGTGTTTTTTTAGTGACTGGTAACTGTTTTTCTTTTCCACATTTAGTGCTTCCTTCAGGAGCTCTTATAAGGCAAGTCTGCTGATAACAAATTCCCTCTGCATTTGCTTGTCTGAAAAGGATTTTATTTCTCCTTTGCTCATGAAGCATAGTTTGGATGGATATGAAATTCTGGTTTGGGAATTTTTTTTTTTTAAGAATGTTGAATATTAGTCCTCAATCTCTTCTTGTTTGTAGGGTTTCTGCTGAGAGGTCTGCTGTTAGTCTAATGGACTTCTTTTTGTAGGTGACCTGACCTTTCTCTGTAGCTGCCATTAACATTTTTTTTATTTTGACCTTGGAGAATTCGATGATTATGTGTCTTGGGGATGATCTTCTTGTAAAGTATCTAACTGTGCTTCTCTGCATTTCCTGAATTTAAATGTTTGCCTTTCTATCTAGGTTGAGGAAGTTCTCATGGATGATATCCTGAAATATGTTTTCCAAGTGATTCCATTCTCTCTCCCCATCTCTTTCAGGTACACCATTGAATCGTAGATTTGGTCGCTTTACATAATCCCATACTTCCCAAAGGTTTTGTTCATTCCTTTGCATTATTTTTATGTCTGTTCTTGTTTGCCTGTCTTATTCCAAAAAGATAGGCTTCAAGCTCTGAGATTCTTTCTTTCTACTTGGTCTATTCTGCCATTGATACTTATGATTGCATTGTGAAGTTCTCACAGTGTGTTTTTCAGCTCTATCAGGACAGTAATGTTATTTCCTATACTGGCTATTTTGTCTGTCAACTTCTGAATTGTTTAATCATGATTTTTACCTTCCTTGGATTGGGTTTCAGTGTACTCCTGTAGCTCAATGATCTTCATTCCTATTCATATTCTGAATTATATTTTTGTCCTTTCAGCCATCTCAACCTGGTTCAGAACTCTTGCAGGAGAGGTGATGTGGTCATTTGGAGGAAAGAAGGTACCCGGGCTTTTTGAGTTGTCAGGATTCTTGGGTTGATTCTTTCTCTTCTTTCTGTGCTTATCTTCCTACAATCTTTGCTGTTGCTTATTTTATTTTATCCTATCTAATTACTTTGAGGGCTTGATTGTGGTATAAGTTGGATGCAGCCGTTGATGAAAAGCGTCAAACTCCGTAAAATATTTTAAGAGATTTGTCCTGAGCCCAGTATGAGTGACCATGGCCTGTGATACAGCCCTCAGGAGGTCCTGAGAACATGTGTCCAAGGTGGTTGGGGTGCAGCTTGGTTTTATACATTTTAGGGAGGCATGAAACATCAATTAAATACATTTGAGAAATACATCGGTTTGGTCGAGAAAGGCAGGAAAATTCGAAGAAGGGGCTTCCAGTCTATAGGTAAATTTAAACATTTTCTTGTTTACTCTTGGTTGAGTTTGTCTAAAGACCTGGGATTAATAGAAAGGAAATGTTCAGGTTAAGATAAAAGATTACGGAGACCAAGATTTCTGAAGTCTCATAGTGGCTGCCATTAGAGACAATAGATGACAAATATTTCCTATTCAGATCTTTAAAAGGTGCTAGAATGTCAGTTAGTATCTTCAGGATTGGGACGGCCTGGAAGAAAAAGATCTAGCTATATTATTAGAGAGTCTTTACATATGCAAATTTCCCCCACAAAGGATGGCTTTGAAGGGCCATTTCAAAATATGACAAAGAAGGATTTTGGGGTAAAATGTTTTTATTTTCTTCTTTGTCACATAAGTTTATGCCAGAGTCAGATTGGAAAGTAAGTCACAATATATAGGGTTAAATAAAACCCATCAGATGATAATTTATAGTTTGTAGGGCATGACTCCTCAGATCCCTTACATAGGAATTTGGACAAGATTTAAAAATATTCAGATCTTAGTCCTTACAGCCAACTGGCTTCATTTCTGAAGGATTTTAGGTGGCCAGTGCTTACCTCCCAACTTTTGGACTGCATTCTCTAACTGTGGGGAACTTGTATTGGGTCTCAACTTTGTTCTCTGCCTCCTTGAATTTAGGAATTTACTGTGCTATGAGGGCCAAGGTGCTCCTAGACTGCTGTTCACTACACTCCAATGGGTAGTGTCAGCCAAAGCGTTTTATAGTATGTTTACAGCCAGATCCTTCCTCATTCACACATGCCAGCAGCAGCAGTAGCAGCAGCTACAGCAGTGTGGTAAGTTGGTGCCAGGGTGCCTGCCTCTCTGCAAATGTTCACCACAGTGGTGAAGGCAATGCAGGGTGGGAGGGAGGTACAGGCAGCCCCTGATGGTGGCTGTAGTCATGCTGGCAATGTTTTTGGCTCAGATGTTGGCTCATGGGGCACGTGGTCATGCTGGAGATGGTGCTGGCTCAAGGGTGGGCTTCTGGCAGGCACAAGTCTGGGCGCCTTCTCAGTGCTCCACAATCAGGAGTGGTTGCTCAGGGCAGGGAAGTATCCACTGTTTTCTGTTCAGTGTTAGTGCAAGAGCTCCAGCATCATTGATTGAAAAGAGGGCCATTCTTCAATGTATGTTCTTGTCAATTTTGTCAGAGATCAGTTGGCTGTAGACATGTGGCTTTATTTCTGGGTCCTCTATTCTGATCCATTAACATATATGTCTATTTTCATACCAGTTTCGTGCTGTTTGGTTACTATAGCCTTGTAGTATAATTTGAAGTCAGGTAATGTGATGCCTCCACCTTTGTTCTTTTCACTTAGGATTGCTTTGGCCATCTACACACTTTTCTGGTTTTGTGTGAATTTCACTATTGTTTTACTAATTCTGTGAAAGAGTAACATTTATATTTTGACATGATTGGATTTAATCTCTAGATTGTTTTGATCAGTATGATCATTTTAACTATATTAATTTTTCCAATTCATGAGCATGAAATGTTTTTCCATTTGTATTATCTATGATTTATTTTTGTCAGTGTTTTGCAGTTTTTCTTTCACTTTCTTGGTTAAATATATTCCTGAGTATTTATTGTAGATATTGTGAATGGAATTTCCTTCTTGAGTTTGTTCTCAGTTAAGATTATTGTTGTATAGATAGGCTACTGATTTTTATACCTTTCTTTTGTATCCTAGATCTGCATTGAACTCATTTATCAAATCTAGGAGAGTTTTGGTTGAATCTTTAGGATTTTATAGATACATAAGCATAACATCTGCAAATAGCAATAATATCACTTCCTCTTGTCCAACTTAGATGGCTTTTATTTCTTTCTCTTTCCTGAATGCTCTGGCTAGGACTTTTAGTTCTATGTTTAATATGAGTGGTGAAAGTTGCGTTCTTGTCTTATTTAAGTTCTTAGAGGAAAAGATTTCAACTTTTCTCTATTGACTATGATGTTGGTTTTGCATTTCTTGTATATGGTCTTTGTCATTTTGAGTTATGTTCTTTTTATTCTTAGTTCATTGAGGATTTTATCATGAAGGGATGATGAATTTTATGAAAAGTTTTCTCTGTGTATATTGAGATGATCATATGATTTTTATTCTCAACTATTTTTATATAATGTATCACATGTATTGATGTGTGTATATTGAACCATCCTTTCATCTATGGTATAAAACCCACTTGATCACTGTGTAATATCTTTGTGATGTGCTGTTGGATTTGATTCACTAGTATTTTGTTGAGGATTTTTGCTTCAATGTTCATCAGTGTTATTGGTCTGTACTTTTTCTGGTTTCTATTTTCTGTGTCTTTGTTTGGTTTTTATATCAGGATGATACTGGCTTCTTAGAATGAAGTAAGGGAAATTCTCTCCTCCTCACATTTTTGGAACAATTTCAGGAGTATTGGTATAATTCTTCTTTGTAGGTTTGGTAGAATTCAGCTGTGAATCTGTATGGGTATGGATTTTTTTGTTTTGGGGGTTTTCTTTTATTACTGTTCCAATTTCCTTCTTCATTGTTGGTCTGTTCTGAATTTCCATTTCTTTTTCTTTTTACAGTTTTTGGGAGGTTAATTGTGTCCCAAAATGTATCTATTGTCTTTAGGTTGTTAAGTTTGTGAGCATTTAGTTGTTCAAAATAGTATCTGATGATCATTTTTATGTGTGTGGTATGAATTGCAGTGGTTAGTCAAGCTAGTGGTTTATCAGTTGTTTATCAATTCTTTTTGTTTTGTTTTGTTTTGTTTATCAGAACAAAACAGAAATCTTTTTTGTTTTGAAGAATGAGTTTTTTGTTTTATTGATTCCTTTGTATTGGTTTGGTTTTTGATGTAGTTTATTTAGTTCTGCCATGATTTATTTATTTATTTATTTTCTTCTGCTAATTTTGGGTTTGGTTTGTTCTTGGTTTGGTTGTTTCTTGAGGTGTAACATTAGGTTGTTATTTTTTGATTGTTCTACTTTGTTGACGTAGGCATTTACTGCTATAAACTTTCTTCACTTTGCCATATCCCAGAAGTTCTGGTATATATTTCCATTTGTATTCATTTCAAAGATTTTCTTAAATTTCTGTCTTAACTTTATTGACCTAAATATTCAGGAGTGTGTTGTTTAATTCCCATGCATTTGTATATTTTCAGTGTTTCCTCTTGGTATTTCTGTTTTCTCCATTGTGGTCTGAGAAGAAACTTGATATGATTACAGTTTTTAAAAATGTGTTGACTTGTTTTGTGGCCTAACATATGGCCTGTCTTGGAAAATGTTCCGTGTGCAATGAGAAGAATGAATGTTTATTCTGCAGTTGTTGGGTAGAATGTTCTATAAATGCCTGTTAGGTCTATTTGGTCTAAAATTCAACATAAATCCAAAGTTTCCGTGTTGTATTTTTTGCCTCATTGATCTGTCTAGTTCTGTAAGTGGGGCGTTGAGGTCCCCCATTATTAATGAATTGCTGTATATCTCTTCTTTAGGTCAACTAATATGCGTTTATGAATGTTGGGAGCTTTGGTGTTGGGTGCATATAAATTTAGAATTGTTATATCCTCTTACTGAATTGATTACTTGGCCATATTTTTTATAATATGATTATCTTGCCCTTTTTTACTGTTTTTGTCTTAAAGACTGTTTCATCTGATATAAATATAGTGACTCCTGCTTTCTGTTTCTATTTGCACATAATTTTTTTTCACACTTTACTTTCAGTTTAAATGTATCTTTACAGGTAAACTGAGTTTCTTGTAAGCTTCATATGGTTGGATCATAATTTTCTAAATCCATTTTGTCAATCTGTGTCTTTTAAGTGGAGCATTGAATCCATTTATATTCAGGGTTAATAATGTGTTTAGTAACATTTAGTTACTGTCATATTGTTAAAAAAATAAAAATGTATAAAAGTATTCTCCAGGCCAGGCGCGGTAGCTCATGCCTGTAATCCCAGCACTTTGGGAGGCCGAGGCAGGCGGATCACGAGGTCAGGAGATCGAGACCATCCTGGCTAACATGGTGAAACCCCGTCTCTACTAAAAATACAAAAAGTTAGCCGGGCGTGGTGGCGGGCTCCTGTAGTTCCAGCTACTCGGGAGGCTGAGGCAGGAGAATGGTGTGAACCCAGGAGGCGGAGCTTGCAGTGAGCCAAGATCACGCCACTGCACTCCAGCCTGGGCAACAGAGTGAGACTCTCCCTCAAAATAAATAAATAAATAAATAAATAAATGAAAGTATTATCCAACTGTTTCATAAATTGTTACTCTTTGGTGATATTCTATTGAATCACCATTTGATTTATTTCTCTTCATCCTTTGTGTGATGGTTTTATAATACCTGTGAGGTTAGTTTTTCTGGGTATTTCCATGATGGTGAATATTGACTTTTAATTTCCATGTTTAGGATTCCTTTGGGAATTTCTCATAAGTTAGTGCAGTGGTGATGAATTTCCTCAGCATTTGCTCCTCTGGAAATTATTTCTCCTTCTTTGAAGCTTAATCTAGCTGGATATAAAATTGTTGATTGCAGCTTTTTCTTAAGCGTTTGATAATACTATCCCATTCTGTTCTGACTTTTAAGTTTTCTGCTAGTATGTCTTCACTTAGTCTGATAGGGTTTCCTTGTGGGTCAGTAGACACTTTTGATAATTTTACAATTCTTTTTTTCACATTTTTTGACAGTCTGATGAAAGTATGCTATAGTGAATTCCTTTTTATAATGTATTTTCCAAGAGATTGTTGGTCCCCCCGTATGTGTATGTCTACATTTCTTTGCATAATCTGGAAGCTTTCATCAATTATTTCTTTAAATAGGTTTTATATCATTTTTAAAATTTTTATTCCTTTTTGGGAATACAAATAATTTGAAAGTTTGGTAGCTTTTAGTCCCATGAGTCTTGAAGGCCTTTCTTATTCTTTTTTATTCTTTTTAAAAGTTTTTGTCTTCATGGGCTATTTCAACACACCTGTCTTCAAGTTCTGAGATTCTTTATTTTGCTTGTTCTGGTATATTGTTGAAAATTTGACATGATTTTTTAAAGATATTTATATTCTTGATAAGTTGATTGTTTGTATTCTGAATTGATTTTGTATTTCTTTGTATCGGTTTCAGATTTTTTCTTGCATTTCATTGAGCTTTTTAAAAATCAATATTTTGACTTATTTGGTATTTTGAGGATTTTTTGTTAGAATCTATTGCTAGAGAATTATTGCAATCCTTTGAAAGTGTCATATACCTTGCTTTTTCATGATTCTTGTATCTTTACATTGATCACGGCATATCTGGAGTATTAGTCCTTTTTTACTTCTGAATGTACTTTCATGGGGGAGGCTATTCTTGATGTGACTCTGGTGTATGTTGTGTAAGGCTGTTTGGCTGTGTGCAGTGGCAAAGATTGTATGATTTCCTTGCTTCTAAATACCCTTAATATGATCTTTCACAAATGCCAGTAATCTTTCTCAAATGCCAAGTATACTAAATGGGTGAGTGCTCTCATGATTTCCTGAACTGAACAGCTGGGGTGGCATGCCTCATGCAGGTAGCAGTGGTCATAAAAACATTTTATCATTCCTGAGTGTTGTGCTCTTATGTCAACTGTTATTGTAATGGGCTGTGCAGATTCACCTCCATGCCAGTAGTTGGTGCCTGCAGGTTACAGCCAGCTAAAGTGATAGCAGAAGTATTTATGCCCAACCTCTTTATCTGAGAAAATTGCTCAAGTGGCCCAGGTGGTGCATTATACCATGGAATGTTCAGGGGAATGAGTCTCATGTTCTGCCTTGGGTTGGAGTTGAAACTAACTGGAACCAGGCTTGGGAAGCCTACACTCAGGATCCTCAATGGTGGATTAAAGCACCAGCCCTATTGGGGGTGGCATCATGGTACTCGGGCCTCTGTAAAAATGCATGGGTGAGGAGCAACTGCTTCTTCATCAAGGTCTCAGCACAGAGAGGGAGGGGTGGTGCCAGTGCCACATTCTTAACCAGTGGAAGTGAAATGTGCTTCCCCCTCACACCCCAGACCTGACATCATTCACTCTCCTGTACCAATTGTGGTAGGCAGTTTGAATATTTGGCTAGTCACTACAATTTGCTTCTAGTTTCCAACAAAGTCCCTAGTATTACAAGTCACTGACTTGGTCAATACCATGCCTCCCAGGAAATTCTCTTCCTGCTCTGGTCCCAGGAGAGAAGCTCAGTTCTGGTACCAGTAGCTGGAGTCCACACTACACTCATGTCTCTGTTCTGCCTGTGGGAGCGCCTCCTGTTTGAGCCCTAGTTGTCCATGCCCCAGTGCAAGTCTCTCTAATGCCAAAGACTACCACTGCCACAAGCTCCCTTAACCCTACAGAGTTTGCCAAGAGTTAAAATCTAGAATGTCATTTTTTCTGTAGGTACCCAAGTCTGGGGAAGTACATGGAACACTTCCCAGAGCAGTTCCTTCTTACAGTCGCCTGGCCATTACCCAAGTTAGATCTAGGGATTCAGAGAGTTAAGGTGCTCTCCTGTGGCCTGGATTTCACCATTCCGCAGTGGAAAAGTGAACTGCAGAGAAGCACTCACTCAGGTTTTCCCATGTTGGGGATTTGTACCCAGTATTGAGCTGGTCCCAGCCAAGAGAACTTCATGCCTTCCTTCTGTTTCCCAGATTCAGAACTTTTTTTCAGTTTTCTACTTAACTGCTGTGTTCCTTGTTATATAATTTTCAGAGAAGAACCGCTAGTTTTGCTCGTCTAAATGGATTAGGCATGTTGGAAAAATCTCTAGTCAGTAATCTTGAGGAAAATAAAGTATGTGTATATTTCTTAGACTCATCTTCTATATTGTATTTAAAATAGACTTTTTAAAATACTGCTTTTAGTGCTTGTCCAATTTTTAATTATTTTTCATTTTTATTTCTTTGTGTTGGCAATATTGGGATAAATATTTTCCTTGTTTCTTTTTCATTTAAGTGAATTGCATGCTAGTATCAAAATTTTACCACACATATTTATTGTTCCAATCCGAGAGGTTTTATTTCACCCTATCATTGATTTATAGATAACACAAACAACTGCTGGGTTGTTAGAAATAAATATTCACTTTGTTGTATCATTTGCTCATTTCATTTCAGAAATTGATCTGTAATTATTTTACTCATTTTATTATAAAATATTTAAAAGTTCAGAAATATTGAAAGAATTAGGTTTTGAACATCCAAATATTCATAGCCTTCTAATGTTAACATTTTACTATAATTGATTTTTCATCATATTTATGTATTTATATTGCTATAAATTTATTAATATACCGTTTTATCTTTGCAAAATAGTATTTAACATTAATAATGAAATATTTCCAACAGGCACAATAGTAAAGGGATTAACATAAATTCCTAAATGCATACCATCCAACTATTAAATTATAACATTTTTATACTTGCTTTAGCTTCTCTTTAAACAAATAATTCATTACAAATGAAATTAAAATATTTTTTGTGCTATAATGTAATCTTATTTCCCTCTCCTTCTTGTGTTTATTTTTCCATGTATATTATTAAGATCCTAATACATATTTTAGTATATAAGAATAACATTTATGTTGTTTTGCATGTTTTCAGTATTTACCAAAACAGTTTCATTTTGTGTATTATCCTGGGGTGTTCCGCCCAATATTTTGTCTGTGAAATTGATGCATGTTGATCGTGTTAGCCTAAGCCACGCCATTTTGCAGACTACCACCATTTTACAAACTCTGGTCAGAATGGAAAATTCCACCAGGGCCTGAGCTGTGAGAAACATCCTGTTGGAAAGGTCCCAGGCCTAAACCCTGAGGGCAATAAATTCATCCTGTCAGACAGGTTCCAGGCCTAACCCCTGACCGCAGTAAATTCCTTCCTAAAGGATTTTCTCAACAATCCTCGATTTTCTCAACAATCCCCGACCTCTCCTGCCCAGGCCTAGAACTGCCCCAGCCTGTAAGAAGGACTGGGGCTCTGACGCTAGCTGGCATCCCCTATCTGCAGGCCTTTCTCCCAATAAACCTGTGTTGCCCTTGAGCCGCCTCTGCTCCATTCCTTTCTCCCTTTCATTCTAACATTTGGTGGCAAAACCTGGGATGGGGTCTGGATCCCACAAGGGAGAGGTATTTCCTTGCAACCTGGGAAGAAAGAGGCAGCGGCAGCTCGCCCTGGGCTAATTCCCAAATCCTGATTGGCCTCCGGTTCCCAGCCCTGTCCACTTTCGTCTTTCTATAGAGGAATCCTTTCTCTTGGCCCAATCCTCCCACCGCTTTCTCCTTCCCCCTCTTTCCTCTCTGTGGCTCTGGCAAGGACCACTCCCATTGCATCCAACACCAGCCTCCAATTGTGGGTGAGGTTCCCTTTCCACCCTCTGGATTCGTCTCATATTTCTGCCTGTTAGCCAGAAAACCCCAGCCAGGTAAGAGGATTCCCCGGTCACCACTGGGTGACCCTGGCCTGCCTTCTCAGGGGATGCCCTCAGAATACTCACGCTCTGACCACTTTGGTTTCTGGGGGACCATGAAGAGCTACGGGGGCACCCCAGCTCTTCTCCAACCCTTCTCATGGTTAGAACTGGGATACTCACTCCCCTACTCCACATTTTTCACCCTCCCAGCCACTCATATGGGGCAGGGCTCCTCAAAATCTCCTCAAGACAGCCCTCTCAAGATATCTCATCTGGAACCTCCAAGCACTGGGCTTGCCCGACTCCATTAAAACTAAATGCCTTATTTTCCTTTGTAATGTGGCCTGGCCCCAGTATAAGCTGGACAATGATGGCTGCTGGCCCAAATGGGACTTTTGACTTCCAAATTCAACATGATTTAGAAAATGTCCTCCAGCACAATGGCAAGTGGTCCGAGATGCTCTAGATCCAGGCTTTTGCCAATTCCCTCTGTCAGTCCTGTTCACCTTACCAGCTGCTCCTCTTAAACAAGAAATCTGCCAAAATGCCTCCCCTTCCAGACAAGCCCTCCTCCTCCTCCTCCTCTGATTTTTATCCAGATGACAAATCCCCACCCGCCCCCCAGCCCCACTCCCACCACCGCCTCCTCCTCCTTCCCCTTCAGCTCCCCCACCCACTTATTCCAACCCCCCTGTCCTCTACCCTCTCCCCACCATAACTGAGCTCATACTCAGCCCCCTTCTGCTGCTGAAAACCAGGCACAGGCCCTTGTGGGAGGTTATGGAGACTGAAGGCATAGTCTGAGTTCATGTTCCTTTCTCTGTAGCTGATGGCTCTCAGATTGAAAAGAGACTTGGCTCCTTTTCCACAGACCCCACATCCTTCTGCAAGGAATTTCTGTATATCACTCAATCTTATGACCTTACCTGGTATGACATTTCTGTCATCCTCTCCTCCTCCCTCATCCTGGGGTACTGGGAACATATCTGGATCAGGCCCAAGCAGACACCTTCCACTGACTAGATGCTGCCCATAACCCAATCACAACCACAGCTATTCCTAGAACTGACCCTAGTTGGGATTATCAGGCGGCTTCTGCAGACAGACAGAAACTAGGCCATATGATAACATGCCTCCTAACTGGCATGAATAAAACCGCCCTTAAGGCTGTCAAGTATGAAAAGATAATTAAATCACTCAAGGCCCCTGACAAAAACCCTGGTCTTTTTTTCTCCTGCCTTTCAGAGGCCGTGATTAAATATACCAGCTTAAGCCCTGACACTGCCGAGGACAGAATCTACCTCCACTTACACATCATTTCCCAGTCAGCCCCCGACATCCAAAAGAAACTCCAAAAACTGGAGGATGGTCCTCAAACCTCCCAAAGAGACTTAATCAAAGTAGCCTTCAAGGTCTTTAACAATAGAGAGGAAGAAATAAAAACCCAAAAGCTTAAAAGAGACCAGGCTAAATACCAGATGCTGTCAGCTGCCATACAACAGGATTTCCCAATGCATACAAAAATCCTCAACCTCATGACAGTCCCCATCAGGAGTCTGTTTTAAGTGTAGCCAATAGGGTCCCTGGGCAAGAGTCTGCCCCAATCTTGTGCCGCCATCAAAACCTTGCCCCATCTGTGGTATCAAGGGACACTGGAAGTCAGATTGCGCTCAACAAGACTCTTCACCCCACTTGACCACCTCTAACTCAAACAGGTCCTGCAACACTGGTTCCAGTCTGGCAAGCATTCTAGACCTGGCTGCTGAAGACTGACGGGGCCCGGGGTCCACTGCCCCCACCGCCATCACCACCTCGGAACCCAGGGTAACACTGTCAGTCTCTGGTAAGCCCACACTCTTCCTTTTAGATCTGGGGACTAGTTACTCAGTTTTATCAGAATATTCTTGACCCCTCCTCAGTTCTTCTGTCTCTATTGTGAGAGTTAATGGAATCCCCTCTAGGCACATACTGGTCCCCTATTATGCAACCTATTCAATACCCCCTTCATCCACTCCTTCCTAATTATCCCTTAGTGTCCTGCCCGTATCTTGGAGTGGAATATACTGAGTAAATTCCAGGCCCCCATACAACTAGCCTCCTCCAATTCTACCCCTTTTATTTTACTCTGCTGCCCAGATGCTTCCCTCTCCTCCCCCTCATCTTCGCTATCCACCCTGTTACCTTCTGTCAGTCCTGAAATGTGGAACGTTTCTAAACCCACAATAGCCACACATCACATCCCAGTCAAAATAACCTTCCAAGACTCCTCCATTTTCCTTCATCAGCCTCAATATTCCCTTAGCCTAGCCAGCCTCAGAGGCCTCAAACCTATTATCTGTAAGCTTTTACGAGCTCAGATTCTCAAACTTGTTAACTGTCCCCACAACACCCTTGTCCTGGCTGTCAAAAAAACAGACAGATTCTACCACTTGGTCCAGGATCTCCATGTCATTTACCAAGTGGAGGTACCAACCTATCCAGTGGTCCCCAACCCCTATACTCTACTCTCCCATATTCCCCCATCTACCACACACTTCTCTGTATTGGATCTAAGGGACTTTTTTTTTTTTTTTTTTTTTTTTTTTTAGTACTATTCCCTTGGATCTGGCTTCCCAAAGTCTTTTTGCTTTCACCTGGTCAGATCCAGATACTCACACATCTACCTAACTAACAGACTGTACTCCCACAGGGGTTCCAGGGTAGCCCCCTCTTATTTGAGCAGGCTCTCACCAAGGAACTAATTGAGCTTCCCCTTGCTCCTAGCAGCCTCCTTCAATACGTCGATAACCTCCTTATGTGTAGTCCCTCCTTTGATCTATCCATCAACACATCACCTAACTTCTAAATTTCCTCCATGGCCAGGGATATCAGGTTTTACCTACGAAGGCTCAAGTAGCCCAAACCCAAGTCACTAACCTTGGACTCACCCTAACCCCTAATTCTTGAGCTATGCCAGCCCGATGGAAGGAGCTAATACAGGATATTTCCCTTCCCCACACCAAGAAGGACCCTTCCTTTTTGGGCCTTGTGGGGTACTTCCAGCTGTGGATCATTAACTTTGGCCTGTTGACCAAACCACTCTGCACAGCATCACGTGGGTCCATCCTAGAACATTTGGACCCAGCTTGCCCATTAACTCCCACTTCTAAAAACTGAAAGATGCCCTTTTAATGTCCCAGCACTAGGACTACCCAATCCCACTAAACCCTTTACCCTGTATGTTCCTTGTAATCAAGGCCTTGCCCTTGGACTTCTCTGCCAAACCTGTGGCAACACTCCACAAGCCATTGCATACTTCTGAAAACAACTGGACTCTGTCATCCAAGGCTGGCCTCCATGCTTGAAAGTTCTGGGTGCAGCTACATAGCTGGCCTCAGAGGCACAAAAACTCACCCTCTACCAGCACATTACTATTGCATCTTCCCATAACTTATGGGACCCCATGAGCCATTGATCTCTTCTTTTCCTCCCACCATCCAGCTTACAGCAACCCTCTAACACCTTCCAGAGATGCAAAATTCTAAACCCAACCACCCTCCTCCCTATAAGTACTTCCAATTCTGAATCCCTCACTCTTGCCTAGACCTCTTAGCCTCCCTCTCCTCCCCTTTCCAACACATTTCAGAAGCCCCTTTGTGGAAGGAACCCACATGGTTCATTGACGGAAGCTCTTTTAAGGAACCATATCTGGCATCTGGCTATGCCATCATCGCCGAAAACAAACTCCTAGAATCCAATGCTCTCTCACCGCATGTCACCACACAACAAGCAGAACTATTTGCCCTAACCAGGACCCTCACTCTAGCAAAGGGAAAGAGGGTCAACATTTACACCAATTCCAAATATGCATACCACGTCCTACAGTCTCACACTGTAATCTGGCAGGAAAGGGGTTTTTCTAACTACAAAAAGAACCACCATAATAAATGGCAAACTCATTCACAAGCCGCTGGAGGCAGCTAAACTACCACTAGAGGCCATCATTATCTATTGCAAGGGACACCAAAAGGCTACAGATGCCATAACCAAGGGAAACTTCTTAGCAGATTCGGCAGCCTGACGGGCAGCCCTTAGAACACTATTGTTATTGCCCATTTTCCCTAGCATACACCCAAGAAGAAAAAAGTGCCTTGCTGGCTCCAGGGCTGTTCATAAGGAAAGCTGAATTTACTTAGACTACAAACTCATCCTACCCAAGACCCAAAAACTTTCTGTTCTCACCCACATCCATAACCAATTCCATATGGCTTATCTCCCATTGCTCCAATTTCTAAAAACCTGTATACATTCCCTTACCATGGCCGTCAGCTTGGACCGCCTCACTAAAGGTTGCTCTGCCTGCAGTCAGACTTCCCCTCAGGGGCCCTTAGACTGCTTCCTTTTCCCTCCCTTCAGGCCCAAAGGCCAGTTGCCGGGACAGGATTGACAAATTGACTTCACTCATACGCTCCCCCATAAAGAAAGTCTGATATCTCCTCATGATAGTAGATACCTTTTCAGGTGGATAGAAGCCTTTCTTACTACCACTGAAAAGGCACACATCATTGCCTCTACCTTCCTCACACACATCATCCCTTGATTCAGCCTCCCCTCATCTATACAACTGGACAATTGACCAGCACTTATCTCCCAAGTCACTCAACAGGTTTCTAAGGCTTTAAACATCATATGGGTTTTTCACATTCTCTATCATCCCCAATCCTTGGGTAAATTTGAACAGGCGAATGCCCTCTTAAAACAACAGTTAACCCAACTTTCCCTAGAGATCAAAATGAAAACTGAATATCACTTCTTCCCTTAACCCTTATGTGCCTCAGGGCCCTCCCCCGAAAACCTCTAAATCTAAGTCCTTTTGAACTTATGTATGGACATTCTTTCGTCCTGCAGAACTTTGCTCCATCCCCTCCCTTACAGGACACCTGGCCAGCACTGCACCTCACTCAACACCTAGTCCGACAGTACACTGACACTCACCTCCCCAAACCTGAGGATTCTTCCCAATTCACTTTCTTACCCTTACAGCCGGGAGACTGGGTCTGGGTAGCAGACAGCAGACCCCTCCTCCCCTCTCCAACAAAATGGAAAGGTCCCTATCAGGTTATATTCACCATCCCTGCTGCTGCAAAGTTAACATCCTTTGCCTATTGTATACACCATTCCAAATTTAAAAAGGCACCCGACCCACACCCCAAAGTCTCCTCACCCTGGAAATATTCTTCCTTTCCCACAGGACCAACCTCGCTGTGCCTAACAAGAATTCCAGAAGTCACCCATCCGAAAGGCACTGGCCCATGACACTCTCCACTTCCAATCTTAAATCTTTTACTTCATACCTTGTCTCAGATCTCTCCTGGTACCCCTTCCCCACGCCCTTAGATAATCCATCTCAATTCCTCATGCTAATTGAGGAGCTATGGCTGCAAGGCACCTTCCAGGATTTCACACCTACACAAATCTCCTTTTTCTCCTTCTGCCTTCTCTGCTTATGGGATATTCTGAGTCCCCACCCCCAATCACTGACAGCTGGGCCCCCTTCGTCAGCCTCACACACCACGTATTAAGTCAGTCACAGTCTCCCCTCTCCTCTAACTGTTGGATTTGTCTTTCTACACACACCCAATGATTCACGGCTCTTCCAGCCGACCTACTTACGTGGACACAGTCCAACATGAGCTTACACATTTTTTACTTGGCTATACCATTCTTGGCTGATTCATTTCTGAAACCGGTTCATAACCTGGAAACTCAACTAAACACCTTTCCTCCAAACTCAGCTCTCTCAGCATGGTTTCAGGTAGAGCTGTTGCCCTCCTTCACCTAATCGCTTCTGGACTAACATCCATACAAACCAACACAACATCATCTAAACCACCAATATGGGGGTACCATTTCTGCTCAAACTTCCTTCATATCCCCACCCCCCTTATGTCTCAGCCGAGCCTACCCTAATCCAGCCCACGCCACAATGGTGGGACAGGTTCCCCAGTCCCTATGTGGTCTTATTTTTACCCCTGCACTCCCTGTAGACCATCAATTCTACACCCTAATTACAAAATCAGATCCACCTCTGCCTGGCAGAAGGTGTTACGCTTTTCTGGCTCGTCTACCATCCACACATCCCTACACCTTGCCACCGGATCCTCTTTTCTTTCATTCCATCCAATTCCTGGCTTCCCCGCTGCCAACTCTGCTCTCTATGTCTCCAGTTTAAAGGTGCCCCCTGGAAAAAATGTAACAATTCCCTCACCTGCGACTGGTACCTGACAGCCACCACACCGGGGCAGCAACGGCTAACAGTTGACAAAGACAATTTCTTTCTCTCTCCAAAACCAAACAGCCTTCATCAACTCCCCAGCCAAGACTCCCTATCAGTCCCTTACAGGTGCCGCTCTGGCTGGCAGTTACTCAATTTGGGAAAACGAAAGCACCCTTTCATGGCTACTTACCTTTACCTACAACTTCTGCCTGTCCACCCCCAGTCTCTTCTTTTTGTGTGATACAAACTGATATCTTTGCCTACCAGCTAACTGGTCAGGAACTTGCACCTGGTCTTTCAGGCTCCAACCATCAACATCCTACCCCCTAACCAAACTATTCTAATTTCTGTAGAAGTCTCTATCTCCTCTTCACCCGTAAGAAATAAATGGGCTCTACATCTCATCACCCTGCTAACAGCATTAGGCATCACTGCTGCACTAGGCACTGGAATAGCAGGCATAACCACCTCAATCACCTCATACCAAACACTATTCACAACCCTTTCTAACACTGTAGAAGATATGCACACTTCCATTACCAGTCTCCAATGACAATTAGACTTCCTCGTAGAAGTCATCCTTCAAAACTGGAGAGTGCTGGACCTACTAACCCCTGAGAAAGGGGGTACCTGCATATACCTCCAGGAAGAATGCTGTTTCTGTGTTGATGAATCTGGCATTGTTCATATCGCAGTTTGTAGGCTTCATGACATGGCTGCAGAGCTTTGACGTCAAGTCGCTGACTCATGGTGGCAAGGATCATCCCTTCTAAGATGGATACCCTGGGTTGCCCCCTTCCTAGGACCCCTGATCTTCCTCTTCCTGTTACTAATGATTGGGCCATACATATTTAACCTTGTATCCCGCTTCATTTCCCAAAGGCTGAATTGTTTTATCCAGGCAAGCGTGCAAAAACACATTGATAATATCCTTCACCTTTGCCACGTCTAATACCAGAGCCTACGAGGAAGCCATTCGGAAGCTCCAGAACCCAGGCCCTAATCACAACGCCCCTATCCAGCAGGAAGCAGCCAGATGATCAACGACGCCCTTTTTCCTTTTTATACTAAAGTAAGAAATAAGAATGTTAGCCCAAGCTGCACTATTTTGCAGACCCTCACCATTTTACAAACTGGTCAGAGTGGAAAATTCCACCAGGGCCTGAGCTGTGAGAAACATCCTGTCAGGCAGGTCCCAGGCCTAACCCCTGGCTGCACTAAATTCCTTCATTATCAGCAGCCAAACACACCGCCCCCACCCCATTTTCACAACAATCCCAGACCTCTCCTGCCCGGGCCTGTAACTGGTCCAGCCTGTAAGCGGGAAGGGGGCTCTGGTACTAGCTGGTACCCCCTCTCCGCAGGTCTTTCTCCCAATAAATCTGTGTTGCCATTGAGCTGCTTCTGTTCCGTTCTTTTCTCCCTTTCATTCTAACAGATCAAACTACTTTATTCAATTCTGACTGAGGTATAAATATTCCATTTTATGAAAATCATATACTTAATCCATTTTACTTTAGTTGTATGTCATTTTTTGCTACTACAAACAGTATTCATTCAATAAACATTTTAGAATATAGTTCTTTTTGCACCTGTGCAAAAGTTTTACTTCAATGTAAATATCTTAAAGTAAAATTATTTTATTGAAGGACATACATTTGTGTTTTATCCCATGGAACTTGAACAGGAAAAAAGATCTTCAAAATATGGACTCCCAGGAATGTGAGTTTAGTACACCATAGTATAGTAGATCGTACTGATTGTTACCAATAAACACAAAGGCAATTGGAAAAATGTAAGATTTTCTACCTAGTACAAGGATGAAATACCAAGGTCTGCATAAAAAATACACATAGTAGTCATAAATGATGAGAGATTATTATGACTATTTTTTCCAAAGAGCCCCAAGGCCAAGCCCCTGGCTTTATAAAAGAAGCCTTTGAGATTCCCACCTTGTGCTGAAGTATCTAATCATGAAAGACTCTGTGGATGACTGATTGTCAGACCGTAAGCCTAAAAATCTATGAAAATAATGTTTCCCAAAAAGTTCACTAGGCTAGAAACAAAAGACAGTTATAAAATTTTGACTGATACTGGCCCCCGTGATGTCTTTCTTTAGCTTCTTTTGCACTTACTTACATTTTAGCACCTACTTGTTATTTTCCATGTTTCTCTTTTGTCTTTAACTTACTTGATAACAGAGTTCCTTTGCATTCTCACACAGCAATTATTATAATACATATATATTGTATGCACTCAATAAATATTTGTGTCTAATTGTTTAAAACCTATCAATGAGCTCCCATCACTGTCAGAATAAATTCCAAATTCTCAAATTCTAGCCAAGGCCTTTCACTGTCTGATTAAGAGGTACTTATCTAGCCTTACTTCTCAAAACAATCCTTAACTACTTCAATTCCTGGAAATCCCCATGGTCTTACCACATTTGGTTTTAGGGATGTTGAAACATGGCGCTCTTTCTGCCTAAACGATTTTCCTTCATTTCCCATTTACTCACAGGTTAGATGTCATTTCTTAAGGTAAGCCTTTTCTTATCCATTGGAATATGATAAATGTCCCTTTCATGTGTTTGCATAGCACTGTATACTCACATTTGTATTGTAATTGCCTATTGACTTATGTCAATCATCGAATACACGAAAGCCTCTTAAAGGCAAAGACTAAATATGATTTCCATTGCAGATGGCATACCAGAGTTTAGGTGCAAAAAAATTCTTAAATCTTTTCTGTAATTAAAAATTTATGAAAATAATTACATCAGCATATGGTGGAGTCTGCGATCAAGCCTTCTTGTTCCCACAAAGCGCAACAATTTGTTGTGAATAAAACTAAATGGAAGAGCTTAGGGGTCCACTTAAGAGCCTCTGAAATACAGTGGAAAAAAAAAAACTGAGAAGACCCACACAAAAAGTATTTAAAAAATCATTTCATTTCACCTGCATTAACCCATTCCTCAAGCTGGCACTTCTCAGCATGGAGTGGGAACTCTCTGGCATGCCTGCCCACCTTGCACAGAAAAGAAGAGGAAGATGTATAACCAGCTTCCTCAGGCTTTTGGAATTTTGCCCAAATGACAGCTTCAGTTTCACTCCACACAGATCAGTGGGAGAACTGGTATGGCTGAGACATTTGGATGTGGCAGAGACAAAGAAGGGGGACAGGCTCAATCAGTATCGGCCATGTGAATAGTCTCAGAGTGAACCCTAGTGGTCTGCTCAGCACAGGATTCTAGCAGACATCTCCACTGAGGACCTCAACAACCCTCCTGGTGGATGTGCAGCCCCTGCAGCAATCATTGCCCACAACTACTCCATGATCTTGATTACTAACATCATTGACTTGCTCTACAGAGGAGCCTAGCGGCTTTCACCACTGAGGAAAACTGCCAACAAAAGAGCAGAAAACCCTCTGTGGTTTTTGCCACAAAAGGCCCTGCAGTATTTTTTCTTCACAATCTCCATGTACCTTAGACACTCCCTATTCCTGGAGTCACCCAGAGTCACAACTGCTGCTGCTGCAGTCACCAGGGCCCAGGGACTCATCAAGCAACATTGACAGTCACCAGATACCTGACCAGATGATGTTCTCTCTCTCTCTCTTTTTTTCTTTCTCTTCCCTCCTCTCCCCTCCCTAGAGCCACCTGAGCTACTCTCACCATAGTTAGCCCAACTAGGTGACTCACTACTGTATCCATTGGTATTTTCCAGGGGACTAAACCATGACTCTTTCTTTGTGGAATCACCCCAGCTGCTGCCTCTGCAGGTGCTTTGTCCCAGAGACCCAGTGCAGCTACTGTGCTTGTGCCCACAAATAGTCCCAGGGCCCATGCTGAAGGCTCTAGCCCCACCATCTTGCACACCCAAGGCTGGCCACTGAAGCTAGGCTGTTGCACACTGCCAGCCCAACCCCACAGTTGAGCTTGAACAAGCACCTTGCCATGCCTCTTGTCTCCTGCCTCCAAAATACTGCCTACACACACAGCTGGCTCCTGCAGCTGCACATGTGTGCACACTTCCAGCTTATTCCTGAAGCTGCCCATGCACGCACACGACTTCATCTTACTGCTGCACCTCAGATGGCCTGTTCAATCATTCATGTGCAAGCTGACAGCAAGCACTGCCACATGTGCACTCATACTCAGCCTCAACTCATACCTCTGAACCCAGCCCTCTAGGTGGCCTGTGCTGGAACGCTCATGATTACAACTAGCTTCTGCAGTGAAACATGTACACATCACTGGCTACAGCCTTCATGATTGCCAGCCCTAGAGCCTAGAGACACAGATGAGTTTACTGACACCCCTCACAGATACTGAAGATCTCCCACAGGTCTTGCCAACAAGGATCATTCAGGTGACAATATTAAGGTCTGATATAAGTATAGCCAACCCTGTTATAAGATGTTTTACATTACCTTCGTGGTAACTACAAAGCAAAAATGTATATTAGAAATACAAAAGAAAAAGAAAAAGGAATTAAAACATAATATTACAGAAAACCGTCAAATCACAAAGGAAGACATTAAGAGAGGAAATAGGAAACAAAGGATCTACAAAACAGCCAGAAAAGAATAATTACCTTGAATATAAATAAATTTTCCCATGGCGTGAATGGATTAAACAATAAAACACCCAACTGTATGTTGCTTACAAGAGGTTTAACTTTAAGGACACACAGAGACTAAAAGTTTAGTGATGAAAAAATTTATTCCATGGATTTTGAAACCAAAGAGAGTAGTGATAGCTACTTATATTAGACAAAATATGCATTAAGTAAAAAAACTGTAAAAATTTTAAAAGTTCAATATAAATAAAAAGTCAAGGTGATGTAACAACTTTTGATATAGATGCAACCGATTTCACATCACATAAATATGTAAAGCAAATATTAGATCTGAAGGGAGAGAGAGATTGCAATGCAATAATCGTAGGGTAGTTAAATATCACACTTTAACAACAGGTAGATTAGTGAAACACAAAATGAAAAAGGAGCCACTGTACTGAACTGTTTCAGACCAAATGGACTTAGCAGTCATGTATAGAATTTTGACAAAATTTTACATCTTTTCATGATAAGACTTCCCAACAAATTAGGTACAGAATGAATGTAACTCAACACAATAAAGGCCATATATGACAACCCACAGCTAACATCATACTCAATAACGAAAAGTTAAGTTTTTCTTAAAATCAGGAACAGGACAAGGAAGTCTAATCAGCACTTCTACACCACTTCTATTTACAATAGTACTTGAAGTACTAACCAGAGCAGTTAGGCAAAATAAATGAATAAAAGGCATCAAAATTGGTAAGGACAAAGTTAAATTTTCCTTGTTTGCTGATGACATGATTATATATAGAGAAAATCCGAAAGGCTCCATCAAAAACCTGTTAGAAATAATAAACATTGAGTAAATTTACGGGATACAAAGTCAACATGCAAAATCTGTAGGTTTTTTTGTTTTGTTTGTTTGTTTGTTTGTTTGTTTTTTGAGATGGGAGACTCACTCTGTCACCAGGCTGGAGTGCAGTGGTGTGATCTCGGCTCACTGCAACCTCCACCTCCCGGTTTCAAGGGATTCTCCTGCCTCAGCCTCCCGAGTAGCTGGGACTATAGGCACACGCCACCACGCCCAGCTAATTTTTGTATGTTTAATAGAGATGGGGTTTCACCAGGTTGGCCAGGATGATCTCGATCTCTTGACCTCATGATCTGCCCACCTCTGCCTCCCAAAGTGCTGGGATTACAGGCATGAGCCACTGCACCTGGCCTGTAGCATTTTTATACAGTGATGATTAAGAATGTGAAAAGGAAATTAAGAATACAATTCCAGGCCAGGCACGGTGGCTCACACCTGTAATCCCAGCAATTTGAGAGGCCAAGCCCAGCGGGTCATCTGAGGTTGGGAGTTCAAGACCAGCCTAATCAACATGGAGAAACCCCATCTCTACCAAAAATACAAAATTAGCTGGGCATGGTGGTGCATGCCTGTAATCCCAGCTACTTGGGAGTCTGAGGCAGGAGAATCACTTGAACCTGGGAGGTGGAGGTTGTGGTGAGCCAAGATCATGCCATTGAACTCTAGCCTAGGCAGCAAGAGCAAAACTCCATCTCAAGGGAAAAAAAACAAAGAAAAGAAAGAATACGATACCATTTACATTAGCATAAAAATAAAATAGTTAGGAATAAATTTTACCAAAGCTGTGAAATATTTGTATACTCAAAACTATAAAACACTGATGAATAAAATTGGAGAAAGAAATATATATAAAATGAGAAAGACATGAGACATTTTCAAACAAAACCAAGAAAGCATGTGACCACTAGAGGTGCCCTACAAGAAATGCTAAACAGAATTCTTCAGGTTCTAATTAAAAGATGCTAGACAGTAACTAAAAGATATATGAGGATATAGCTTTTGTAAAGGTAAATACACGGGCAAATGTGCATATATAAACATATATATATAATATATACATTATATCCATAAAGCCTATTTATATATATACATATAAATAGGATATATAACTAATATCCATCCATCTATGTAGCATTGTAATTTTGGGTTGGACCCCACTTTTTTGGTAGAGATTTAAAAGAAACATGCAAAAAATTATTAATGCATTGATAGGTACACTATACATAAGGGTGTAATTTGTGACATCAAAAACATAAACCGCGAAGGATAAGGAGCTGTAAAAGAGAAGAGCTTTTGTATGTAATTAGTTTATATTAATTTAAGAGGATTGTTATAACATGAAGATATTATGTGTAATCCCTATGGTAAGCATAAATATATAGACAGAATATTTATTAAAAAATTAAAAAGGAATAAAAGGACATCACTACAAAATTTTATTAACACGAAAGGAGGCTGCAATAGAAAATTGAGCAAAAAGCATAAGACATACAAGAAACAAATAGCAAATTAACACTTCTTTAAATGTCAAATTATTCAACTCTAATAAAAATTCAAACTCACGACACTTTCGAGAGAATTAAATAATTCTCAAATAACAAGTTTCAATAAAAAAAGAAATTTATCAAATGTCAAAATAATTCAAAATGATATTTAAAAGCTCAGTGAGATACAAGAGAATACATATTAACACAAAAAATTGAAAATCAATTCAGGATATGAATGAGAAATTCAACAACGGGATAAATATTATAAATTTAAAAATAAGCAAACAGAAACCCTGGAATTAAATAATTCAATAAATGCAAAATATACATTTGATGGCTTCAAAATTAGACTAAATCAACAGAAGAATGAATTATAGAACCTGAAGACAGATCTTTTGAAATTACACACCAAAAAAACTGAATAAAAAACAAAAAATAAATAAAGCATATTTGACATATGGGGCACCATAAAGTAATCAAATATTCAAATTTTGAGTGTTCCACAGGTGAAGAGAAAGGTAAAGGCATAGAAAGTCTGTTTAACAAAATAATACCTAAAAACTTCTGAAGTCTAGAAAGAGATTTATACAGGAAGCTCAGAGATCCCCAAATAGATACACCTCAGAAAGTTTTTTTCCAAGTCAAACTGTCAAATGTCAAAGACAGAGATTTCTAAAAACAGCAAGATAAATGCATCTACTCACATATAAAGGAATCCTCATCGGACACACTGAATTTTTCAGGAGAAACCCATGCAGGTCAAGAGCAAGTGAGATGACATATTTAAACTGCTGAAAGAAAAAGAAGAAAAAAACCCTGCTAGTCAAGAATAGTATGCTCATCAAAGTAAGCCTTCATAACTTCAGAAGAAATAAATTACTTCCAAGACAAGCAAAAATTAAGGGAATTCGTTACCACTACACTGGCCCTACATGAAATGCTTAATGAAATCCCACGCCTGGCAGTAAAACGATACCTATCATCATGAAAACACACTGAAATATAAAACATGCTGGTAGAGCACGTGCAAATAAAGAATAGGAAGGACTCAAATGTTACCACTTACCAAAAACTACCAAACCGAAATCATAAACAACAAGAGAGAAATTAAGAGAAAAAGAATATTCAAAACAACCAGAAAGCAATTAACAAAATGACAAGAATGAGTCCCCCTATATCAATAATAACCTTGAATTTACATTGATTTAATTTTAATTAAAAGATATATATTGGCTGAATATATATATATGTATATTATATATATAAAATCTCCCAACTATATGGTACCTAGAAGAAACTCACTTCACCTGTAAAAACACATATAGACTGAAAGTACAGGAATTGAAAAATAAATTCCACACAAATGGAGATCAAAAGGAAGTAGTAGTAGCTATCTTCATGTTAAATAAAGCAGACTTTAAGTCAAAATAGTAAAAAGAGGCAAAGAAGGTCTTTATACAATTTTGCAAGAGTATATAACAATTATATATATATATGCACCTAACACTAGAGCAGCAAGATACATAAAGCAAATATTACCATATCTAAGTGGAGATAGAGACTCAAACAGTAGTCAGAGACTTCACCACCCCACTCTCTGCGTTAGACATATTAGACAGAAAATTAACAAAATGCTTTGCATTCAAAGTACACTTTAGGCCAAGTAGACCTAACTGACATTTAGAGAATATTTTATTCAACAACGGCACCTACTGCTGTTTATTTTGACACGTGGAGCATTCTCTGAGATAGAGCATATATTAGGCCAAAAAACACGTCTCAACAAATTTTTAAATTCAGTCATAAAAGGTATCTTTACAGATGACAATGAATTAAAACTAGAAATCAATTACAACAAGAACTTTGGAAATTAAACACTATATTTCTGAATGACTATTGGGTCAATGAACAAACTGACAAAAAGATGCTTGAAACAAATAACAGTGCAAACACAACATTCCAAACCTAAGGGATACAGAAAAACCAGTGCTAAGAGGAAAGCTTATAGCAAGAAATGCCTACTTCATAAAAGTTGAATAATTTCAAATAAACAATTTAATCATGAAACTCAAGGAGCTAGAGAAGAAAGAACAAACACAACCCCAAATTAGTAGAAGGAAAGAAATAAAATCAGAGCAGACTAATTGAAGGTAGAGACTAAAAATACAATATAAAGATTCAATTAAATGAATAGCTGCTTTTTTGGAAAAAAAATTAAAAAATCAAATCGGCAAATCACTACCTACACCAACCAAGAAAGAGAAAATACCCAAATAAAACCAGAAATCACAACTCATGTCACAACATATGAAATATCATCCGTGTAAACCAAAAATAAAATTCTGAACTCCCCCTCCCAACCATCTAAATGGTCTTCTTCCTTGGCTAGGGCACTCTACCCTGAAACACTGGTTCAGGCCATGACAGGAAGTGGGGGTCAGACATGCCTCATTATACCTCTCCAGCATTAACATCAACACAGATCTTAAGTCTGATAAGTAACATTTACAATCTATTCTCTTCAAAGCCTGCTAGACGAAGGCTTTATCTGCACGCTAAACGTTTGATCTCTACAATGTCTTATTGCAACCCAGACATTCCTTTCTATTGATAACTCTTTCAACCAATGGCTAATTAGAAAAAGTTTAAATCCACCTATAACATGGAAGTCCCCACTTTTAGTTGTCCTGCCTTTCTGGACCTAACCAATGTATTTCTTAAATGTATTTGATTGAAGTTCCATGTCTCCCTACAATGTGTAAAATCAAGCTGCACCCCAACTGCCTTAGGCACACGTTCTCAGGAGCTCCTAAAGGCTGTATCATGGGCCATTTAAAACGGAATAAATCTGTTTAAATGTTTTACAGAGTTTGACTCTTTTCATCAGCATTGGAGACTATTATGAAAAACTATATAATAACAAACTGAAAAACAGAAAATGTATACATTCCTGGAGAGATACAATCCACAAGACTGAATGAGGAAAAAATAGAAAATGTGAACAGACAAATAGTGAGTCACAAGTTTGAATAAGTATTAGAAAGACTTTCAACAAAGAAAAGCCCTGGACTGTATGGCTTTGATGCCAAATTCTACCACACTCATAAAAAATAAATGGCCAGGCATGGTGGCTCACGCCTGTAAAACCAACACTTTGAGAGGCCGAGGCGAGCAGATCACCTGAGGTCAGGAGTTCAAGATCAGCCTGGCCAACGTGGCAAAACCCAGTCTCTACTGAAAAAAAAAAAAACAACGAAAATTAGCCTGGTGTGGTGGCAGGCACCCATATTCCCAGCTACTCAGGAGGCTCACTAGAACCCGGGAGGTGAAGGTTGCAGTGAGCCGAGATCGTGCCACTGCACTCCAGCCTGGGTGACAAGAGAACAAGAGGGAGATTCCATCAAAAAAAAAAAAAAAAAAACCAATTTCACCAATTTTCTTCAAATTATTAAAAAATGTTAAATATTGGCCAGGGTTGGTGGCTCATGCCTGAAATCCCAGCACTTTGGGAGGCCAAGGCAGGCGGATCATGAGGTCAGGAGATCAAGACCATCCTGGCTAACACGGTGAAACCCCATCTCTACTGGAAATACAAAAAAATTAGCTAGGCATGTTGGCGGACGCTTGTAGTCCCAGCTACTTGGGAGGCTGAGGCAGGAGAATGGCATGAACCTGGGAGGCAGAGCTTGCAGTGAGCAGAGATCACACCACTGCACTCCAGCCTGGGGACAGAGCAAGACTCTGTCTCAAAAAAAAGAAAAAGTTAAATATTAGCAATTTCTCCATAACTGATTCTATGAGGCCTGAATTACTTTTATACTAAAACTAGATATAAACAAAAAAAAAATTATAAGCCAATAGCTCTGATAAATATAGAAAAAAATCTTCAACAAAATACAAGCGAAGGGAATTCAACAGCGCATTAGAAAGATAACACGTCATGATCAAATAAAATTTATTCCAGGTGGGAAAATGATTTATCATACAAATTAATAAATGCGGTAAATTACCTCAACAGAATGAATGACAAAAAACATAATCATCTCAATAGGTACAAAAAATATTTGAATGAATTAACCATCCCTTCATGATAAAAGCTCTCAACAAACTCGGTATAGAAGGAACATATTGTGACATAATAATGGCCATATATGGCAAATGTACAGCTAACATCACACTGAATGGAGAAAAGTGGTGTAGCAGGATGAGCCACAGACGAAACTCCTCAGACACCGAGTTAAAAAAGGAAGGGGTTTATTTGGCCGGGGGCATCGGCAGGACTCCTGTCTAAAGAGCCGAGCTTGAGTGAGAAATTCCTGTCCCTTTTAAGGGCTCACGACTCTAAGGGGGTATGCATGAGAGGGTCATAATCGATTGAGCAAGCAGGGGGTATGCGACTGGGGGCTGCATGCACCGGTAATTAGATCGGAACAAAACAGGTTAGGGATTTTCACAGTGCTTTTCTATACAATGTCTGTAATCTATAGCTAACATAACCGATTAGGTCGGGGTCTATCTTTAACTACCAGGCCCAGGGTGTGGCGCCAGGCTTTCTGCTTGTGGATTTCATTTCTGCCTTTTAGTTTTTACTTTTTTCTTTCTTTGGAGGCAGAAATTGGGCATAAGACAATATGAGGGGTGGTGGCCTCCCTTATTCCCCCCCTTCGAGACTCTCACTTAATAGTGGGAGTTCTCACTTTCATTTTTACTACCCGTGTCTTCTTGCAAGATAGATTGATAGTGATTCATATAGTACACTTATGCTGAAGCATTTTGGTGAACTAACAGAATGATGAAGCTTTTTATCATTTGAAGAAGTCCAGGTAGCAAACAAGGGAGCAGTAAGCAGGTTCCTATTACTATTATAACTCTTATAAGAGTTTTAAATCCTCCTAATGCTGGGAACCATGTGCACAGGCACATGTGGCAGTTTTGTCACATCTCTAACTATGTCTTCGTCTACTTGCCCTTGATTATCTATGTGTAGGCAGCAATTAGTAAGGTTAAATTTCCTACAGACTTCTCCTTCAGCTGCTGGCAAGTAGTCGAGAGCTAATCTATTTTGATAGATAGCATTTTTCATTTGAGTTTCTTGCCGGGCCAGAATAGTCAAGGCTCTGCCAGTTTTATTAGTGATTATTTTTAAGAAGGTTGTAACCATATGATTCAGTTGATATGTAAATGGGGGTCTGGTATCCCCATGAGCCATCTTGTGCCTAAGTAGCAGGCCGATAATATTGTATGATTCTCTCAGAGGGCCATTTATCATTTTTTTTTTTCAATTTCCTATAGCTATGCTTCTCTTTTTGTGGGAAGCATAGACAGGGAAGCCCAGGAGTTCACCTGTTTCTATGGGCAGTAGGAAGAAAGATGGTTTAATAGTGCCAATAACACAACTACCTGCCTACTTGTCAGGTAATTTGGCATAAGCTCTATGCCTCCATATCCAGTATAATCCAGTGGGGGCTGTCCAGTCCTGGTGGGACTCTGGGTGGGTCCACATGGTTTGCAACTTTGGGAATTTACTAAATGGATTTCTCTCTGTGTGATTTGAAGTCCGCCAAGTGACTGTTTTTGTGGTACCATTATACAGTTTCTGTCTCAGACAACTAAGTCATCCTACAGGGTGAGTGAATTCTTTTGCTTTTCTAGCTATGCAATATTGTCCAATAATTGAGGCTTTTAGGACCCAGAAATTATCAGGGTGATTCTTTTGAGCTGGGAATTCATCAGGAACTGGGTCTGTAAGTACTAATTCTCGGGCTTCCCATGGCCATTGATCTCCTATTACAGTTTCTCCACATACATAACATGAAGTGACATTGATAGACTGGGCTACGTGCTCAGCTAATTGCAAAAACAAATTTCTTGTTTTTCCTGGAATTTCTGGTACTGGCACATTTAGTTCATCATAGAAAGTTTGAAACATTGGTTCAGGAGAGCGTTTGTAAACTTCTCCTCGAACCAAGATATTTACTTGAGGATCCACTCTGGCCCCATCGATTCCTAAGGTCACACGCTCCTCTTTTTTCCAGCGAGGATCAAGGGGATTGGTTATTACTAGCTCTAAGGGGTTACATTGTCCCTTAGTACAGGAAGGGCCATTTTTTCCTTTCTGAAGGTGGACTGGATCCTTTTCTTTTTTTTTTTTAATTCAAGTGGCCTAAATGACATAAGACCAGTATTTACATTTATTTTCACACAGTCCTAATTTATGACAGACGTACTTACTTTCTGTTATATAGCCTCTTTTCTAATTAAGAGAAGAATACCTTATTCCTAACTTATTACTATTAATGACAGCACAGGCATCAAATTTTAAGGTGACTTGTTTGGGCACCTCTTTTTCTTCTGTTTTGGCTAACACTTTACTCGTATCCTTTATAAGCCCCCACCAGTCCTCAGTCCTTAATCTTATTTTAAAAACTGTGGTCATAGGAGGCTCAGATGGGTCATAACACACATCAGGTTGGTCATTTCCTGGGCTACATACCTTGTATAGAATAACATTATACAAACAAGTTCTTTTTAGAGTTCCAGTACACTTATAATAACCATAAAATAGTAGGACCATAGCAATCTTTTGTCCTACCTCTGTGACTTGATGTACAGTGGGAACAGTCCTCAGTCTGAGGAAGGTCATTTGAAGTCCTTACTAAAAAAGTCCAAATTTTAAGGAAAATGAGTCCTGCAATGAGTTTTCTCATGCTTCAGACATGCCTGGACCAGTCAGCTTCTGAGTGTGACTGAAACAGGGCTTGTCATCTTCTTCAGAGTCACTTTGCAGGGGTTGACGAAGCTGCTCCTGTCCACGTACCGCTCACAGTCTATGGATGTTTAAGGATGGTATCAGAGGTTGGGCCTACTAGAATAAATCAGTCCAACACCTCTACACATTTATGTTCAACTGGGCTCTCTGGTACCAGGAGCAAGGTGGTGGGGTTTAAGGTGTTGCAAACTTCAATGGTTATGTGGGGATTTTCACATAGCAAGCTTTGGTACTTGGTTAAGCTAGCATTTGTTAACTAATGATGTCTTTTGGTAGTCATTAAAGTTACCACAGCATAGGGGGCCTTTACATTCAGGTTTTGCCTAAGGGTTAGTTTATCTGCTCCTTGTGCTAACAGGGCCATTGCTGCTAGGGCCCTTAGACCTGGGGGCCAACCTTTGGAAACCCTGTCTAGGTTTTTTTGAGAGATAGGCCACTGGCCTCAGCCAGGGCCCCACATTCTGGGTTAAAACTCCAACTGCTATTTTTTCTCTTTCTGACACATAGAGTGTAAAGGGTTTTGTCAGGTCAGGTAGTCTCAGGGCTGGGGCCGACATGAGTTTTTCCCTTAACTCATGAAAAGCTCGTTGTTGGTGGTTGTAATAGATGTAGTTTATCTAATCTACATTTTTATTAACTGTCACCCACCAAAATATTGACTCAAATCCTGCAGCTATTTGATTTCAAGCTTTAAATTGATCTGATGTTCCTCATGGGACTCCAATTGCATCTAAATAGACATGAGAGTTGAAAGACCCATAAGGGGCTTCTCTGGCTTTACGATGTCTTATTTCTTTTCCCTCTGGTTGATGAAATGCCAAAGTGAAAGGGATAACCAATTGGACTAAAGTACAAGTGCCACTCCAGTTATTCGGCAGAGCGCCCAGTAAAGGTCCACCACAATACCAGCACACATCCACTTGGGGATGAACAAGGGCTGACTGATTGATAAGCTCTTGAAAATTCTTAAGCTCACTGCATCTTTTCAGATCTCCAAGGAACGCTAAGTTTCCTCCCTGTCATGAGAGACACGAAGCGAACTTAGTGTTGGGAGATGAAAGCTAGATGGCCCTCGGGGGCTGACCCGCAGGGTGCCGGACTTTGGGATATAGCAGAGAGAGCTTGGCATGACTTATTATTCCAGGCTGTAGAATCCCGGAAAAGAGCTGCCATGCAGCCCACACCTGGTCAACTGGAGGACCACCTTAGTGGAAAGGGGACAATCTAGGCCTCTGACCTGCCATGTGCACAAGCATAGCAATTGCTTTTATTTAGTGTGCAGATGGAATATTTGATCCCTTTTAACCAGGCATTTGCATCTTGGTATCCTGTCTTAATTGCTAAAGTTTAAGTCTTTAACTTCTATGATCCTCTAGTAAAATGAATATATGGTTTTAGGAAATTACAAAAACCAGTTTGGGCAGTCCATCTGTGCTCTTTAGTGGTCCACAGAACGTTGGACCAACTATGTCATGAAAGCACTACTTCGGGGAGAAAGACTCCTGGTTGGCACTGGGGTCTTTATTGAAATCTCCCTGGATTAAATGGTCCTAGTTCACTAATGCCCAGTCTGAGGAGAGTCAGGAGGGACAGAAGTACTTTTCTGAAGTAGAGAGCTGTCTTTGACTTGGCAAGTCCCCACAGGGTATAAAAAGGCAAGCATTAAATGCAATAGTTTGAGGCAAAATTAGTGGTCAGCAATAGAAGAGAAAGAAAAAGAGTAATAGAATAAATAAAATTATTTTTTTAGTTTATTTGGTGGTTTCCCTGGACGAACAGCAGTCTTGGTGGTTAGCAGCACAAGGCAGGGTCCTTCCCAGGCTGGCTGGAATTTTTCTTCTTTCCACCCTTTGATGAGAACGTGATCTTCAGGCCAGTGCTGGTTTACCGGAAATTCTAGGGGTGGTACATGTGCTAAAAGACTTTTAGTTTTTGAGATAAAGAAAAGTAGAAGATAAACCAAGTATATAATTTTTAAGAAATTGACCTTTTGTTTTAAATGTGGGAACCTTGGCAGTGGACTTTATAGTGCCTCTTTAATGAGAAATTTCCTTTAGCACCTATTTTTATTAGTTTTTAAACCAAAGAAAGCCAAATACCATTTTACATTTAAGGATGCTTCTCGTATGATTTTTATACAAGATAAGCTAAATTTTATGTTTATATTAGTGTGTTATTAGCGTTACACTTAATTTTAATAAAACCTTGTAGACATATTTATCTAATTTTTAATGTTTGACCATAAGGTAAGATTTCGGAGACTCTTTTCAACATTTTATAATTTTTGTGAAAGAGCAGGTTGGTGCTTTAAGAAAAACCTGTTATGCTTTTACTTTAATGTCCAGTTCACAGAAAAACTGGATAATACTTCTTTAACTTTAGCTAATCTGTTTACACACAGAATTTTCTTTACAATTAACATTTTAAAACTTGCTTAAACCTTCAAAACAATAACTTTTTTAACGTTTTAATGTAGGTAAAAGTGTACATTCTTATGCTTCCTTATAATCCTTTTACCAAAGATATGTTTTACTTTTCTTATACACCTTGCACGTAAACTGTTGTTGTTTTTTTAGTAGTTTTACATTCAGGAGGCCTAGTTACTTTTAAATTATACAACATTTCTTGCATAAATTCTTTTTTTATAACATTTTTCTCTTTCATGACTTTCGCAGACAATTCTTCATCATGCCTCAACTTTCTGACTTATTACAAATATTTCTTTCTTTAAACAACCGGTTATTTCAGGACAAGAATTTACCATATAATACTCTTTCTATATAAATTCTGTCCCCCCTTTTTTTTCCTTTTTTTTTTTTTCTTAGGATACTTCTGAACTGGTGAGGTGTGCTCACAGTGAGGTTTCCTCTGAAAGTTATTTTTTTTTACTTTTTTGTTAGCAAAGCAATTGCTAACAAACAGATTAAATGCATTTGGGCCATCCGTGGGTTACTGGGGTAAGGATTTTTGATAGGAAGGCCTCAGTGCTTTTGGAATACGCCCTTGTTTACACTGACGACAAAGTGGTATTGGAGTGTTATAGGGTTATGGAGAATACCTTCAATTATCAATTATAGGTTTTAAATTTACCTTGGCTTTTAAAGGAATAGGGTACACTTTTTTTCTTAACTACTTGTATATCTCTCTCTTTCTCTCTTTGACTTTGTCTCTTTCTTTGACTTTCCTTTTGCCTCTGTCTCTTCCTCTTTCTCTCTGCCAATCTCTTTCTTTCTCTCTCTCTCTCTCCTTGACTCCCTCTTTGTCTGTCTCTTCCTCTCCGACTCTTCCTCTCTCTCTTTGCCTCTTTTCTTCTCTGTCTCTTTCTTTTCTCTCTCTCTGCTGGTCTTTCCTTGCCTCTGCCAGCTGCTTATGCTGCTCTTCTCTCAACCACTGTGTGTTGGGGGCAGGGGGTCTAAAACAACCTGTAACCAAGTGTCTGTATATGGGAACTGGTCTGGGTTCCCTGGCTTATAGGTTACCTTGTGGCATACCTTTGAAACAAGGGACCTGTCCAGGCTTCCTTCTAATGGCCAACCTACTTCTAATGCTGGCCAGTCTATCTTACACAAAGTTTTACGTTTTCTTGGTGTCACAGTACTCCATAGTCTCCCTTAAATTCTTTTTTGAAATGTTTTAACATAGTTCCAAGTAGGGTGGGCTTATTTGTGCCTGACCTATGCTTCTTCAAGACAAAACACCATGCTCACACCACACTCACACCACAAAACAAAGAACGGGTAAAAAGGGCACACATACACTTTTGCAGTTTGAACCAAACCAAAATCAAAACCAAAATCAGAGTATCCAGAAATCCAAGCCAGGTCAAAACCAAAACCAAAGTATCAAGCAATCCAAGTCAAGTCAAAAACAAAAACCAAAGTGCCGGTACAGGCACTCCGTGGGTGATCAGGCCACGCTTCCACTCAAATGGAGTAGGCAAGTTCCCAAGACCAATCCTATTAAGCAATTCAAACCAAGTCAAAACCAAAACCAAAGTGCCGATAAAGGCATGCCGTGGGTGATCAGGCCACGCTTCCACTCAAATGGAGTGGGCAAGTTCCCAAGACCAGTCCTGTCAATCAATCCAAACCAAGTCAAAACCAAAACCAAAACCAAAGTGCCAATAAAGGCACGCCATGGGTGATCAGGCCACATTTCCACTCAAACAGAGAGGGCAAGTTTCAGAGACTAGTTTTACCAAGTTTTAGATGCCCAGATTCCAAGTGTCCATTCCGTCCCGGTGTTCAGCCACTGCATTGATCCTCCACGGGGGCCTGCCACGCACTGCTGTGGCAAGGCGTCCCACCAGGGCAAATGCCTACCCGGGAGTGCTCTCAAGATCTGCATCACTTGGGCTGGTCAAAGTCCCCCACAGGGATGTTCCACAGGGCAGGTTTAAGCCGCCTAAGGAACGGCCTCAACCATCCTCCATTCACCTTGCTTCCCAGTCGGGGAACCAAGAAATGTAGCAGGATGAGCACAGACAAAACTCCTCAGACACTGAGTTAAAGAAGGAAGGGGTTTATTCGGCCAGGGGCATTGGCAAGACTCCTGTCTCAAGAGCCAAGCTCCCCGAGTGAGCAATTCCTGTCCCTATTAAGGGCTCACAACTCTAAGGGTGTGTGCATGAGAGGGTTGTGATCAATTGAGCAAGCAGGGGGTACGTGACTGGGGGCTGCAGCCACTGGTAATTAGATCGGGACAAAACAGGATAGGGATTTTCACAGTGCTTTTCTATACAATGTCTGTAATCTATAGATAACATAACTGATTAGTTCAGGGGCTGATCTTTAACTACCAGGCCCAGGGTGTGGCGCCAGGCTTTCTGCTTATGGATTTCATTTCTGCCTTTTAGTTTTTACTTTTTTCTTTCTTTGGAGGCAGAAATTGGGCATAAGACAATATGAGGGGTGGTCTCCTCCCTTAGTGGAAATATTTTTTTCTTTCTAAGAACTTGAAAATGACAAGGAGGCCTACTTTACCAGGTCTCTTCAACATAGTACTACAATTATATCCAAGCAGTCAGGCAAGAGAAATAAAAGCCTTCCCAATTGTAAAAGATGAGGTTAAACTGTCCCTCTCTATAGATGACAAAATGTTATATTTAGAAAAACCTAAAGATTTCATAAAAAACACTTTGATCTGATTAATAAATTTAGTAAAATTTCAGAATAAAAATCACCATATAAAAAACAGTAGTGTTTTTATACACCAATAATGAACTAGTTATAAAAAGGAAATCAAGAACATGATACCATTTTCAATAGCTACAAGATACATACTGTAAAATAAAAAGTATCAAAGATTCCATTTAGACATTTATTTTGTTAAGGTTAAGGACATGCTTATGACACAGCCTCAGGACAATATGTGCCCAAGGTGGTCAAACTACAGCTTGGTTTTATACATTTTATGGAGACATAAGACATCAACCAATACATGAAGATATACATTGGTTTGGTCCGCAAATGTGGAACTACTCAAAGTTGGGGTTTCCAAGTCATAGGTGGATTCAAAGATTTTCTGATTGGCAATTGGTTGAAAGAGTTTATCTAAAGACATAGAATCAGTAGACGGTAATGTCTTGGTTATGAAGTGGTGGAGTCCAAAGAGCTTATTATGCAAATGAAGCCTCCAGGTAACAGGCTTCAGAGACAATAGATTGTAAATGTTTCTTGTCAGACCTAAAGAGTCTGTTATGGCAGTATGAAGATCTCTGTTTTAATGTTAATGCTGGTCAGGTGTGCCTAAATTCAAAAAGGGAGGAAAGTATAAAGCATGTCTGACCACCCATTCGTATTCTGGCTATTGTTTCAGGTTTACCTGAGTAAGACTCTGGCTGAGAGGAGGGGTCCATTCAGTTGGATGGGGAGCTTTGAATAATTTTTTTGTTTGTTTATAGTGCACAGGAATAAATTTATTCAAGGAGGTAAAATGCCTCTGCAGCAAAAACTATGGAACAGTGATTTAAAAAATGAAAGAGAACACAAACGATTAGAACGCCATCCCATCTTCATGGATCAGAATAAATAATATTGTTAAATAGCCATATTTCTTAAAGCAGTCTTCAGATTTCAATGCAATTCTTATCAAAATACTGATGATGTTTGTCACAGAAAAAGAAAGAAAAATTTCTAAATGTATATGTAATAAAAAAGAGCTAGAATAGCCAAAGCAATCTTGAGCAAAAGGAACAAAGCTGAAGACGTCACACAGCCTGACTTCAAATATATGACAAGGCTATTTCTATGGTTTGGATATTTGATCCATCCATATGTCAGGTTGAAAATTAATCCCAAATGTTGGAGATGATGCCTAATTGAAGGTGTTTGGATAATGGGGGTATATGCCTCATGAAGGATTCGGTTTTATACTCACAGTAATGAGAATGTTCTTGCTTTATTAAGAGCTCTCCCAAAAACTGTTTGTTAAAAAGAGCATAGCAACTCCCTCCACTCTGTCTTTCCTTCTTTCTCATCATTGGATCTCCACACACTGGCTCTTTTTTGCTTTCTGCCTTGAGTGGAAGCAGCCTGAGGCCCTTAACAGAAACAAATGCTGGCTCCATGTTTAGTGTGTAACCCACAGAACTCTGTGCTAAATAAACCTATTTGCTTTAAAAACTATCCAGCCTCAGGTACTCCTTTATAGCAGCACAACCTAAAACAGCTATAATACTCAAACATCATGGCATTGGTATAAAAACAGACACATTGACCAGTGGATCAGAATAGATGACACAGAAATACATCTATGTATATATAGCCAACTAACTTTTGAGAAAGGTGCCAAGAACCAAAACTAAGAAAAGAACACCCTTTTCAATAAACTGTGCTGAAGAAACTGGATGTCTGTATGCAGAAGAATGAAACTAAGCCCCTATATGTCATTATATAAAAAAACTATTCAAAATGGATTAAAGACTTAAACATAAAACTTATAATTGTAAAACTACTAAAAAGAACATAGAGAAAACACACTAGAACATGAATCCACGCAAAGATTTTATAGCTTAGACTGCAAAAGCACCAGCAACAAAAAAATACAAATAGAAAATTGAACTAAACTGAAAAGCTTTTGTACAACTAATAAAACAATCAAGAGAGTGAACAGACAACCCAATAAGTGGAAGAAAATATTTGCAATCTATTTATCTGACAAAGGACTAATATCCAGAATACACAAGGAACTTAAACAACTCAACAGCAGGAAATCAAATAAACTCATTAGAAAGTGGCCAAAAAAAAAAAAAAAATAGACATTTCTCAAAAGAAGATATGCAAATATCTGTCAGATATTGGAAAAATGCTCAACATCACTAATCAACAGAAAAATGCATAGCAAAACCACAATGATATATCATCTTATCCCAATTATAACGGCTACTATAAAAATAAAAATAACAGATGCTGCTGAAGATGCAGAGAAAGGGGAATTCTTTTTTTCTTTTTCTTTTTTTTTTTTTGAGACAGAGTCTCACTCTGTCACCCAGGCTGGAATGCAGTGCTCAATCTCGGCTCACTGCAACCTCCGCCTCCCGGGTTCAAGCGATTCTGCTGCCTCAGGCTCCTGAGTAGCTGGGACCACAGGTGTACGCCACAAAGCCCGGTTAATTTTTTGTATTTTTAGTAGAGATGGGGTTTCACTGTGTTAACCAGGATGGTCTCGATATGATCTAGCAATCCTACTACTAGGTAGTTTTCCAAAAGAAAATAAATCGGTATATCAAAGAGATATTATCACTTCTATGATTATTGTAGCACTACTTACAACAACAAAGATAAGAAATCAATCTATGCCCATTCACAGATAAATGGATAAAGAAAATATACCATGTATACACTATGGAATACTATTTGTACATAACAAAGAATAAAATTCTGTCATTCGCAACAACATGGATTGAATTGGAAGTCATTATGTAAAGTGAAATAAGCCAGGCAGAGAAAAAAAAAATCACATGTACTCACTCGTATGTGGGAGCCACAAAAGTTGACCTCATGGAGTTAAAGGAAATGATTATTACCAGAGGCTTGGATTGCTGTGTTTGAGGGAGATATGTAGAGAGTTTGGTTAATGGGTAAATACAGTTGGATAGGTGGAATAAATCTTAGTGTTTGATAGCAGATTAGCACAACTATAATTAACAGCAATGTATTGTATATATTAAAATAGCTGTAAGAAAAAAACTTGAAATGTTTCCAAAGCATAGAAATGACAAACAGTTGAGGAGAAATAATATTCTAAGTACCCTGACTTGATCATTGCTCACTTTATGTGTGTACGAAAATATTATATGTGCCCCATAAATATGTATAAACATGTAACAATTAAATATTTAAAAGTTTCAGAGATTATAAATGGACTTTTAAAAACACTTGATATAGCTATCTGTTGTCTACATGAGACTCACTTTAGTATTAAGGACACACATAGGTTAAAAGTGAAAGAATGAACAACAATATTCCATGCAATAGTTACCTAAGGAGAGCAGGATTGATTATACTAATACCAGACAAAATAGAATCTTAGTCAGCATATATTATAGGACACAAATAAGGGCATTATATATTGATACATGGGTAAATTCACAAAGAAGGTAAAATAATTAGAAATATACATGCACAAAACATCAAAGCTCCAAAAATATATGAAGCAAAAAGTGACAGAATCAAAGGACAAAGTAGAGAGCTCTGAAATAGTAGTAAGACTCTCCAACATCTCACTTGCAATAATGGATGGAAAAACCTGAAAGAAGAACCATGAGAAAATTCAGGACTTAAATAACATTATGAACCAATTAAACCTAAAGGACATACAGAAAATGCTCCACTTTACTACAGAAAACATATTTTTCTCAAGTGCACATATAACATTCTTTGGGATAAATTATGTTAGGCCATATGAAAAGTCTTAATATATTTTAAAATATTGAAATAATGCAAATTATCTTTCCTGATGACAATGTAATGAAACTAGAAATCAATAGCAGAAGAAAAACTGGAAAAGTCACAAACATGAGGGTATTAAACAGTACACTTTTAAACTAGCAATGTGCCAAATAAGAAATTTCAAGGGAAATTTTAAAATACCTTGAAATGAATAAAACTAAACAAACACCACAAATATAAGATAAAGAGGCAAAAGTGTTAATGATAGAGGAGAGAGGAAGAAACCAGTTTGGAAGGCAGTTAGGGTGGGTCTTTGGTTGAATTCTTTCAAACAAAAGAACAGCCTGCAGGCACAGATGAGAGAACCTGCACAGGGAGGCTTGCCTAAGAGATGTCCACAGCTGCACAGATAAGAAAGGCTACACAGGTGACTTGGTCAGATGTGCCCACAATGGAAAATTTTGTCCCCTAACACATGCTCAGGAATGGGAAAAAAAGCAGTATGGAGTGACTCAAGCAAAGGGCCTGCATATGCACTAGGAGGATGGGGTGGAGCTACCAGAAATTTGCACCTTATGCAAATGAGATGCCCAGCCCTCATTGATTTCTTATAAAAGCCTTTGCATTCAACTGTAAAAATGGCAAACCTCTTCTGGGTCCTCTCTGCAGCAGAGAGCTTTTTTCTTTAGCTTATTAAACTTTTGCTCCAACCTCACACTTTGTGTCCACAATCCTTAACTCTCTTGGTCCTGAGACAAAAAACTTCAGGTGGTTTCTCAGAAAAAGAGACTACTACATTGTGGTGCATTGGCAAAACTGTATCAGAAGAAAATTTTTAGTTGTAAACATATTTAAAAAGAAAAAAGATCTCAAATCTATAATCCAAATGTACATGTTAAGAAAATAAGAAATAAAACAAACTAAATTGAAAGCTAGTAAGATGGAAATAATAAATACTAAAGCAGAGGAAATTAAAATTAAGAATGAAAAATCAATAAAGAAAAGTCAGTGAAGCCAAAAGTTCATTCTTCCTAAAGATAACAAAATGGACAGACCTTTAGATAGATTAAGAAAATGTAGAGAGGAATAAAACTGCTAGAATCATAAATGAATGGGGAGACTTTACAACCAATTTTACAGGAATAAAAAGGATTATAAGGTATCACTATGAAGAATTGTACACCAATAAACTGGATAATCTAAATGAAATGGACAAATTCCTAGAAGCACACAAATTGCATTAGCTAACTTAGAAAAAATAGGAAATCTTAATAGACCTATAACCAATAGAGATTGAATTATTTATTTAAAACTCCACCAAGGGGCCAGGTGCAGTGGCTCATGCCTGTGATCCCAGCACTTTGGGAGGCTGAGACGGGCAGATCACGAGGTCATGAGATCGAGACCATCCTGGCTAACATAGTGAAACCCTGTCTCTATTAAAAATACAAAAAAATTAGCCGGGTGTGGTGGCGGGCGCCTGTAGTCCCAGCTATTCGGGAGGCTGAGACAGGAGAATGACATGAACCCAGGAAGCGGAGCTTGCAGTGAGCCAAGATCATGCCACTGCACTCCAGGATGGGTGACAGAGCAAGACTCTGTCTCAAAAAAAAAAAAAAAAATTCCACCAAGGAAAATTCTTGAACCAAATGTCTTTATTGGTCAATTCTGTTTGATGTTTAAAGAAATAACATCAATCTTTCTCAAACTCTTTCAACAGTGTGAAGAGGAGGGAACATTTTCTAACTCATTCTAGGAAGCCAGGATTGTTCTCAAAACAAAGTAAGATAAAAATACTACAAGAGAAAAAAACTCCAGAAAAAAGATCATTAAACAAATGTCAGTGGCATTTCTTTACATTAGCAATAAAGAATCCAAAAAAAGCTACCAGAGCAATTCCATTCTCAATTGGAAAATAAAAAAAAAAAAACAGTTAGGAATTGATATGGTATAGATATGGTTTCCCCTCACCAAAAATTATTCTGGATTTCTATCACCAATATGGCAGTGTTGGAAAGTGAGACCTAGTGAGAGGAGTTTTGGTCATGGAGGCAGATTCCACATGAATAGATCAATATCCTTCTGTGGGGTTAAGTTTTCCCTCTCACAGAAATGGTTTAATTCCCAAAAGAATGGGTTGTTTAAAAGAATACAGCTCCCTAATTCTATTCTTTGCTCTTTCACCATGTGATCCCTTTGCATACATCTCTTGTTCCGTTTTCTGTCATGAGGGAAAGCAGTCTGAGGCCCTGACCAAGATGCAGCTGCACAATCCTGGACTTTTCAGCTACCATAATTGTGAGCCAAATAAACCTTTTTTTCTTATAAAATATCCCACCCTAACTACTCTGTGACAGCAACACAAAGTGGACTACGAAAGTTAGTACTGAGGAGTGGAGTATACCTACGCAGATATCTGGAAATGTGGAAGTGGTTTTGGACTGAGTGACATGTAGTGGTTGAATGAATTTGGAAGAACAGGGTGGAAAAAACCTATATGGCAGTGAATAAAGCACTAATGGAGATTCTGGAAGGGGCTTAGAAGATGAGCTGGGACTTCTTAGATAATTATTAAGTGATTGTGACCAAAATGCTGTGAGGAGTATAGACAGTGAAAGCCATTTTGACAAGGACTCAAATGGAAATAAGGAGAAAATTATTGGAAACCGAAGCAAAAGTCACACTTATTATACCTTACCAAAGAACTTGGCTGCATTATCCATGGCCTAGGACTTGGTGGAAGGCCAATTTAAGAGTGATGAATATTTGGCAGAACAAATTTCTAAGCAGAAATGCATTCAGACAGCTGCTTTTTTACTTTTGACTTCAAATATTTAAGATTTGGGAGCAAAGGCATGACCTAAAGTTATAATTTATAAGGATTTGGAATATTCCAAGCCTGGACATGTGGTAGAAAATGAAAAAGAATTTTCAGAAGAGCAATCCAAGGTTGTGACAGTGCAACCACTTGCTAAAGAGATTAACAAAGATAAAAGGAACTTAAGTGTTAATGCTCAAAACAATGAAGGAAAGGTCCTGGAGTCATTTCAGCAATCTTTGAGGTTGTGTCTGCCATCAAAGGCCCAGAGGCCTAGTAGGACAAAACTGTTTCAAGAACAAATTGAGATACTAGTGCCTTGTACTGCCTTGAAACTCTGCTCCCCATATTTTGTCCACACTAACTGGAACAACTGTGGTTTATGTTGACAAAAAGAGTCAAACTGTAAAATATTTGAAGAAATTTATTATGAGCCAAATATGAGTGACCATGGCCTATGACACAGCCCTCAGGAGGCCCTGAGAACATATGTCCATGGTCGTTGGGGCACAGCTTGGTTTTATATATTGTAGGGAGGCATGAGACATCAATCAAATACATTTAAGTAGTACATTGGTTTGGTTCAGAAAGGTGGGACAACTCAAAGTGGGGGCTTCCAGGGTACAGGTAAATTTAAACATTCTCTGGTTGACAATTGGTTGAGTTTATCTGAAGACCTGGGATGAAAGGAAATGTTCAGGTTAAGATTAAGAATTGTGGAGACCAAGTTTTGTTGTGCAGAGGAAGCTATCAGATAGCAGACTTCAGAGAGAGCAGGTTGTAAAATATTTCTTATCAGACTTGAAGGGGTGCCTGGCTCTTAGTTGATTATCTCCTGGATCTGGAAAGGAAGGAAGGAAAATAAAGGGGAAGGGGATTCTCTATAGAATGTAAATTTTTCCCACAAGAGACTTTGCAGGGAAATTCCAAGGTATGGCAAGAAAATATATTTGGGGACAAAACATATTGATTTTTTTCCCTTGTATGCCAGAGTTAGATTGGAAAGTAAATCATGATATACCGGGTTAAGTAAAACCCATCTGATGAGAATTTATGGTTTGTAGGGCATGACTCCCCAGGCCCCTTAGAAAGGAGTTTGGGCAAGAATAAAAAAAAAAAATCAGAGCTTAGTCCTCACTTACATGACTCCAGGAACAACCTGGGTCATTTCTCCAAAGGATGCAAGGTCTAAGTCTTGGCAGCATTCATGTATATGTGGTGTTAATTCTGCTGGATAGAAGAATACAAGAGCTATGAGTGTGTGGAGGTGATGTAGAACTTTGCTCTTTAGTTCAGCTAAAACTGGGTTCTTGACACATCACCAGGAAGAATTAGGAATGCAGACACATTGAAGGGTGAGAGTGACAGAATTTATTGGGCAAAAAAGGAAAAGAAGGAAAAAAAAACTCCCAGCAAAGCAAGAGGGACTCCTGCTAACAGGCCCTCTATCTTGCAGATTAATTCTAGGCAACACACAGGAACTGAAGAGGCCAGGATCCTCCCCACACTGCACACAGCACAAACTTCCCATAGCTCCACCCCATTCTCCCAGTGCGCAGGAAGGTCAGAGATTCTCTGGGGACCCTCCCCCTTATATGCCTCCTGCATCTATCAGAGGCTTGGTGTTCTCCCCTGAGATTAAAAAGAATGTATAAAAAAGCATATGGGCCCAGGCAGACACTTTGCACAGGTGTGAAGCCCCAACAGAAAGCTTCTACTAGGACAATACCAAGCAAAAATGTGGGGCCTGTTAGATTATGTTTTGCCTAAAGCTGCCTCCTTACATATTTTAAGTTTGGGCTAAATGTTTCTCTGTATATCACGAACTATAGCCTACATGTAAGTGTAAACAAACTGTAGCCTACTCTTGTGTCAATCATCAAGTTTTGGTCAGTCAAATGTGGCCAGATGTTTGAAATTTGTTCAAATAAGGCAAAAGCCTAGCTACGACCAATCCACCTGTTTCTGTACCTCACTTCCATTTTCTATACATCATGATTCTTTATCTGTCCATAAATCTTCTTTTCTCATGGAGCTGTGCTGCAGTCTCTTAGCCTACTCTGGCTCAGGAGCTGCCTGATTCACAAATCATTCATTGCTCAATTAAACTCTTTTACATTCAATTCAGCTGAAGTTTTTGTGTGTTTGTTTGTTTCTGTTTTAACAGATGACATCAGAAGTGGGATCCAAAGTAGGGCTTCTAATGACACCCAGGAGTGCTGAGTGACCAAGCAAGGTACCCACCAGGCCAATTATGTCCATTGTTCTCTTGGAGCAGCTGGTCATCATGGTAAGTTCTCTCTCAGATTCAGATTTGTGTTTTGAGCTCTCCAAGTATCTATGAGCCCATTTCTAATCCAAACTGCGTTTGGAAGTCATGCCAAAAACTGAACTGGGTCCAGAATCAAATTAGATCTGGTAATTAAGTGGCTTGGATCTGGTTAGAGGCCTCTTACATCTGACTGGGTCAGAAGAAAACCAGTAATAAATGGCAATAATGCAAGGATAAAATTTCGCTTTCACTCTTGAACAAGATTTTCATGTAATATTAAAGAATAATGAATGATTTTTGTTCACCTTTGAATAAACTACAGGAAAAAAAGGAAAGATACAACAAAAGATTGTTTGGAAAGCTAAGTCTTCCCTCTATTAATGAATAAAGGTTTTTGCCTTTTCAAAATTTTCAAATTATTATTTTCACTAAATAAATAACTTACGGTGACCCGGAATCCTATTCTATAATATTAAGTGTTTTAAATCTATAACATAATTGACAGGCTTCCAAAATCAAATTTCAGCTTCAAAATTAAGTATTTTTTAACCTCTAACTGTGGGATGCTGCAGAGGGCCCATGAAGCATCAAAAAGAGAGGTAAACAGAATTATTTGACATGTTAAATTACAAGAGAAGCATTGTCAAAATAAGAAATAATGTTTAACCTTTTTCAGGTTATATTTCAGTAAATGTTATTAATATATGTTGTAAAATCATGTTACATTCATCAAATTATAATATATTTGAGTATATGCTATCAATCATGATTATGGTTATTATGTTGTTATTGTAGGCCACAGAAATAACCAAATTTCCTTGTCATTTGTGTATTTAACTATAATTATTAAAGTCATTTTCAAAGTTCATTGCTTAATGCTGATGCAGTTTCTGAAGACTTCACAAGCATACAGAACCCTAGAATATGGTGTATTTTAGGAGGTTTATGAAAGGATGGAAGAGACCCTGAAAAGCACTCTTGAATACATGTTTCTGATAACTTTAGAATCGTATCATTTGGACTGGGTAAGAATTCCTGGAACTTGGATAAAAAGACTGGTTTATAAAACTGCCAACCCAAGTAGTACAAAAATTAATTGAATACCAAGAAAACACTTTGCCAGATTTTCACGCTAAATCAGCCAATACTGAAATTGAACACCATGGTGTAAGTCAAATTACCTATGATAACCTATCAGTTATCAGTGCTATGCACCTAAATTGAAGAAACAACTGGTATTCAAGAGAACGTAAGTCCAATGTTAAGCACGGACTCTTGGAGAACCAGGACAGCCACCTTGTACTTCCTAAGTTCTTAATCCATTCGTTATTAAAAGTTATCAATTCCAAGACACGTTGTGGAAAAAATAAAATGATCCAAATTAAATATATATTGGCGTAGTGACTTCTCAATTGCTAAAATAGTTTCTGACCAATGTTTGGTTTGTCAAACCCATATTGCTGGGAAGACAATGCTTCAGGTACATTCTGTTACTTGATGGCCCTCTGAAACATTTATAGATGGATTTCATTCAATTATCATTTCCAATGCATGTTTTCTGGTTTTATAAAAGCTTTCCCATGCAAGACAGCTAATTTTACAACAGCATCGTGTTATGCCACAGTGTATTTTCACCAAGTAAAGAAAGCTTTGCATGATTCACTGACTGAGAACAATAAACCTCTTCTTAATCAAGAACCTGAAGATCGGATCTTCTGAGAACAGCAGAAAAAGACTTCTCTTGCCATGCACACTGCAGCAAAACTTCAAGACCTTGAATGCTGGGTTCATAATTTCACAGCTGAGAAGGGACCCTCCACACTCTTGGAACTGTACACTTAGACCAAAATAAAATAGAGTCAGCCTTGCTAAATGTAACATAATCAAGCTAAGACTTTAAGGAAACAAGCAAATCCTAGAAAAGACCAGGTTTTGTACTTTTTTTCCTCCTATAAACAGTACCTTCCAACATAAAGAGGCATCCTCTACTCTAACACTTACAAAAAATAATAATAATAATAACCTGGAGTCCCTGTAAGGTGAAACCTTACAAAACCCACTGCTCTGCTATTTTCTAGTGGGTTTCAAGAGGAAATAAGTGCTTTTACAGTGGTGATGGTGAAATCAATGACTAAAGTTTTGGTCAATCTCCCACAATTTAGAGAATGACCAAAAGTGTGGAATTGTTAAATCAAGTTTATCCTAAATTGATGGGATCAATCATACTCCAAACCTTGACATCACACAATATACCCATGTAACAAACCTACACATGTACCTCCTGAATCTAAAATAAAAGTTGAAATTCCAAAAAATGAAATTATTCTGGAGCTTTAAGATTCAATGCCTCTCTGCTGGGTTTTATACTTGCTTAGAACCTCTTACTTCTTTCTTTCTTTGATTCATTTCTCCCTTTTGGAATGGAAATGTCTAAACTATGTGCATTCCACCATTTTATCTCAGAACTAAATAACTTTTTTATAGGCTCATAGTTGGACTTTGGCCTTTTAAATTGGTGCTGAAACAAGTTAAGACTTTAGAGACTGATGGAATGATTGTATTTTGTATTTGAGAAGAACATGACTTTTAGGGGGCCAGGAACAGAATGCTGTGGTTTGGGTATAGTTTGTTCTGTTGAAACTCGTGTTGAAATTTGATTTCCAATGTAGCGCTGTTGAGAGGAGGATTCCAGTGGGAGGCATTTGAGTTATTGGGGTGAATCCCTCATTAATACATTAATGCCTTTTCATGGGGATGAATGAGTTCTCCCTCTCATGGGAATGGACTAGTTTCTAAGATATTGTGATGGTAAAATATTCTGGCTTCTTTAGTTTCTATATCTTGCTTCCTCTGTTGCCATGTGCTCTCTTTGCACACACACTCTCCTGTTCCTCTTTCTGCCATGAGTATTAGCCATACCTTTCCTGTTCCTTTCCTCCTATAACCTGTCTTGCCATGCTTCAAGTCTGAAACCCTCATCAGATGCAGCTGTCCAATCTTGAACTTTTCAGCCACTAGAATTGTGAAGCAAATAAACTTATTTTCTTCATAAATTGCCCAGCCTCAAGTGTTCTGTTATTGCAACATAAAGTGAACTAAGACTATAAATTTAATCAAGGTGGTAAAAATCTTATACACTAAAAACCATATATAATTGCTTTTTTAAAAAATCAAAAAACAGGAAATAAATGAAATGTCATCCAGAGTTCATGGATTCGAGGACTGAATATTGTTAAGAAGCCAATACTACCTAATGTGATCTACAGATCCAATGAAATTTCTATCAAAATGCCAACTTTTTTAAAAAAAATACAAAAATCCATTCAATTATTCATATGGAATCATCAGGGATTCCAATTGCCAAACTGTCTTGAAAAACAAAAACAAAATTTGCTGGGCACAGTGGCTCTCACATGTTATCCCAGCATTTTGGGAGGCTGAGGCAGGATGATCTCTTGAGCCTAGGAGTTCAAGATGTAGAGATGGCAAGATTCCATTTCTACAAAAAAATAAAGAAATTAAGCTATCATTGTAGCATGTGCCTGTGGTCCCAGCTACTCAGAAGGCTGAGGCTGTAGGATTGCATGAGCCCACTAGGTTAAGGCTGCAGTATGTCGTGTTCATGGCACTACACTCCAGCCTAGGTAATAGAATGAGACACCATCTCCAAAAATAACATAAAATAAAAATAAATATAAAATTTTAGGTCTCACACTTCCTAATTTCAAAAATTACTACAAAGCTACAATAATCAAAACAATGTGGTACTGGCACAAATACAAAAAATACAGACAAATGGAACAGAATAGAGAGCCCAGAAATAAATCCTTTTATATGTTCTGAAAAGATTTTCAGCATGGATGCCAAGATTATTCAATTGGAAAATGACCATCTTTTTTAAAAATGGTGCTGGGAATACTAGATATATACATACAAAAGAATAATGGTGGATCCTCATTTTATACAATACATTACAGTTCACTCAATTTTGATCAAAGGCCTAAGCACCAGAGATAAAATTATACATATCTTATAAAAAAAAAAAAAACAGGGAGAAGCTTCATGCCATTGGAATCGGCAGTGCTTTCCTGGATTTAACACCAAAAAACACAGGCAACAACAAAAAAAATCTATGTATTATATTTCATCAAAATTCAAAACTTTTGTGCACCAATGACCATATTAATAAAGTGAAAAAGCCAACCACACAATGGGAGAAAATGTTTGGAAATCATATAAGAGATTATATACAAGATACTTAAAGAACACTTAAAACTCAACAGCAGCAACAAAGAAAAATCTCAGTTTAGAAATAGGTGAGAGACTTAGACATTTCTCCAGATAATATATACAGATGGCTAATAAGTACATTAAAAGATATCATTAAACATTATGTTAATTAAGTCAAAACCACAGCAGAATAACGTTTTACACAAATTAGTCATTTGGATGGCTGTAAACCAAAAATATTTTATTTTACTCCAAAATACAGGTTTTTTGACATGTTTTGAGGTGGCTATTTAGAGAGCCTTCAGATAGAAATAGCCTGAAAAGCTGCCTTTTGTGGGGGATATTTGCATCTGTAGATAAAATCTACATTGGTAAAATAAACAGCTAGGCTTTCTGTGAGGCCTCCCTCCCTCGTCTGGATCTAAGAAAGAGGAACTTCACTATGGGCTACTATCTATTCTTTCAGAGAGAGAGTTCCTACCTGTGAAGTTTCATCTGCATGACAATACCACCTTTGCTAGCCATACTTTTCCTGTTCCCTTCCTCCTATAAGCTGTCTTGCCATTCCTCAAGTCTGTCTTCTTTCTGTAACCAGAAGTGAGTATAAAAATATCAACAATCTGGCCCTTATTCTGGGTGGTTCATATTTTGTATGACTCCCATGGACATGTGTGCACATTAATAAATTTTGTACACCTTTTCTCCCATTAATGTTACTGTTGTTAGTTGACTTTTCATGAACCCTTGGAGGACAAAGTGGAAGTTTTCCCTTGACCTCTACAGCTATAATACAAAGTCAGAAAATAATTGTTGGTGATGATGTGTAGAAATTGGAACCCTTGTACTTTGCTGATGCAAATGTAAAATGGTGCATCCACTATGGAAAACCATATGGTGGTTCTTAAAAAAAAATAAACATAGAGTTACCATATGGCCCAGAAATTCCACTTCTGGGTGTATACATATCTCAAAGAATTAAAAACAGAGACTCAAACAGATATTTCTACAGCACTGTTCATAGCAGCATTAGTCATAAAAGCCCAAAAGTGGAAGCAATCCAAATATCCAAGGACAGGTAAATGGATAAACAAAATGTGCTATATACATACAATGAATATTATTCAGGCTTCAAAAGAAAATGGGGTTTTAATACATTTTACAATATGGATTAAACTTGAAAACATTATGCTAAGTGAAAAAAGCCAGACACAAAAGGATAATTTGTGTTTTATTTTACACATATGTGGTTTCTAGTGTAGTCAAATTCACAGAATAAAAATGTGTAAAGGTGGTTTCCAAGGTCTAAAAGGAGGGATAAATGGGAAGTTTTTGATTAATGGTGCAGGGTTGCAGTTTGGGAATATAAAACTCTTCTTGAGATGAATGGTTGTGATGGTTGCACAATGACGTGCAAGTACTTAATGTCACTATACTGTTCATTTAGAAACAGTTAAAATAGTACAAATTATGTATACTCTATGGTATCTTTTTAAGGATATTAAAGGAATACTATAAACAACCTTATGCCAACTAATTTGACAACTTAGATGAAATGGATAAATTACTTGAAATACAGAAACTAGTAAACTCACTGAAAAAAATGCATAATATGAATAAACTTATAGCTATTTAATAAATTAAAATTGTAGTGAGAAATCTTACCAAGAAAACACTGAGTCAAATTGCTCACTGATGGATGTTACCAAATATTTAATACCAATTCTACTTTAACTTGTCCAAATAATGAATCAGAAGAAGTACTTCTCCAACCATTTTATGAGAAAAGCACCACCCTGTCAGCCTAAAGGGAAGAAGCTGAAGCAAAATTAATATAAGGAAAGAGTATATTTGGGCCAAACTTGAGCATTGCAACCCAGGAACATATATTAAAGTTGCCGAATGTGCACTCTGGTCAACAGCAGTTACACTTGTCTGTTTAAAGACAAAAAATGGGCGACAGGGAGTGGGCTAATACAGTATTGTTTTTCAGGAATTCTCAGTGGTTTACAGAAATAACATTGATTAATGATTGGCTATGTATTACTAAACTATAGGGTGTGGGTTACAATGTCCTATGTGAATTAGGTGAATTTTATGGCTACTTGTAACAATAGCATGCACTTTCAAGAAATAAATACGTAGCTTCAAGGGGAAAGTGAAACATGATTTCTGTTTCATATTAATGTCTCTCTGGTCCTGTTAACTAAAAGAATTTGTATTCCTCAGATGGAAGTTATTTTCTTTCCTCAACTCTGATACCAAAATCAGCCAAAGGTATTATAAGAAAGGAAAATAAAAAGAAAAAAATACAAATAAATATCCCATAAGAACACTGATGTAAAATTATGAAAAATTAGCAAATTGAATGCAACAATATTTTAAAAGTATAAAAAAAATCAGTTGGTATTTATCTTAGTAATCTATGTTTATATCCACATTTAAAATCGATCAGAGTAATTCTCCATATTAATAACACAAAGACAGACATATAACCATCTGAATAGTTACTGAATAAATTATGGCAAAATTCACTATCCATTCTTCATGAAACTTCTCTCAGCAAACTAGGAACAGAAGGAAACTTCTTGAACCTGAAGGGAACTTCCTTAACCTAAGGATGGGCATCTAAGAAAAACATGCAACTAATATCATACTTGACCATGAAAGACTCAATGGTTCTCCTTAAGATTAGAAAAAATACAGAAAGATTTGCTCTTTGCACTTCAGTTCAGCATTAAATTAGGGATTTGGCCAGTGGCATATAACAAGACACGGAAATAAAAGGCACCTATATTTGGAAGAAAGAAGTAAAACTCTTCTTTTCTCAGACAACATGATCATATATTTTAAAAATCTAAAGGAATATACTAATTTGTGTGTTTAGCAAGGTTGCAGGGTGCAAGATTGGTATACATTAAATTGTATTTGAGTATACTAACAATGAAAATGGGATATTGAAATTTTAAAAATTACTATTCATAATGAAATCAAAAATAAAAATACTTAAAAGTAAATCTGACGAAATATGTGAGAGACATATACTTTTTAAACTACCAAACCATGGGCTGGGCATGGTGGCTCACGCCTGTAATCCCAGCACTTTGGGAGGCCGAGGCAGGTGGATCACAAGATCAGGAGATCGAGACCATCCTGGCTATCACAGTGAAACCCCATCTCTACTAAAAATACAAAAAAAAATTAGCCAGTTGTGGTGGTGGGCGCCTGTAGTCCCAGCTACTTGGGAGGCTGAGGCAGGAGAATGGTGTGAACCCAGGAGGCGGAGCTTGAAGTGAGCCGAGATCAAGCCACTACACTCCACGCTGGGCAACAGAGCAAGACTCTGTCTCAAAAAAAAAAAAAAAAAAATACTACCAAACCATGATAAAGAAATGAAATAAGACCTAAATAATTTGAGAAATATACTTTGTTAACTAATCAGATGTTTTAATACTGTTACGGTGTCATTGCTTTTTAAATTTATGTATAACTTCAATGCAATCCAAGTTAAATTTCTGAAGTGTTTTTATAGAAATCAACAAACTGATTATACAATTTACATGGAAATGTAATGCCCCTACAATAATTAAATAAATTTTGAAAAAGAACAAAGTTGGAGGGCTAAATCTACTTAATTTCAATAATTATTATAAAGCTACAGTTATCAAAAGAGTATGGGATTAGCCTAATGACAGAGAAATAGATCCATGGAACAACAAAAAAAAAAAGTCTGGAAATGAACCCACACCTATAGAGACAACTGATTTTTAGAAAGATTTAATGGTAATTAACCATTAAATGGAGGAAACAGTTTTGTAAACAAATAAAGATGGAGTAATTGGATATATCTATGTAAATATTATAAACTTTTTTAAAAAATTTAGTTTTTGTGGGTACTTAGTAGGTATATATATATTTATGATGTACATGAGATATTTTGATACATGCATGCAATGTATGATATTCACATCATGGAAAATGAGGTATCAATCCCCTCAAGCATTCATTCTTTGTGTTACAAACAATCCACTTATGTTATTTTAGTTGTTTAAAAATAAATTTAATGATAAATTAAATTATCATTGACTATAGTCACCCTGTTGTGCTATCATATAGTAGGTCTTATAGATATTAGGTCTTATAAAGTACTATTCAGCCATAAAAAAGAATGAGATCCTGTCATTGGCAAATATAAACTTTGATCAACCCTCATACCATATACAAAAATTCTTCTAAAACAGATTACAGACCTAAATGTAAATCCTAAAACTAGAAAACTTTTTTTTTTTTTTTTTTTTTAGACAGAGTCTCGGTCTGTCACCCAGGTTGGAGTGCAGTGGCGTGATCTCGGCTTGCTGCAAGCTCTGCTTCCCATGTTCAGGTCATTCTCCTGCCTCAGCCTCCTGAGTAGCTGGGACTACAGGCACCTGCCACTATGCCCCGCTAATTTTTTTGTATTTTTTTTAGTAGAAACGGGATTTCACCACGTTAGCCAGGATGATCTCTATCTCCTGACCTTGTGATCTGCTCATCTCAGACTCCCAAAGTGCTGGGATTACAGGCGTGAGCCACTGCACCTGGCCAAAACTAGAAAACTTTAGAAGAAAAAAAAATCTTTATAACATTGAGTTAGAAAAATATTTTTGATTCAACAGAAAAAATACAATATATAAAACAAAAATTAATATGTTTGACTTTATCAGAATTTAAAATTGTTGCATTTTGAAAGACACAAGAAAATTAAAACAAAAGCCACAGACTAAGAAAAGATCTTTTAAAATTATATAATTGATGAAGGACTTGTATCCAGATTATACAAAGAAAAGTGAAAAACTTAACAATAAGAAAACAACCTAATAAAAGTCAGCAAAATATTTGAACCAAGAAAAATACATAAATAGCAAACAAGCACCTAAAAAGGTATTCAACATCATTAGGCATAGTGAAATTACAAATTCGACTGCAATGACAACACTGCAAACTTACTAGAATAGCTAGCATTGAAAAAGACTGACCATACCAAGTGTTGTTAAAGATGTGTGCAGAAACTGGAACTCTAAAATACTACTAGTCAGAATGTAAAATGGGACAACCCTTTTGGAAAATAGTTTTGTTACCAGAAACGGGTCCTGATCCTGATCCCAAAAGAAGGCTCTTGGGCCTTGTGCAAGAAAGAATTTGGGGTGAGTCTATAGAGTAAATAGAAGCAAGTTTATTAAGAAAGCAAAGGAATGAAAGAATGTTCTTTATTTTGTTGAAGTTCATTCTTTCTATACCCAATTTCTTGAGTTTTTATCATAAATGGAAGTAGAACTACTTCTAGATCCCTGAGGAATTGACACTCTGTCTTCCACAATGGTTGAACTAGTTTACAGTCCCACCAACAGTGTAAAAGTGTTCCTATTTCTCCACATCCTCTCCAGCACCTGTTATTTCCTGACTTTTTAATGATCGCCATTCTAACTGGTGTGAGATGGTATCTCATTGTGGTTTTGATTTGCATTTGTCTGATGGCCAGTGATGATGAGCATTTTTTCATGTGTCTGTTGGCTGCATAAGTGTCTTCTTTTGAGAAGTGTCTGTTCATATACTTCACCCAATTTTTGATGGTTTTTTTTTCTTGTAAATTTGTTTGAGTTCATTGTAGATTCGTGATATTAGCCTTTTGTCAGATGAGTAGGATGCAAAAATTTTCTCACATTCTGTAGGTTTCCTGTTCATTCTGAAGGTAGTTTTTTTGCTGTGCAGAAGCTCTATAGTTTAATCAGATCCCATTTGTCAATTTTGGCTTTTGTTACCATTGCTTTTGGTGTTTTAGTCATGAAGTCCTTGCCCATGCCTATGTGGTGAATGGTATTGCCTAGGCATTCTTCTAGGGTTTTTAGGGTTTTAGGTCTAACATTTAAGTCTTTAATCCATCTTGAAGTAATTTTTGTATAAGGTGTAAGGAAAGGATCCAGTTTCAGCTTTCTACAGATGACTAGCCAGTTTTCCCAGCACCATTTATTAAATAGGGAATCCTTTCCTCATTTCTTGTTTTGGTCATGTTTGTCAAAGATCAAACGGCTGTAGATATGTGGCATTATTTCTGAGGGCTCTGATCTGTTCCATGGGTCTATATCTCTGTTTTGGTACCATGCTCTTTCAGTTACTGTAGCCTTGTAGTATAGTTTGAAGTCAGGTAGCGTGATGCCTCCAGCTTTGTTCTTTTCGCTTAGGATTGATTTGACAATGTGGGCTCTTTTTTGGTTCCATATGAACTTTAAAGTAGTTTTTTCCAATTCTGTGAAGAAAGTCATTGGTAGCTTGATGGGAATGGCATTGAATCTATAAATTACCTTGGGCAGTATGGCCATTTTTACAATATTGATTCTTCCTACCCATGAGCATGGAATGTTCTTCCATTTGTTTGTATCCTCTTTTATTTCATTGAGCAGTGGTTTGTTGTTCGCCTCGAAGAGGTCCTTCACATCCCTTGTAAGTTGGATTCCTAGGTATTTCATTCTCTTTGAAGCAATTGTGAATGGGAGTTCACTCATGATTTGGCTCTCTGTCTGTTATTGGTGTATAAGAATGCTTGTGATTTTTGCACATTGATTTTTTATCCTGAGACTTTGCTGAAGTTGCCTATCAGCTTAAGGAGATTTGGGGCTGAGACGATGGGGTTTTCTAGACATGTCATCTGCAAACAGGAACAATTTGACTTCTTCTTTTCCTAATTGAATGCCCTTTATTTCCTTCTCCTGCCTGATTGCCCTAGCCAGAACTTCCAACACTATGTTGAATAAGAGTGGTGACAGAGGGCATCCCTGCATTGTGCCAGTTTTCATAGGGAATGCTTCCAGTTTTTGCCCATTCAGTATGATATTGGCTGTGGGTTTGTCATAGATAGCTCTTATTATTTTGAGATACGTCCCATCAATACCTAATTTATTGAGAGTTTTTAGGATGAAGAGTTGTTGAATTTTTTCGAAGGCCTTTTCTGCATCTATTGAGATAATCATGTGGTTTTTGTCATTGGTTCTGTTTATATGCTGGATTATGTTAATTGATTTGCATATGTTGAACCAGCCTTGCACCCCAGGGATGAAGCCCACTTGATCATGGTGGATAAGCTTTTTGATGTGCTGCTGGATTCAGTTTGCCAGTATTTTATTGAGGATTTTTGCATCAATGTTCATCAGGGATATTGGTCTAAAATTCTCTTTTTTTGTTGTGTCTCTGCCAGGCTTTGTTATCAGGATAATGCTGGCCTCATAAAATGAGTTAGGGAGGATTCCCTCTTTATCTACTGATTGGAATAGTTTCAGAAGGAATGGTACCAGCTCCTCCCTGTACCTCTGGTAGAATTTGGGTGTGAATCCATCTGGTTCTGGACTTTTTTTGGTTGGTAAGCTATTAATTATCACCTCAATTTCAGAGCCTGTTATTGGTCTATTCAGAGATTCAACTTCTTCCACGTTTAGTCTTGGGAGGGTGTATGTGTCGAGGAATTTATCCATTTCTTCTAGATTTTCTAGTTTATTTGTGTAGAGGTGTTTATAGTATTCTCTGATGGTAGTTTGTATTTCTGTGGGATCAGTGGTGATATCCCCTTTATCATTTTTTATTGCATCTATTTGATTCTTCTCTCTTTTCTTCTTTGTTAGTCTTGCTGGCAGTCTATCAACTTTGTTGATCTTTTCAAAAAACCAGCTCCTGGATTTATTGATTTTTTGAAGGTATTTTGTGCCTCTATCTCCTTCAGTTCTGCTCTGATGTTAGTTATTTCTTACCTTCCACTAGCTTTTGAATGTGTTTGCTCTTGCTTCTCTAGTTCTTTTAATTGTGATGTTAGGGTGTCAATTTTAGATCTTTCCTGCTTTCTCTTGTGGGCCTTTAGTGCTATAAATTTCCCTCTACACACTGCTTTGAATGTGTCCCAGAGATTCTGGTATGTTGTGTCTTTGTTTTCGTTGGTTTCAAAGAACATCTTTATTTCTGCCTTCATTTCATTATGTACCCAGTAGTCATTCAGGAGAAGGTTGTTCATGTTCCATGTAGTTGAGCAGTTTTGAGTGGGTTTCTTGATCCTGAGATCTAGTTTGATTGCACTGTGGTCTGAGAGACAGTTTGTTATAATTTCTGTTCTTTTACATTTGCTGAGGAGTACTTTACTTCCAACTATGTGGTCAATTTTGGAATAGGTGTTGTGTGGTACTGAAAAGAATGTATATTCTGTTGATTTCGGGTGGAGTGTTCTGTAGATGTCTACTAGGTTCGCTTGGTGCAGAGCTAAGTTCAATTCCTGGATATCCTTGTTTACTTTCTGTCTCATTGATTTGTCCAATGTTGACAGTGGAGTGTTAAAATCTCCCATTATTATTGTGCGGGAGTCTAAGTCTCTTTGTAGGTCACTAAGGACTTGCTTTATGAATCTGGGTGCTCCTGTATTGGGTGCATATATATTTAGGATGGTTAGCCCTTCTTGCTGAATTGATCCCTGTACCATTATGTAATGACCTTTATTGTCTCTTTTCATCTTTGTTGGTTTAAAGTCTGTTTTATCTGAGACTAAGATTGCAACCCCTGCCTTTTTTTGTTTTCCATTTGCTTGGTAGATCTTCCTCCATCCCTTTATTTTGAGCATATGTGTGTCTCTGCATGTGAGATGGGTTTCCTGAATACAGCACACTGATGGGTCTTGGATCATTATCCAATTTGCCAGTCTGTGTCTTTTAATTGGAGCATTTTGCCCATTTACATTTAAGGTTAATATTGTTATGTGTGAATTTGATCCTGTCATTATGATGTTAGTTGGTTATTTTGCTCATTAGTTGATGCAGTTTCTTCGTAGCCTCGAAGGTCTTTACAATTTGATATATTTTTGCAGTGGCTGGTACTGGTTGTTCCTTTCCATGTTTAGTGCTTCCTTCAGGAGCTCTTTTAGGGCAGGCCTCGTGGTGACAAAATCTCTCAGCATTTGCTTGTGTGTAAAGGATTTTATTTCTCCTTCACTTATGAAGCTTAGTTTGGCTGGATATGAAATTCTGGGTTGAAAATTCTTTTCTTTAATAATTTTGAATATTGGCCCCCATTCTCTTCTGGCTTGTAGAGTTTTTGCAGAGAGATCAGCTGTTAGTCTGATGGGCTTCCCTTTGTGGGTAACCTGACCTTTCTCTCTGGCTGCCCTTAACATTTTTTCCTTCATTTCAACTTTGGTGAATCTGACAATTATGTGTCTTGGAGTTGCTCCTCTCAAGGAGTATCTTTGTGGTGTTCTCTGAGTTTCCTGAGTTTGAATGTTGGCCTGCCTTGCTAGATTGGGGAAGTTCTCCTGGATAATATCCTGCAGAGTGTTTTCCAACTTGGTTCCATTCTCCCCATCACTTTCAGGTACACCAATCAGACATAGATTTGGTCTTTTCACATAGTCCCAGATTTCTTGGAGGCTTTGTTCATTTCTTTTCATTCTTTTTTCTGTAAACTTCTCTTCTTGCTTCATTTCATTCGTTTGATCTTCCATCACTGATACCCTTTCTTCCAGTTGATTGAATTGGCTACTGAGGCTTGTGCATTTGTCATACAGTTCTCGTGCCATGTTTTTCAGCTCCATCAGGTCCTTTAAGGACTTCTCTGCATTGGTTATTCTAGTTAGCCATTCGCCTAATTTTTTTTCAATGTTTTTAACTTCTTTGCCATGGGTTTGAACTTCCTCCTTTAGCTTGGAGTAGTTTGATTGTCTGAAGGCTTCTTCTGTCAACTCATCAAAGTCATTCTCCATCCAGTTTTATTCCATTGCTGGTGAGGAGCTGTGTTCCTTTGGAGGAGGAGAGGTGCTCTGATTTTTAGAGTTTACAGTTTTTCTGCTCTATTTTTTCCCCATCTTTGTGGTTTTATCTACCTTTGGTCTTTGATGATGATGAGGTACAGATGGGGTTTTGGTGTGGATGTCCTTTCTGTGTGTTAGTTTTCCTTCTAACAGTCAGTACCCTGAGCTGCAGGTCTGTTGGATTTTTTTGGAGGTCCACTCCAGACCCTGTTTTCCTGGTTATCAGCAGCAGAGGCTGCAGAACAGTGGATTTTGGTGAACAGCAAATGTTGCTGCCTGATCATTCCTCTGGAAGTTTTGTCTCAGAGGAGTACCCGGCCGTGTGAGGTGTCAGTCTGCCCCTACTGGGGGGTGCCTCCCAGTTAGGCTACTCAGGGTTCAGGGACCCACCTGAGGAGGCAGTCTGTCCATTCTCAGATCTCAAGCTGGGTGCTGGGAGAACCACTACTCTCTTCAAAGCTGTCAGACAGGGACATTTAAGGCTGCAGAGGATTCTGCTGCCTTTTGTTTGGTAATTCCCTGCCTCCAGAGGTGGAGTCTACAGATGAAGGCAGGCCTCCTTGAGCTGTGGTGGGCTCCACCTAGTTCGAGCTTCCTGGCCGCTTTTTTTTTTAACCTAATGAAGACTTGGCAATGGCGGGCGCCCCTCCCCCAGCCTTGCTGCCACCTTGCAGTTTGATCTCAGACTGCTGTGCTAGCAATGAGCAAGGCTCCGTGGGTGTAGGACCCTCTGAGCCAGGCATGGGGTATAATCTCCTGGTGCGCCATTTGCTAAGACCATTGGAAAAGTGCAGTATTTGGGTGGGAGTGACCCGATTTTCCAGGTGCCATCTGTCACCCCTTTCTTTGACTAGGAAAGGGAATTCCCTGACCCCTTGTGCTTCCTGCGTGAGGTGATGCCTCGCCCTGCTTCGGCACATGCACAGCGCGCTGCACCCACTGTCCTGCACCCACTTTCTGACACTCCCCTGTGAGATGAACCCTGTACCTCAGTTGGAAATGCAGAAATCACCCTTCTTCTGCATTGCTCACGCTGGAAGCTGTAGACTGGAGCTGTTCCTATTCGGCCATCTTGGCTCCACCCTGCACATTTATTATTTGGATTGTTTTGTTGTGTCTCTGTGTGTGTGCGCATGTGTGTGTGTGTGTGTGTTTGTGTTTTCTTTTTTAAACTGCTATTGAGTTGTTTTAGTTTCTTATATATTCTGGATATTAACCCCTTGTCAGATGCACAGTTTGCAAGTACCTTCTACCATTCTGTAGGTTGTCTCTTTACCCTGTTTCCTTTGCAGTTCAGATGCTTTCTGGTTTACTGAAATACCATTTCCCTATTTTTGTTTTTCTTACCTATACTTTTTAGGTCTTATTCAAAAACTGTTTGCCTGGTGCAATTTCATGAAGCACTTCCCCTATGCTTTCTTCCAGTAGTTTCATAGTTGAAGGACTTATATTTAAGTCTTTAATTTATTTAGAGTTGATAATTTGATGTTGTGAGAAACAGTGTATAGTCTCAAACTTTTGCATGTGGATATATAGTTGTTCCAGCATGACTTATTTAAAAGTTTATTTTCCTCAATGTACTTTCTTGGTACCTTGGTTGAAAATTGTTTGTAAATGCATCAATTTATTTCTGGGTTCTACATTCTGTTCAATTGGTCTATGTGTTTTTATGCCAGTTACATATTGTTATAGTTACTATAGCTTAGTAGTACATTTTATTTTATTTTGTTTTATTTTATTTATTTATTTATTTATTTACTTATTTTGAGACAGAATCTCACTCTGTCGCCCAGGCTGGAGTGCAGTGGCATGACCTCAGCTCACTGCAACCTCCACCCCTCAGGTTCAAGCAATTCTCCTGCCTCAGCCTCCTGAGTAGCTGGGATTACAGGCACCTGCGACTGCACCCAGCTTATTTTTGTATTTTTAGTAGAGATAGGGTTTTGCCATCTTGCCGGGCTGGTCTTGAATTCCTGACCTCGTGATCCACCCACCTCAGCCTTCCAAAGTGCTGGGATTATAGGTGTGAGCCACCACACCTGGCACTTTGTGGTATATTTTAAAGTCTAATAGTGTATTGCCTCTAGGTTGGTTATTTTTTGTTCAAGATAGCTTCAGCTATCTAGGGGTTTTTTTTTTTTTTTTTTGTATTTCCAAAAGACCCTCGATAGCCAAAGTATCTGAAGTATCTATTTTTATTTTATCTATATCTATTTTGAAGTATCTGTGTCTGTTTTGTCTATTTCTATAAAAAATGCCATTGGTATTTTGATCAGGATTGCATCAAATCTGTAGATTCTTATGGGTAATACAAAGTCATGAATTTTTCCAATTCATAAATAGGAAATATCTTTCCATTTGTTTACATTCTCTTCAAAATTTTCCATCAATATTTTATATTTTTCATTGTAGATAACTTTTATCTCCTTGGTTAAGTTTATTCCTAGGTATATTTTTTGTAACTTTTGTCAAGAGAACTGCTTTTTTGATTCCTTTTCCAGACAGTTTGCTATAGGCATACAGAGACACTACTGATTTTTAAATGTTGACCTTGTATCCTGCAAGTTTACTAAATTCATTTATTCTAACAATTTTTGATGGCATCTACAAGGTATTCTATATATATATACACACACACACACACACACGAACATTTCTTCTGCAAGCTGGAAAAAAAAAACACATCCTTTTCCCAAGTTTCAATGCCCTTAATGTATTTCACTTGTCCAATTGCTTTAGCTAGAACTTCTAGTACTATGTTGAATAAAATTAGTGAAAGTAGACATCCTTATTCCAGTTCTTAGAGAAACTTTTTCCCATTCAACTTGTTCTCATTCAGTGTAATGTTACCTGTAGGTTTTTCATATATGTTCTTTATTTTGTTGAAGTTCATTCTTTCTATACCCAATTTCTTGAGTTTTTATCATAAATGGAAGTAGATAAAATGATTTTTACCAAATGCTTTTTCAGCATTTACTGAAAGAGCATATGGTTTTGTCCTCTATTCTGTTAATACATATTATGTTTATTGATTTGTATATGTTGAACAATCCTTGCATGCCTTAGATGAAATTCTGTTTGATTATGTTGAATATTTTTTAATGTGTAATCGCATTTGGTTTGCTAGTGTTTTCTTGAAGATTTTTGCATCTGTCTTCATCAGGAATATTGGCCTAAACTTTCCTTTCTTTATTGTACTTGTATGGTTTAGGAATCAGGGCAATGCTGGCCTCATAGAATTAATTTAGAAGTATTCCCTTCTCTTCATTAAAAGAAAATTCTTTGAGTAGGATTACTTGTAGTTCTTCTTTAAATGTTTGGTAGAATTCAGCAATGAAGCCATCAGGTCCTGGGCTTTTCCTCAATGGGAAACTTTTTATTACTGCTGCTATTGTCTTATTCATTATTGTTCCTCTCAGGATTTTTATTTTTTCAAGATTCAATCTTGGAAAGGTGCCTGTGTCCTGGAATTTATCTATTTCTTCTACGTTTTTCAATTTTGTGGCATAGTTCATAGTTGTGACTTATCCTATTTCTGTGCTATCAGTTATAATGTCTTCTTTTACATTTCTGACTGGGATTTCTCTCTTTTTTTCTTAGTCTATTGAAAGGTTTGTTGATTCTGTTTGTCTTAGAAAGTCAGCTCTTTGTTTTGTTCATCTTTTGTATATTTTTAAGTTTCTATTTTATTTATTTTTGCTCTGATATCTGTTGTTTATTTTGTTCTACTTGTTTTTGGTTTAGATTTTTCTTGTTTTTCTATTTCCTTGAGGTATAACATTGGATTGTTTGGCATCTTTTTGCTCATTTTCTGTAGGCATTTATTTGAATATTGTAGGAGTTCAGTCAGAGTGGTGGGAAAAATTGTAAGAGAAAATTATAGAAAAGAGAAGCAAACCTTCCTGGAAGGCTGGGAGGTTGCATAGCTTCAGTAAAAGATTTGGCTGAAAGCAGCCTAATCCTCTTTACCTTGAGTTAATAGCAAAAGAGCAAATAATAAGGGAATGTGGGGGAGTTTTTATCTAAATAGCTTGCTTACTCTTGCAGTCCTAAGACCGACCTTTGATTATCCACAGGTGCATGATTTCTCTCTACTTGGAGGGTCAGCAAAGTTAATTAACCTCTAGTGGTGTTTACTCGAGACCTTTGTCATTTAATCTGTACTAAATAAGTGCAAACTTTGCTGGGTTATCTGGCTGATGCTTCAGATTCAGGAGCAGAAGCCCCTTAGCTGCACTGACAGGGAAAATATCTGTGTCACTGTATGTCTCTCATCTGTCCACTGGGTCAGGGTCTGCAGGCCGGCCCCCCACAGGTGGTGCCCTGCATGAGGAATGCTGTGAAGGATTGTGACAGACCCCTTGAAAACGAAGGTAAAAAGGACTGAGCGGTTAGTGAGTCAGTAAGTCATTTGTGCTCACTCGGGATTTCCAAGTTCTTGGGGGGATTGTTCAGGCTAAGATTTCATCATGAATCAACAGTTATCAGCTCAATAGAAACAGTATATAAAAGTATTGACACAGCTGCTTAAAGCTAGTGGAGCCTCTGTTTCACAGGCTCAATTAAGGGACCCATGCAAACTGTGGTATCCCATAACCCATGATTCCCAGAAGAAGGTACACTAGATGTAGAGTTCCGAGAACAAGTGGGGAGAAATCTTAAACAATATCATGTACAAGGGCAATGGATCCCAGTATCATCTCTAACACTATGGGCTCCAGTAAGGGTGACTTTTGTCCCATTATACACAGAAGAGCCAAAAAAGAGGAAGGAGGAAGAACCCTCACCTACCTTACCACCTACCTCCCTGTCCCTCAGCCCCGCTATCACTGGGGTAAAAACAGCAAAGAGAAAACAGAGGTTTTGCCTGAGCCCCCTTCTCCAAAGAATAGGAAAAAAGACAAGGGATACATTACAGCTGTGCAATCTGTCTTAAGCAAGCTGTATTAGAAGGGGACCTCTTAGCCTGCCTGGTAATGCAAGATCAACAAGGCAATCAGGTATATAAACACATTTCTTTTAATGCTTATAAAAAGATAAGAAACGGCATTAGAGGCTGGAGCTGCATGGCCAAGCAGGCAGTAGATAGAAAGGCTCACTAGCAGGGAAGCTCACAGACCTGGAGCTGGCAAGTGCTCCTGAGAACTTGGCCTGCAGTGTATTGGGGAGCCAGGCCCAGCTAGCCTGCTAAGGGAGGGGAGAAGGTGCACGCTGGAGAGAAGGAGCTAGCCTGCTAAGGACAGGCAGGAGGCATGTGAGGGACAGCCTACCTGGCCATTAGCAGCCACGCGGGGGGGTAGGGAGTGGTGGGGGAGAGGGAGGGGGGTGGCACAGAGAGGGAGCAGCACAAATAAAAAGTGGTGCAGACCAAAAGAGGCACCTAGGTGAGCGCAATGCAGCGCCGCCCCGGGATGTTGCCCTCTGGCTCCAGTCGCAGCCCATGGCAAAATTTCATGTGTTCTTTGTATACAAGCGACATCCCAGATTATAATTCTCTGCTAAGATTTAAGTAAAATTTAAGAATTTGAAAGACCTTTTTCTGATAATGGCCACTGTTGTTACTCCAACCTTACCCCTAATGTGACTCTCTCCAAATCCAATTTAAGTAAAACAGTAACCTCTGAAGGGAGAGCAATTACAGAGAGCCCATGAATTAATTGAGGAGGAATTGAAAGCTGGCCATATTGAACCATCAAACAGCATTTGGAATTCGCCCATTTTCGTCATTCCCAAAAAGTCTGGTAAATGGAGACTTTTGAACGACTTAACTGCTATTAATGCTAATTTGCAACCTATGGGGTCTCTTCAATAGGACCTCCCCTCCCCTGTGGCAATTCCTCAAGATTGGCCTATAATCCTTGTTGGCTTAAAAGACTGTTTTTATACCATTCATCTAGCAGAGAAGGACAGAGAAAAATTTGTGTTTACAATAGCAACTATCAATAATAAAAGGCCAGCTTTTGAAATTGCTGATTTCATTGGAAAGTGCTTCCTCAAGGGATGCTAAACACTCCTACCATGTGTCAGTATCATGTGAATCAAGCTTTGCTCCCTAATAGGAAAAACTTTCCTGATTGCAAGGTTATTCATTTTATGGATAATATTTTACTAGCAGCCCTGATGGAGCCAATGCTTTTAAATGTATATATCTCTGTCATAAAGAATACACAGTTAAGAGGTTTAATCATAGCATCTAAAAAAGTACAAATGTCCTCTCCTTGGAAATATCTTGGGTACATGCTGACTTCTCAGTCAGTAAAACCTCCAAAGGTTAAATACTAGCAACTTACATACCTTAAATGATTATCAGAAATTACTAGGCAATATTAACTGGCTTTGCTGTGCCTTGGGCATTACCGTGGATAAATTGCAAAATCTGTTATCTATCTTAAAGGGCAATTCAGCCCTGGATTCTCCCAGGTATTTAACTCCTATAGCCAAAAGAGAGATTGAAGAAATAGAACAAGCCATCTCTCAGAGGCAGCTACATCACATAAACCCAGGCTATTCGATCCAGTTGTTTATCTTTCCCATCAAACACTCCTCTACAGGATTAATAAGACAGATGACCCCAGGGCTACACTTTCTAGAATGGGTTTATTGCTCACATACCGGGACTAAAACACTATCTCCCTATATGCAGCTACTTAGTAAAGTCATAAATTCAGGCCACAAACAACGCAATCATTTGCAAGGTTGTGACACTGGTATCATCAGGATTCCTTTGAGTAAAAAGCAATTTGAAGCGAATTGCTCCTCTCTTTAGATCTTCAGATAGCACTTTCTGATTACACAGGCCATTTAGAGCATACCCTCCCTGCTGACAAACTGCTTCAGTTCTTATCTCGTACTTCAGTGGTGTTGCCTACAAAAATAGTTCATTCCCCCATACCTAATGCTTAAACACTGTTTACTGATGGTTTGGGTAAACATGGAAAAGCAGCCGTTTGGTGGATACCACGTAACTCCCTCACTTGATCTCGGTTTATTAGCACTCAGAGAGCAGAGGTTGGGGCCTTAATATTGGCTTTGGAAACTTTTTTCCCTCAGCCCTTCAATATTGTTAGTGACTCGACTTACTCTGTTTATTTACTGCAGAACCTTGAAGCAGCCCTAATTAAGTCCACACTGGATCCCACCCTGTGTGCTCTTTTTCTCCAACTTCAGCAATTGCTAGATCAATGTACACATTCTATTTTTATTACACACATTTGAGCCCACAGCTCACCGCCTGGCCCACTGACTTACAGCAATGATCAAGCAGACCTTCAGATTGTGACATCACTGCTTGACCAAGCCACTCAATTGCATCAGTTTTTTCCACCAGAATTGGAGAAACTTATCTAAACAATTTCAACTTACCCAGAGACTAGCTAAACAAATTATTCTACAATGCCCAGATTGCTAGCTCACAGGCACGTCCCCTCCTTCAACAGGTGTTAATGCTAGAGGACTGGAACCTAATCAGTTATGGCAAACAGATGTTACACACATCCCTGATTTGGAAAACTAAGATATGTATATGTATCTGTTGATAGTGCACAGGCTGTTCCTAGAGAGTCCACTCGATATGTCATTAAACATCTTTTAACTTTTGCATTTATGAGGTGGCCCACAAAAATTAAAACTGATAATGGTCCAGCATATGCCAGCTCACAATTTCAACAATTTTGTCACACGGGGAACATCCAACACTCCACAGGCATCCCATATAACCCCAAGGACAGTCCATAGTAAAATGTGCCCATTCCACTCTTAAAAATATGCTCAAAAAACAAAAAAGGGGGAGTATGAGTAAGGACCCTGCAACACTAATACCACAAGCCTTATTACTCTTAATTTTTAAAGTTTAGATGACAAATTTCAACCAGCTGTAGAAAAGCACTTTGCTAAAACCTCTCAAGACATAAAACCTGTACTTTTATGGAAATATGTAAACAGTAATGTATGGTGTGTTCCAAATGAATTGTTAACATGGGGAAGAGGATATGCTCATGTTCACACCCCCTCAGGTCCTCTTTGGATTCCAGCATGACACATCAAGCCATACCATTGCTTGGCTAGGACCCAACCTGATTCCAGAAATGAAGGAACTAATAACCCTACAGGACCCACAGCCCTGGATGACGTGGCTTCCTCGGACCACACGAGCCCCAGATGTTACCTGGGGGATGCTGAAGAAGACAACTCAAGAGGCTTAACGAATCCTGCTCTGGATGAAGACAACGTTTACTCCAGATAATTTGTTCCTTGCTATGCTCTCTGTTGTGCATTGCAACTCGCATAGGGTATTGATCCTTTTTATGATCTCTCCTTGTCTGCAACCTGTACCTGCTACACACTATTGGGATGATATCTTAGATCCGCCTTTCTTTCACCTTGTCACCTGGGCAGACACACCCTTCCCAGCCTTTAATAATGTAACTGCTTGGCTAGGAGGGATAGATTTACCCCCAGTGGGGTCCCTCATTAATGACACACATTGGACTAAGGTGCCAGGTAACACTACGTATCACTCTGCTATCCTCCCACTGTGTGTAAGTTATAAAAGTTCTAACCCTTACTGTGTACCTGCCCAAACACAATTATGGCTACATCGTGGCAAAAGAAATGCATTAACAGCCTTAGCTGCAGGTAGCCTCAAACCGGTCAATGCAATCAGTGCCACTTTCCCAAACATTCCTTCCTGTGCTAAAGAACAAAGCTGGGAAAGTAATGGATTCCACTTTAGCTGGGAGGTCTGTCATGGGGAACAGGCCCGTAGCCTCCAGTTAGGCAACTATAACATCTTAGACTGGAACCCCTACGGCCATTTGCAGGGCAGCCTTACTGATATCCTCATCCATCATGGCATCAATAACGGTATCATAGCCTCGTCCCATTCCCCTGTGATTTGGGCCGATCAGGGGATGGGATATCCCAGACCTCAGGTAAAGTCCATGCCACCCCAAGACACTTTATGGCACTTGGGACATCTTAGCACCTCCCTTGACACCTGGCATGGGATATATCGTAATTCCAGTAACAACTATACTATAACCTTTATTCATAATAACACTGATCTTTGCCTGATTTGCACTACCCATCCATATGATTTCCTTACAGGAACCAATATTTCTATTACCCCTTCAAGTTCCATGTTTGCGACCCGGGTGCAGGGACAGGCTTGGTTTGCCTCATGTATCACTAATTACAATATATCTAATTGAAATATTACCAGTGTCATGATATTGAGGAGAAAATCTGAGGCATTCCTACCAGTCAATTTGACATGCGATTGGCAAGGTTCCTCTGCCCTTGCCACCTTAGAACGAGCCCTGTCCCAGGTCAGACCCCAAAGATTCATAGGCATACTTACAGCCTTTATAGTCTCACCCATAGTCATGCTAGCAACTGCTAGTGTGGCTGTAGCACCTATTACTGAATCAGTACAACCAGCTGCTTTTGTAGATAATTTGGCCAAAAATGTGTCAAATGAACTTCTCTTGCAGCAGCATGTCTGTAAGCCCTCAAGCCTGCCTTGGAATATGTCAGGGAGCAAAAAGATGCGCTAGCATTCCTACAGCAATTAAACTGCAACTGGGGGCATAAACATATCTGTGTCACTTCTCTTCTGTGGAATCAATCAACAAATAGTTGGGATGAGGTGAAACAGCACCTCTGGGGAAACTTTCATGACAATTTAACAGCAGACGTAAAGCAACTTAAAACTAAAATTTTAGAATCCCTTCACACCATAGAGCTACACATCCAACAAACAGCCCTATGGAAGGGTGTGCAAGATAACCTCTCCTGGATAGACTCCTGTCCTGGGGGTCACTCCTTGATTGGAAAAGAATGTTGCTGATTATACTCATGTTTGTCTTATGTTATTCACTAATTCTAGGATGCAAAACCCGAATAAGAGCAGTAACCGCCATGCCTGACACACCTGTTGCTGCACACATCTGCACTCTTCAATTAATAAAGCCTAATGAAAAAAACAGAAAAGGGGGAGAGATAGGAGTTCAGTCAGGGTGGTGGGAAAAATTGTAAGAGGAAATTATAGAAAAGAGAAGCAAACTTTCTTGGAAGGCTGGAGATTTGCATAGCTTCAGTAAAATACGTGGCTGAAAGCAGCCTAATCCTCTTTACCTTGAGTTGATAGCAAAAGAGCAAATAACAAGGGAATGTGGGGGACTTTATCTAAATAGCGTGTTTACTCATGTGGTCCTAAGACCAAACTTCGATTATCCACGGGTGCATGATTGCTCTCTAGTGCTTCAGTTGTACCTCTTTTATAGCATGCATTATAATCTTTTGTGCACACTGGAATTAACAAGTTATACCTCCCTCCACCACCCCTCCAATTATAAATTAACACTGAGTATCCCAAATTAATTTTCAATAATGTTTATTTATTAAGAAGTCAATCTTCCAGAAGCTTCCAGTATTTGAAATACTGCTCTGAAATTGGATATAAGGAACAAATCATGCCATAGCCCTCCTTGATTCACAAGCCCTGGCCAAGAGGCCTTGAGCGTAAAATAGAGGAAAGGTTTAGAGGTGGGGTATGAGCTGGGTGGTTTGTAAAAAGATGTAATAAGACAAAATAACTTCTTACAGGAAATGACTAGTTAGGAGACAACTGAGTACTTACTATGTACCAATTCATGTGCTAAGAGATTTGTGTGTATTTATCTAATTTAATCCTCACACTTACACTTTGAGGTAAGTTTTATTGTTATCCACACATGTAGGTTGATGAAAGCTTGCCCCCGCTTGCTTTAATGTTTTCTCATAAGCATTTTCAGACTATGGGCACATGTATTCACAGGGTCAGTGATTTAGGTGTTTTAAATGGATAAAATTGCTGACGGAGAGCCTGAGTTGCCAGAACTTTAGTCTTCAAAAGCTTGTGTAAGACTACTTGTTTCACTGGGGAAGATGTCTTTACATTGGGGCAGGGCAGCTGAAAGCAATTATTTATTCATTTAACAAACGTTCATTGAGTCCCTATTCTGTGTAGGGTATTTGGGATGCAAGATAAAAATCCCATCTTGAGTAAGTTTATTGTCCAGTGGGAGTCATACAAAGTGAACATTATATCAGCATGATAAGACCTTTTAAATCTATATGTTAGTGAATGGTCTGAATATTAGAATCATAATTTTGGAGAAGAAAGGGTATTAGAATTTTTTTTTTTTTTTGTCTCTTCAGGCCACTTTGTGGGGTTGTAAGCAAGAATTCCCTTGAAGGATGTAACCAAATGCCTGAGGAAACTGTTTTCCCTGCATTTGTGTGCCCTGTGGGTCATCTTCTTCTTTCATGTGTCAACTGCTCTTCTAAGGAAAAAGTGCTTGGTGCATCTTGATCTGGGGAATTATTTAGAAGACATTATTTGTGGAACATAATGGCACATTTATATACACTCACCTTCTGACTTTGAGTATGAACTTGTAGGTTGTGTATATGTGTGAATATATATACACCACGATGTCATTCTAAGTGTTTGGAAATAACTGTTCAAACATGTAGTTTACCTTCTTCCTTGGAATTACTATCTTGTAATATGGCATTAAAGAATTATCCCATCCCTGAAGTCCTTTGGCCTGGGAAACATGGTGAATTGGAGGATCCTTACACATTCTGTGTGACCAGCTATTAAACAGAATGAGGACTAGGTCTCTCTGTCACTGACTTGAAAGGTAATGAAATGTTCAGGCAACCAGTGTTGACACCTTGCAGCTTTTGCCCCGGTTTTGTTTCCAGGTGAATTAATTGCCTTTTTTACTTATGATTATATGACGCTTTCTCTTTTCACCAGCGAAGAGTAGAGGAATGAAGATGAGAACCCTAGACTCTTCTGGATTTTAATGTCATCTTGTAAGTGGGATATAGTGTTAAAAGCTTTACAGACATTCTCGTTTAATCCTCATAGCAGCTCTGTGACTTAAGGTAAGTGAAATTATGGACATTTTCTTTTCTTTCAGGTTTTCGATATAAGCATGCAGCACTTTTATAATCAGAAAAACAGCAAATATATACACAAAAAATCCCTTCTTTCTCTCTCTACAAAATTAAGACCACAATATTGTTTCAATATTTTGCTTTTTCAAACATTCTACTCATTTCATGTGCAGCTCTCCATGTCATTAAGTATTCTTTAAAAAAATGGTTTAGACAATAAATCCATTTATGAAGGTAAAATGCTTTTATTTATTCTTATGTTATAGATCATGTAGGATAGTGGGCTATCAAAAGGAATATTACAAATATTTAATATTACCATTTTTAATGGTAATGATTTTTAAATCATGTTTTCAGAGTATTTGACAACCTTGGAAAATGTTCATGATATACATGAAAAACACAAGTTATAAAAGTATGAAATATGCTCCCAATTTTATAAAATATAAGCACAGGTTTATTAATAGGAGAGAAAACAGTATTGTTAACATTTTGGTGCAGTCTGGATGGTAAAATTAATGGTAGTTTCGTCTTTTATTTCACTGAATTTTAGAAGATCTCCACAATGTCAGTACATGACCTTTACATTCTGACAAAAAAAAAAAAAAAAAAAAAAAAAAAATTTAAGAAATAATTACCAGAAATGATCAGGTAGAAAATATAAAAGAGATTCTGAATTAAGATGGTGGTCTGTGAATTGTATACAGCGTTTTTATTCTCATCTTAAATATCTTAAACTGAAAGAAAATAATTTGTATGCACAAACTCTTTCTGGGTGTGCGTGTGTTTTACATTTTTTTTTTTTTAAGTGAGGAATTCCTGGAAGACAGAAAGCAGATGGAGCCACTGTGTAGGAGGCTGGCGGGCAGCAGACGGCCAGCAAGGAGGAGGAGGGGAGTTGGCCTGTCTGGCTGGCGTTTGAGGGAAACGGTCGAGGGGCGGAGGAGGAAATGAAAGAGAGGGCGCGTGTGTCAATACAAACTGAACACGGGCACGCGCGCTGACCAGCCTGGCTGCCGCCCGCAGAGCGGAAGGCGGGCTGGCTGGGGGCGGGGCCGAGGCTCAGGCGGGCTCAGAGGGGGCGGGTTCCCTGGGCCGCAAAGACCCGGTCGCCAGAGTGAAGCCAAGCCAACTAGCGCTGCGAAGCCCAGGCCGCGCGGACTCCCCAGAGACTTGCCGCCGCCTGCGCCTTTGCCGCTGCAGCCATCCCTCTTACTCCTTGCCTTTCTTCCCCGTCGTCTCCTCTGTCGCCGTGCCGCAGCCGCACCAGCATCGACAACAGCTAAGTGGCCGATTCGGGGACTTGGGGTCGGGGTTGGGGCGGACGCAAGGCACGAACAGCACTCGCGAGCCCGCCATCTCTACGTCAGCCGCCACTGCTGCAGTAACCCTTCTAGGGCGAGAGAGGAAAGCACTGTGGAGAGGCACACGCTGTCCCAGTGCTCACGGTTAGAGTTCGAGCGTTTCTGCCAAAACCTTGGTGAGAGCCTTGCACTTGGAGAAGGGAGCACAGATCAGGTCTTTGAGATCGCAAAAAAATATATATATCATATTGCGTAGTGTTGACTTTTTGTCAGTTTAATCGACCAGGGCAGCAGCTTTCCCCAAGCCCTCTTAATCCCTGAGCTATGTCTCCTCCAACCGTGCCTCCGATGGGGGTAGATGGCGTGTCTGCATACCTGATGAAGAAAAGGCACACCCACAGGAAGCAACGGCGCAAGCCCACTTTCCTCACTCGTAGGAACATCGTGGGCTGCCGCATTCAACACGGCTGGAAGGAAGGCAACGAGCCAGTGGAGCAGTGGAAGGGTACTGTGCTCGAGCAGGTTTCCGTGAAGCCCACTCTTTACATCATTAAATATGATGGCAAAGATAGTGTGTATGGACTAGAACTGCACCGCGATAAGAGAGTTTTAGCGCTAGAGATCCTTCCTGAGAGAGTGCCAACTCCTCGTATCGATTCACGACTGGCAGATTCCCTGATTGGCAAGGCAGTGGAGCATGTGTTTGAAGGTGAACATGGTACCAAGGATGAATGGAAGGGTATGGTCCTGGCGCGAGCTCCTGTGATGGATACTTGGTTTTACATCACCTACGAGAAAGATCCTGTTCTCTATATGTACACGCTGCTTGATGACTACAAAGATGGTGACTTACGCATTATTCCAGATTCCAACTACTATTTCCCTACAGCCGAACAGGAGCCTGGAGAGGTGGTCGACAGTCTCGTGGGCAAGCAGGTGGAGCATGCCAAAGATGACGGGTCCAAGAGAACTGGCATTTTTATACATCAAGTGGTGGCGAAGCCATCTGTCTACTTCATTAAGTTTGATGATGATATTCACATTTATGTCTATGGTTTGGTGAAAACTCCTTAAATTCTTTGTGCTCTTTACAGAAGTTGTGGAACTGTTAGATGTAAATTATTTTGTGTTCTCGTAGTTGTGAACGCAGAGAACAGTTTAGGTGTCAGAAATTCGGGAAAGTGGATAAATTTTATTGTGCCAACAAATCTTACCTTGACTGGTTTCACAATTTTGCCTCAAGTGTACTTTGCTACTTTTGATATTGCCTTGTTCTGTAACTTAACAGTTAAATTTGGTGCCAATAGAAAATTAAAAAGTGTTTGCAACCATTGGAACAATGCAAAAATAGATTAAGAAAAATTAATGATGTAAACCCACACCTCGTCCTTACCCCTTCCTTTCCTTACCTTAACAAGTGCTGAGGATGCGAAGTACATCCTTCCACCTATTTTCCCCATCTTCATGCAGAAAGTATGTTCTAGTAGTTTCTGTAAAAATGGCAAGCCGCATGCTTTTCTCACTTGACATGTAGATGATATCTCTTCTTATCAGTAGCTTCAGTCTTTCTTGCTCTCTCTGGCTCTCTCTGGCCCTCACTCTTACTCTCTTACACTCTTACTCTCCCCCTCCCTCCCTTACTCTAACAGCTGAATACACAGTACTTGTTGATGTACCAAAAAGGCATTCAACCATTTCGTTATTGATCGTCCTTTATTTCCTTTTTTTTTTTTTTTTTTTCAAAATAACACTGCTGTAATACATACTGGTGCTTTTATTTCTATAGGTTGGATTCCCAGAAATACTATGTAGGCATATGTTTCAGAAATATTACAAGATTACTATCCAAAATGAAAGCGCCCATTCCAGCGTCCTCTCCAGCACTCTTTAATGCTTGAAAATATGAAAGGCTAAAAATTGCATTGTATTGCTTGTTAGTTTAATTGCCTTTTGTCTGAGTTCAAAGAGATTTGTTGTTGCTGTCCTTGTTTCTGTTTGGATTTTTCTCTGATTTGCCTGTTCTTACCCTTTGCTCATGTATCTATTGATGTTTTTCATTATAAATTTGTAGAAATTCTTACTACATAGTGCATATTAATCATTTGTAGCTCTAATGTGTTATGATGTTTTCATCTTGACTTTATTGATGATATATTTTTCTTTAAAATTTTTAAACTTTTTAGGTAGACACTTATCTCTTTTATAGATTTTGGTTTCCTTTTTTTATCACATGGATGCCCCCACCCAAAGTCATAACTTTATTATTTTTAATGTTTAAATGTTTGATCCATCTGAAATTTATTTTTGTATATGGTGTAAGATGGGGATCCAGCGATAACATTTTGTTCACATTGGATACCTGATTGTGACATTTATTTAAAATATTACCCATTTTCAAATTTCTGAGCTAATATCATGATTTAATTATAGTGGCTTCATCGTAAGTTTTAGAATCCGATAAAGCAAGTCCTACTTCATTAGTTTTTTTTTCTTTATATAATCTGTCCTAGGCATTCATTTTTTCATGTGAAAAAATGAAATGCAGAATTTTAATAAAATTCTAATTATGATGGCTGACATCACAATTAAAATCCTGCATTTTTGTTTAGAGGGCTCTTTAATAATATTAAATCTTAGCACTCAAGAGTCTTCGTACATCATTGAAATCTTTTGGTCTTGTTATTGGAATATTCTTCACGTAAGTATATAGTAGCTAATTGAATTTATTTCTAAGTATTTTTACAGTTTTATTTCATATTTTGACATTGTGAATTGGTTTTTTCTTCTCATTTGTAATTTGCTATTTTTGACAATGTAGACAACCTATAGATTTTTGTATTTTTGTCTTCTGTCTAATGAGCTTATTTAATCATTGAAATTACAGTAGATTTTTAAGAATATAATATTTTAGGTTTTCTAGATATGAAATTATTTCACCTGAACATATAGATCATTTTATTTCCTCTTAATGTTTATACTGATTACTGTTACATTAGCTGGATTTTTCAAAACAATGTTGAATGGTGATGACAGATGTGACTGTCTTGTTCTTAATTTTCATGGAAGTAAGAATGCAAAGTATTAATAGGGAATAGTATTCCCTATTAGTATGACATTTACTTTTGGTTATTAGTAGGTAGTCATTAACATGTTTAAGAGTTTCTGCTATTCCTGTTTTATAGTGTTATTGCTAGAAGTGGTTCCTGAATTTTATAAAATGCCTTTTCAGCATCTATTGATAAAATTGTATGATTTTTTTCTCTTTAATTTGTTGATGTAATGAATTAGAATGGTAGGTATTTGATGTGGAACCAAACTTGTATTTCTGGAACAAATACTACTTGATCATTGTGAAATAATGATTTGCTACATGACTGGATTTTATTTACCAGTATTTAATTTAGAATTATTACATTTTCATTCAAAAGTAAAATTGTATTTTGTCCTTCTGATGCCATCTTTATCAAGTTTTGTTATTGAAGTTGTTGCTAGCTTTAAAAAAATATGAATATGTGAGTTTTCAATTTTTTTCCTGTGGTCTGGAATAATTTAAATAGCATTAGAATTATTTGTTCATTAAAAGTTAGCTAGGACAAAGTGTAAAACAATCTATATCCCTGCTATATATCCCTGTGTTCTCATCTTTTAGCTCCCGTATGTGAATGAGAACCTTGGTTATTTGGTTTTCTGTTTCTATGTTAGTTTGCTAAGAATAATGGCCTTCAGCTCCATCCATGTTCCAGCAAACCACCATGGCACATCACTGACTATTGGAAAAATGCAAATCAAAACCACAATGGGAAATTGTGTTTCAATGGAAAATTATCTGTCCTCTAGAACTGTGCATCCTTTCTGTATTCTCAGATCTAGCTTTGTTCATTGTTTCGGGGATATTTTGGTACACTTTGTAAATTGTAGTTACCTGATAATTATGTAAATTATATTCTATATGGTACAAATTTAATTGACTTATCCCCCTTCTGTGAAACAACCAGCATTGTTTCCATTTGCAATACTTTTCAGTATTCCTTTTCTCTAGTTTTGTGCTTTTTGATTTTCCCTAATATCAGTAATTACATCTGCTGAGTTCTCTCATGTCATGTGAGTAAAATAGAATTTTTAAATATGAAAAAAATCTAATCCTGATGACACTTTTAATGGTAGATATTTAATCAGCTTTGTGATTTCTTTAATAGTTATTGGTTTATTCAGGCTTTTTATTAAAAAGGTATATACATTCTCTGTGACACACAAAGTTAAAAGTTGTCTCTATTATTGCTGATTGTACTGGTTGTTGCTTGTTGACTGTGCTATTCAGATGCTTTATGCTTTTGTATATTTTATGTCACCTAGATCTAATTCTGAAAACATTGTAATAAAATAATCAGCTGTAATGGTATTTTCAATTATCTTTGTATTTTATTTATCAAAATTAAATCAAAATATAGGAAAGTATGAAAGATATGACAAACATTTTCTCACCTCTACCCAAAATTAATAAGTGTCAACATTTTGGCCTATTTAATATAGATAGAGATATATATTATTAAACAGTCAGAAAATTACAGGTAATAAATATCTTTCCCAGTACCATCCCACTTCCATTCTTTGAATAGGCAGACACTGTAATTAATTTGGTGTGATTCTTGCCCATGTTTTATGTTTTTACTACAAATATCACCATAACTGTTAATAGTATTGATTTTTATGTGTTTTTTAAAAAATTTCCCCATGAATGATGAACTTTAAACCATGTGGAGTTTATTTTGTGTTTTGTTGTAAGGATCTGTGTTTCTCCAATTGAAAAACAGATTGCAACAACACAACCAATAGGACTGACCTTAGAATGCTAGTTACTGTTTCAGGCACTTTACCACTCCTGATACTCAGAGAGGCGTGGCCCTAACTGAGGCCCTGAGGTTTCAATTCAAATGACAAAAATCTCAGTTCTCACGGAGCTTGCTTTCTTGTTAATGGGAGGCATATACCCGCCACCCACCCCTGACGTTTAGGCCAGACATAGGCCTTATGTTGTCTTACGATGATTTTGGTGTTATCCCACATTCTGACACTCAGAGGGAGGCTAGCTCTAATCCTGCCATTGTTTCAAGTGTTTGGGACATAGCAGATCAAACAAAAATCTTCCTTTCTTAGACAATGATAACAACAACATAGATAAATATTATTGCTTCCTAGTTTCTGTTCTCCCACTAGGCCCAAAGTCCTGAACCATGCATTATATTGTTGCCATTGATGATGGTTGGGGCTGGGAGATAGAACAGTGAACTATCTAGACAAAATCACTACTGCCCTAGAGCATACATCCTAAAGGAGAAAGGAAGACCGCCATCACCATTCTTACATCCCTGGCCCTTAGGCTTTATATTGTCTCATAGTAATTTTGGGATACCCCACAATGTGCCACTCAGAGCAAGATTTGACCCTAGTTCTGACTCTTGTAGATCGAGGATACGAAAGTGAGATAGATGAAGTCAAAATGAACATTCAAGCCTACATAGCTTCAGAATTCCACTGTATACTCTGAAATGATATGGCAAAAATGTCAGAGACTAGAGCAAAGAATCCTGGCTAGAAGATTACAGGAGTAATTCAGACAGAAATTTTTAAGTTAATAATTTTAGAAATGAATATTAAGGTGAATTGTGAGGGGGAATTAACATTGTAGCTGATTAATTTTGTAAGGAAACTGACTATGCAGTAATCAAAGGCCTCCAGGATTATGAGTTATCTGCAAAAATCAGAGAGTTAATGTATGGGAATGGACAAGATTTTAAGAGTCAGCTTAAAAAAAACACAAGAATAAGGGCTAAATAAGTAAGTATAGGTGTAAAATGATCATACTTTTTCTCTATTTTAGCCTGTATCCAAATAGGCTCAAACAAGTGAATGAAGTGTGAAATGTCTACATTGTCTATTGTTTGGATAAAAGATTTTCTTTAAAGATAGAAAAAAGTTTGCTATCTGTAAATTGGCTATTTCACTGAACTAATTAATTCTAAGTATGGATTTCTTTTTTTTTTTTTAAACAGTGTCCTGCTCTGTCACCCAGGTTGAAGTGCAGTGGGCGATCATGGCTTACGGCAGCCTCGACCTCCCAAGATCAAGCAATCCTCCCACCTCAGCCTCCTGAGTAGCTGGGAGTACAGGCACAAGCTACCATGCCCAGCTAGTTTTTGATATTTTATAAAGATGAGGTTTCGCCATGTTGCCCTGGCTGGTCTCGAACTCGAGCTCAAGGCAATCCACCTGCCTCAGCCTCTCAAAGTGTTGGTATTACAGGTGTGAGCAACCGTGCTTAGCCCTGGGTTTACTTTTAACTGTATGACTTATATTCAGGACTTTTGAAAATGTAAAGAATCCATGTTTTCTCTCCTTCACAAATTTTCCACATGCATCCTTCATTCTCTTGTTGACTGTTCATACCATAAAGATTTAGGTTCATTTTTAAAGACATCTAGATAACTGCAAAAGGAAGTGACATTAGCGCTTCTCATAAATCTGGGTTTCTGCTATGATTACTTTGATTAGTACTTGTTTATTTAATCATTCATTTATTTATGAAATAACCCAGGATCCTCTGACAAAACGTGCAAGATGTTTTTCTGGGTGCCATGCTGGGAAACCAAGATGAATAACACATGGTCTTTTATATGTTCTTTTATGGCCTTCAAATCAATAGCAGAGACAAAAAGTTGCCTTTAAAGCAATAGCAGAGGCAAAAGGTGGGTATAAAACCCTGCATAACAACAAGGTAAAAAGAATGTGATAAATGTTATTTAAAGGGTCACAGGGGTACATATGTGCTGTTAATTCAGGTGACAGAGAGAGAGTTCATTTCATAGAAGTTGATACTAATCTTCATTATGTTACACAAGCAAGAGGGTTTCTAAGTTGATGATTTCATAGTACCAACATAGCAAATTATATATAAATACAATTTTATTGAGGTATAATTACATAGAGCAAAAGACACAGTATCTTGAATATATAACACACTGACTTAACTTTTCAGTTTTTCTTCTGTCATTTATTTACAGCATCATTCCATTGTAATTAGAAAATACACTTTGTATTATTTTAATCTTTCAAAATTTGTTGAGAATTGTTTTGTAGCCTAACGTGTACTATCCTAGAGAATGTTCTATGTGCACTTGAAAATATTATGTATTCTCCTGTTGTTGGGTGAGGTGTTATAAGTCTGTCAAGTCTAGTTTTTTTGTAGTGTTGTTCAAATCCTCTATTTTCTATTGACCTTATTCCTACATGCTGTGTCCATTTTTGAATGTTTTCAATTGAAGTCTCCAACTATTATTTTGTGACTGTCTATTGCTTGCTTCAATTCTGTAAAACGGTGCTTCATATATCTTGGGTATCTGTTGCTAGTATATTTATTTTTATGATTTTGATAGCTTCTTGATGAATTATCCATTTACTAATAAGTATTGACATTTCTTGTCTTTTTTGTTTTTTTTGATTTAATGCCTACTTTGTCTGATATTGTTACAGTGGCTGTAGATTTGCAAGGAAAATCTTTTTCCTTTTTTTTTGCTTCAACTTATTTGTGTCTTTTATGTCTAAAGTGAATCCCTTGTAGACAGCACATAGTTGGATCACATTTTTAAAAATTCATTCTGCCAAGCAATGTCTTTTGATTGGAGAGTTAATTCCATTTATATTTAAAGTAATGACTGATAAGGAAAGATTTACCTCTGCCATTTTGCTGTTTATCTTAGAAATTTTTTGTCCCTCTTTTCCTCCCTTTAATGCTTTCTTTTATGTTGATAGTTGCTTTTTGTTATGAACTGATTTTCTTCCTATATTTTTGTATATAGATTTTTAGATATTTTCTTTTTGTTTAATATGGGGACTATATGTGACATCCTAAATTTATAATAATTTAGTTGATTTGATGCCCACATAACTTCAATAACATACAAAATCTCTGCTTCTATACAGCTCCATTCTCCATCCTTTATGTTGTCACAAATTATAACTTATATAATGTGCATCCAATAATAGAGGCTCATAATTATTCTTCATAAATTTGTCAGCTTAATACTGTAGGAAGTAAAAAAGCTCTTCCCATATTTTTGCCTTAGCAATCTACTCTTTGTTTCTATTACAGTTTTTTGCTTCAGACATGTGAGGATTGTATGACTTTCAGTGTTTTTAAGCAATGCTTCTTCTTTTTCTGGCCTGAGTTTGACTTAGGTAAAACAAAGATGAAAGCCTTGTGTCAGTCATCCACGTAGTGCCCAGACAAGTTAGAACAACCATATAAAATAATTCTACTCTTCTTACTTTGGAACCAGGGAAAGGGTGCCACACTGGGAATGCAAGCTGTCCTTGCTTCTGAACCAAGACTATTGTGCCAGGAAGAGGGTGGGAAAAGAGTAAGTAAAATCATCACATTACTTCCTACTGTTTTGAAGAGGTTTTTTTTCTTTCTTCAGAGTTCATTTGGTTATTGTAAATTTTGACAGATTTTCAGAATTCTGAAAAAACTGGCTCCAAAAGTATCCACTTGTTCTGTTTCTATGAGGGATGAGAGCCTAGAGCTGCCTACTCTTTCATTTTGTTGACGTCACATTCTTTGTCAGATATATGTATATGTATATGTATATGTACATACATACATACAAATTATATGTATATATAGAGAGAGTAAATGTTTTCTCCTTGTCTGTGTGTTGCCTATTTATTTTTGTAATCATGTAATTCAATGAGCAAATGTTTTAAATGTGATGAAGTCCAGTGTGGTATTTTTTTGACATTTCAAGATTTGTTTCATAATCCAAAGGTGCAAAGATAATCTTCTATTTGTGTTATAGGAATGTTATGACTTTAACTTTCACATTTATGTTTTGATCTACTTTCAGTTAATTTTTGTTTATGGTGTCAGGTATGTCTCCAGATAAATAGGTAGATCAGTCAATAGATACATGGATAACAACATAGTTTGTTTTTCAATAGAGATACTTAGTTATTCCAGGACCATTTGAAAAATCTTTCATTTAATCACTGAATTTCATTAGTGCTTTTTACAAAAATCAACGAACCATATATGTGTTTTTACTTCTGAACTCTCTGTTTTAATGCTCTTTCTATGCTTATGATAATGGCATTCTGTCTTGACTAATGTAGCTTCATACTATATTTTAGAATCTGATAATGTAAGTACTTCAACATTGTTCTTATTCACCTTTTCCCAGTTTTTGCACTAATGTCCTTTTATGTTTTGGATTCAAGACTTGAGTCAGTACTACATTTCATTTATTCTTCATGTTGCCTTAGTCTCCTCCAATCAGTGACAGCTTTTTAAGCTTTAAAGTCTTTTATGACCTTGACACTATTAAGGAGTATTCATTAGTTGTTTTTTATAATGTCTCTTGATTTCAAGTCGCTTGATAGTTTTCTCATGACTACAGGGGAGTTACAGATAAGAGCATCACAGATTGCATCAAGGATTGTACGATGTCAGCATAACTTATTGGCGATATTAGTGTTGATTACTTTTGTTGAGGTGGTTTCTCCACTTTAAAGTTTGGTAGGTTTTTTTTCTCCCTTTTCATAGTCTATTATTTGAAATTCAGTGACTAACTTTGGCTGACACTCAATGAGACTAGAATTAAGCTCCACTTCTTGTGAGGAGTGTTAAATAATTTTTAAAACTTCTAGCAATTAGTAAATGATTTAGAGGCAATATTTTGAGGCTCTGCAAATTTCTTAAATTAACCAGTGACTAAATTTAAATTTCCAACTATTATTGTGGAATTGTCTGTTTCTTCCTTCAATTTAATCATTTTTTGTTTTACGTATTATATTTGGGGGCTTTAAAGTTAAGTGTGATATATTTTCATAATTGCTACATTTTCCTTATTGACCATTTTATCATTATACAATGCCCTTCATTATCCATGCTAACAATTTTTGTCTTAAGTCTATTTTGTCTGTTATAAATATCAGACAAAATAAAACAGCTCCCTTTTGAGTATTGTATGCCTAGCATCATTTCCCATCCTATTACTTCCAACCTATTTATATCTTTTAATCTAAATTGTGTCTTCTGTAGATCACATATAGTTGTATCTGTTTAAAAATTCCATTCCACCAATATTGCCTTCTAATTAGGGTGTTTAATCCAGGTACAATTAATTTGGTAATTTACAAGTTGGTATTTACTGCTATTTTTCTTTGGATTTCTATATGTCTTATTTTTCATTTTATCTATTCTTCCATCACTGCTTTTTTTGTGTTAAATAGATGTTTTCTAGTACACCTCGCCCAAGCTGGAGTACAGTGGCACGATCTTGGCTCACTGCTACCTCCGCCTCCTCAGTTCAAGCAATTCTGCTGCCTCAGCCTTCTGAGTAGCTGGGATTGCAGGTGTGCCACCACGCCTGGCTAACTTTTGTATTTTTTAGTAGAGATACGGTTTTGCCATGTTGGCCAGGCTGGTCTCTAATTCCTGAACTCAAGTGATCCGTCCGCCTCAGCCTCCCAAAGTGTTGGGATTACAAGTGTTAGCCACCACACCTGGCCCCTAGTATAACTTTTTAATGCCTTTGCCATTTTATTTATTATTTATTCTGAGTTATTTTCTTCTGGGTCACTCTGGTGATTACAATTAAATTATTACAGTCTAGTTCAGTTTCATGTCTATTTAATTTCAATAATATACAAAATTGTTGATTCTATATATTTCCATTCTCTTCCTCATCCTCTATGATTTTATCATACCAATATCTTATTTATGCATTATTTTCTCATCAATGCAGATTTATAATTATTATTTTATGCATTTGTCTTTTAAATCAGGTAGGATGAAACACAAAGCTACAAAAAAAAATATACTTCTTTCATCTTTTATATTTCCTCATGCAGTTACCTTTACCAGTGTTCTTCATTTTTTCATGGTCTTCAAATTATAGTTAGTGCTGTTTCATTTCAGCCTAAAAGTCTCTTTTTAGTATTTCTTGTCAGGCAGATACAGTGAAAAATTTTTTATCAGTTCTTGTTTATCTGGACATGTTTTTATTTCTCTTTCATTTGTAAGTTTTGCTGGATATAAAATGTTTGGTTCACATGTTTTTTCTTTCAGCGTTTTGAATATGGTAGGTATCCCATTGCCATCCATAGTATTGGGTGAGAAATCAGTTGTTAATCTTACTGAGAATCTTTCATATACAATCAGTCATTTTTCTCTTTCTGCATTCAAGATTCTTTATGTTTGTCTTTTGACAGTTTAATTATGATGTCTTGGTGTGCTTCTCTTTGAGTTTATCTAACTTGGAATTTATTGAGATTCTTGGATGTATATATTAATGTTGATCGATTTTTGGAAGTTTTCAGCCATTATTTTTTGAAATATTCTTTATGCCTCTTTCACTCTCTACTTTTTCTCAGACTTCCACTATGTATATTTTGGTATGCTTGATGGTGTTCACAGGTCTCTGGAGTTTTGTACATTTTTCTGCACACTGTTATCTTTCTGTTCCTTAGACTGGGTAATCACAATTGACCTACCTTCCAGTTCACGAATTCTTTCTTTTGCCTGCTTATATCTGCTGTCGAGCTTCTTCAGTTTATTTTTAATTTCAGTTCTTATATTTTTCAACTTTAGAATTTCTATTTGGTTTCTTTTTATATCTGTTTACTGATATACTACTTGATGAGACGTTATTCTCATACATTTCTTTAATTCTTTAGATGTGATTTTCTCTAGTTCTTTGGACAGATTTATAATAGCTGATTTAAAGTCACCTGCTAAATTTAATATTCATCTAAAGATCTTTCCTACAACAATCACTACTTTGGTGTTGTAATGATTAATTTTCTATAAAAGAATTTCCTGGCGGCTGGGTGTGGTGGCTCACGCCTGTAATCCCAGCACTCTGAGAGGCCAAGGCGGGCGGATCACAAGGTCAGGAGATCACGACCATCCTGGCTAATGTAGTGAAGCCCCGTCTCTACTAAAAATACAAAAAATTAGCAGGGCGTGGTGGTGGGCACCTATAGTCCCAGCTACTCGGGAGGTTGAGGCAGGAGAATGGCGTGAACCTGGGAGGCAGAGCTTCGTGCCACTGCACTCCAGCCTGGGCGACAGAGTGAGACTCTGTCTCAAAAAAAAAAAATTCCTATTTCTTTATTAATTGAAGCTCTTCTGTAAGGAATAGCTGATCTCTTCTCTCATTCATTCATTTGTTTGTTCATTCAATTATGTGTTTATATCAGTATGGACTTATGAATACTTATTTTATTATTTAAGATGTAATCCATGAGTAGCAGTATTTTAAATATTTTAACTTTTATTTTAGATTCAGGAGTACATGTGCAGGTTTTTTACATAGGGAAACTCATAATTTGGAGGTTTGATGTACACATTATTTTGTCACTCAGGTACTAAGCATAGCCTCAACATTTTTTTCTTCTGAACTCTTCCTCATCTCAGCCTCCTCCCTCAAGTGGGCTCCAGTGTCTGTTGTTCCTCTCTTTCTGTCCATGTGTTCTCATTATTTAGCTTCCACTTATAAGTGAGAACATGGAGTAGTTTGTTTCTTTTCCTGTGTTGATTTGCTAAGGATAGTAGCCTCCAGTTCCATCCACTAGAGAAATGTAAATAAAAACCACAATATTATTTGTATTTATTTTATTCCTAGATTATTTTAGGTTTGACCATTGGTAGTTCTTTTATTTCTAGATTATTTTAGGTTTGACCATTGGTAGTTTTTTATTCCTAGATTATTTTAGGTTTGACCATTGGTAGTTTCTTGTCTTTTCTTCCTTTATTTTTTTTTTTTTTTTTTTGAGACAGGCTGGTGTATGGCTGATTCGGCTCACCATGCAAGTCCGCCTCCGGTTCATTCATCCCCTGCCTCAGCCTCCGTTATCGGCTACAGGCCTGCCACCATCCCGGCTAATTTTGTGTATTTTTTTAGTAGAGACGGGGTTTCATTGTTTTGGATGGTCTGGTCTCCTGACCTTGTTCCACCTGCCTTGGCCTCCCAATGTGGGGTTACAGGCTAACCACACGGCCGGCCGGTTTCTATAAATTTTAAGTCTAAGCTTGTGTTTGTGGAAACTGTTTTAGCCACACTTTCATTAAAGGAGAAAAAAATTCCACATCTGATCTCCAATTTATATTAGAAAACTACTCTGTGGACTGTGGTCACTACTAATAACACTTCTTACTGTTGGGAAAGCCCTGGTGAAACATTTGTCAAGCACAGAAAATGATTTGAAAGTGAAATATAGTAATTAAGATTTGTGTTCTATCGATTGTGTAGCTTAAGTAATTTTTCATTACTAACGTAAGATTTAATAAGTATAAGTAGTTAAAGATTCTGACTTGGCACTAGTCATTAGCATGTAATTGAACTAGTAAAAAAGATCAGTCAAAGCTGTGTTGATTACCACCTTATCTTTGAAAGGCAATTAAAGACCTCAATCATTGCAACAAGATTTGATTGTGCAGCTTTTATTGGACATTTATCTTTCAGCAAAGTGAAGTTACATTTTCCATTAATTTACAGTAACACAGTAAAACTCTGATACCCTTGACTGTTGACCCAGGTGAGATGTAATGCTAAGTACTTGTTTAGGTTAAGATGCCCCCAAATGTCATTATTGTCTGAGTAGTAAGTGCTGAATAACAGTAGAAATTTAATCCACTAGCTTTAGGATAGGGTTTCTGTTATCTGCATTAGCTTTTCAGTGAAGTGAAAACAAGATCTTTGCCTTTTACATCATCCCACTTATTCAAACATCATTCTTTAACAGAATTAAAAGATATTTCATGAAGAACTATAGATGTTCTGTGCTCACAGTTTGGGGTGAATATAAATACAAATGACATGAAGTAAAATGTACTTTAAAAAATACATATGGTTTTTAATAATTAAAAATGTTTTAGCTGGGCGTGGTGGCTCATCTCATGTCTGTAATCCCAGAACTTTGGGAGGCTGAGGTGGGTGGATCTCCTGAGGACAGGAGTTCGAGACCAGCCAGACCAACATGGTGAGACCCCGTCTGTACTAAAAATACAAAATTAACTGGGCATGGTGGTGCATGCGTGTAATCCCAGCTACTCAGGAGGCTGAGACAGGAGAATCGCTTGAACCTGGGAGGCAGAGATTGCAGTGAGCTGAGGTCGCATCATTGCATTCCAGTCTGGGCAACAAGAGTGCAACTCCTCAAAAAAAAAAAAAGTTTCAATTTTTATGGAAGTCGATGTTAGAAAAATATTAATGTGCAAATATGTGTGGTGAAGTAAACTATAACTGTTTGTACAATTTGGCATTTTAGGACATTAGCACTAAGAAAATAGAGATTTTCATATTAGCAGCCTCTGTCATGCTCCCAAATAGGTTATTGCATCTTTTTTTTTCATATTTTACGTTCTGGGATACATGTGCAGAAAGTGCAGGTTTGTTACATAGGTATATATGTGCCATGGTGGTTTGCTGCACCCATCAACCCATCATCTACATTAGGTATTTCTCCTAATGCTATCCATACCCTAGCCCCACACCCCCCAACTGGCCCTGGTGTGTGATGATCCCCTCCCTGTGTCCATGTATTCTCATTGTTCAGCTCCCACTTATGAGTGAGAACATGCAGTGTTTGGTTTTCTGTTCCTGTGTTTGTTTGCTGAGTACGATGGTCTCCAGCTTCATCCATGTCCCTGCAAAGGACGTGAACTCATCATTTTTTTATGGCTGCATAGTATTCCATGGTGTATATTTGCCACGTTTCCTTTATCCAGGCTATCATTGATGGGCATTTGGATTGGTTCCAAGTCTTTGCTGTTGTGAATTGTGCTGCAATAAACATACGTGCGCATGTGTCTTTATAGTAGAATGATTTATAATCCTTTGGGTATATAAACAGTATTGGCATTGCTGGGTCAAATGGTATTGCTGGTTCTAGATCCTTGAGGAATCGCCACACTGTCTGCCACAATGGTTGAACTAGTTTACACTCCCACCTACCGTGTGAAAGCATACCTATTTCTCCACATCCTCTCCAGCATCTGTTGTTTCCTGACTTTTTAATGATCGCAATTCTAACTGGCATGAGATGGTCTCTCATTGTGGTTTTGATTTTCATTTCTCTAATGACCACCGATGATGAGCTTTTTTTCATACATTTGTTGGCTGCATAAATGTCTTCTTTTGAGAAGTGATTGTTCATATCCTTTGCCCACTTTTTGATGGGGTTGTTTGTTTTTTTCTTGTAAATTTGTTTAAGTTCCTTGTAGATTCTGAATATAAGCCATTTGTCAGATGGATAGATTTCAAAACTTTTCTCCCATTCTGTAGGTTGCCTGTTTCACTCTGATGATAGTTTCTTTTGCTGTGCAGAAGCTCATTAGTTTAGTCAGATCCCATTTGTCAATTTTGGCTTTTGTTGCCATTGCTTTTGGTATTTTAGTAATGAAGCCTTTGACCATGCCTATGTCCTGAATGATATTGCCTAGGTTTTCTTCTAGGGTTTTTATGGTTTAAGGTCTTACGTTTAAGCCTTTAATCCATCTTTAGTTAATTTTTGTATGAGGCGTAAGGAAGGGACCCAGCTTCAGTTTTCTGCATATGGCTAGCCAGTTTTCCAAGCACCATTTATTGAATAGGGAATCCTTTCCCCATTGCTTGTTTTTATCAGGTTTGTCAAAGATCAGATTGTTGTAGATGTGTGGCGTTATTTCTGAGACCTCTGTTCTGTTCTATTGGTCTATATATCTGTTTCGGTACCAGTACCATGCTGTTTTGGTTACTGTAGTCTTGTAATATAGTTTGAAGTCAGGTAACATGATGCCTCCAGCTTTGTTCTTTTTGCTTAGGATTATTTTGGCTGTATGGGCTCCTTTTTGATTTCATATGAAATTTAAAGTAGTTTTTTTTTTCTAATTTTGTGAAGAAAGTCAATGGTAGCTTGATGGGAATAGCATTGAATGTATAAATTACTTTGGGTAGTATGGCCATTTTCATGATATTAATTCTTCATATCCATGAGCATGGAAAGTTTTTCCATTTGTTTGTGTTCTCTTTTATTTTCTTGAGCAGTGGTTTGTAGTTCCCCTTGAAAAGGTCCTTCAAATCCCTTGAAAGTTGTATTCCTAGGTATTTTATTCTCTTTATAGCAATTGTGAATGGGAGTTCACTCATGATTTGGGTCTCTGTTTGTCTATTTTTGGTGTATAGGTATGCACATTTATTGTGTATCCTGAGACTTTGCTGAAGTGGTGTATTTGGAGTTCTCTGAATATACAATCATGTCGTCTGCAAACAGGGACAATTTGACTTCCTCTTTTCCTAATTGAATACCCTTTATTTCTTTCTCTTGCCTGATTTCTCTGGTCAGAACTTCCAATACTATGTTGAATAGGAGTGGTTAGAGAAGGCATCCTTGTCTTGTGCCAGTTTTCAAAGGGAATGCTTCCAGCTTTTGCTCATTCAGTATGATATTGGCTATGGATTTGTCATAAATAGCTCTTATTATTTTGAGATACGTTCCATCAATACCTAGTTTATTGAGAGTTTTTAGCATGAAGGGGTGTTGAATTTTATCAAAGGCTTTTTCTGCATCTATTGAGATAATCGTGTGTTTTTTCGTCATTGGTTCTGTTTATGTGATGGATTACGTTTATTGACTTGCATATGTTGAACCAGCCTTGCATCCCAGGGATGAAGCCGACTTGATCATGGTGGATAAGTGTTTTGATGTGCTGCTGGATTCGGTTTGCCAGTATTTCATTGAGGATTTTTGCGTCGATATTCATCAGAGATATTGGCCTGAAATTGTCTTTTTTTGCTGTGTCTCTGCCAGGTTTCGGTATCAGGATGATGCTAGCCTCATAAAATGAGTTAAGGAGGAGTCCGTCTTTCTCTATTGTTTGGAATAGTTTCAGAAGTAAAGGTACCAGCTCCTCTTTGTACCTCTGGTAGAATTTGGCTGTGAATCTGTCTGGTCCTGGGTTTTTTTCTTTTTTTTTTTTGTAGGCTATTGATTACTGCCTCAGTTTCAGAAATTGTTACTGTTCTGTTCAGGGATTAGACTTCTTCCTGGTTTGTTCTTGGGAGGGTGTATATGTACAGGTATTTATCCATTTATTCTAGATTTTCTAGTTTGTTTGCATAGAGGTGTTTATAGTATTCTCTGATGGTAGTTTGTATTTCTGTGGGATCAGTGATGATATCCCCTTTATTATTTTTTATTGTGTCTATTTGATTCTTCTCTCTTTTCTTCTTTATTATTCTGGCTATTGATACTTGTGTATGAACGAAGTTCTCGTGCTGTGTTTTTCAGCTCCATCAGGTCATTTGTGTTCTTCTTTAAACTAGTTATTCTAGTTAGCAATTCCTTTAGCCTTTTTTCAAGGTTGCTTTATGAATCCGGGTGCTCCTGTATTGGCTGCATATATATTTAGGATAGTTTGCTGTTCTTGTTGCATTGATCCCTTTACCATTATGTGTTGCCATTCTTTGTCTTTTTGATTTTTATTGGTTTAAAGTCTGTTTTATCAGAGACTATCATTGCAACCCCTGCTTTTTTCTGCTTTCCATTTTCTTGGGAAATATTCCTCCATTCCTTTATCTTGAACCTGTGTGCATCTTTGCACATGAGATGGATCTACTGAATACAGCACACCAATGGGTCTTGACCCTTTATCCAGTTTGCCAGCCTGTGTCTTTTAATTGGGGCATTTAGCCTGTTTACATTTAAGTTAATATTGTTATGTGTGAATTTGATCCTGTTATTATGATGCTAGCTGGTAATTTTGCCCGTTAGTTGTTGCAGTTTCTTCATAGTGTTGATAGTCTTTACAATTTGGTATGTTTTTGCAGTGGCTGGTACTGGTTTATCCTTCCGTATCTAGTGCTTCCTTCAGGAGCTCTTGTAAGGCAGGCCTGGTGATGACAAAATCTCTCAGCATTTGCTTGTCTGGAAAGGATTTTATTTCTTTTTCGCTCATGAAGCTTAGTTAGGCTGGATATGAAATTCTGGGTTGAACATTATTTTCTTTAAGAATGTTGAATATTGGCCCCCACTCTCTTCTGGCTTGTAGGATTTCTGCAGAGATATCCGCTGTTAGTCTGATGGGCTTCTCTTTGTCGGTAATCTGACCTTTCTCCTTGGCTGCCATTCACATTTTTTCCTTCACTTCAACCTTGGTGAATCTGACAATTATGTGGCTTGGGGTTACTCTTCTCATGGTGTATCTTTGTGGTGGTCTCTGTATTTTCTGAATTTGAATGTTGGCCTGTCTTGCTAGTTTGGGGAAATTCTCCTGGATAATATTCTGAAGAGTGTTTTCCAATTTGGTTCCATTCTCCCAATCACTTTCATGTACACCTATCGAACGTAGGTTTGGTCTGTTCATATAGTCCCATATTTCTTGGAGGCTCTCTGTTCATTCCTTTTCATTCGTTTTTCTCTAATCTTGTCTTCATGCTTTATTGTATTAGGCTGATCTTCAATCTCTGATGTCCTTTCTTCCACTTGATTGATTTGGCTATTGATACTTGTGTATGAAAGAAGTTCTTGTGCTGTGTTTTTCAGCTCCATCAGGTCATTTATGTTCTTATTTAAACTGGTTATTCTAGTTAGCAACTCCTCTAACCTTTTTTCAAGGTTCTTAGCTTCTTTGCATTGGGTTAGAGCATGCTCCTTTAGCTTGGAGGAGTTTGTTATTACCCACCTTCTGAAGCCTAAATTCTGTCAATTTGTCAAACTCATTCTCTGTTCAGTTTTGTTCTCTTGCTATCAAGGAGTTGTGATCCTTTGGAGGAGAAGAGGCATTCTGGTGTTTGGAAGTTTCAGCCTTTTTTTCACTGGTTTTCCTCATCTTTGTGAATTTATCTACCTGTGGTCTTTGATTTTGGTGACCTTTGGTTGTTTTTTTTTTTGTATGTGGACGTGCTTTTTCTTGATGTTATTGCTATTCCTTTCTGTTTGTTAGTTTTTCTTCTGACAGTCACACCCCTCTTCTGCAGGTCTGATGGAGTATTCTGAGGGTCTGCTCCAGACCCTGTGTGCCTGGGTATCACCAGTGGAGGCTGCATAACAGCAAAGATTGCTGCCTGTTCCTTCCTCTGTAAGCTTCCTCCCAGAGGGGCACCTGCCAGATGCCAGTTGGAGCTCTCTTGTTTGAGGTGTCTGTCGACCCCTGCTGCGAGGAGTCTCCCAGTCTGGAGGCACAGGGGTCAGGGATCCACTTGCAGAGTCAGTGTGTCCCTTAGCAGAGCTCGAGTGCTGTGCTGGGAGATCTTCTGCTCTCTTCAGAGCCAGCAGGCAGGAACGTTTATGTCTGCTGAAGCTGCACCCACAGTTGCCCCTTCCCCCAGGTGCTCTGTCCCAGGGAGATGGGAGTTTTGTCTAGAAGCCCCTGACTGTGGCTCCTGCCTTTTTTTCAAAGATGCCCTGCCCAGAGAGGAGAATCTAGAGAGGTAGTCTGGCCGCAGTGGCTTTGCTGAGCTATTTAAGTGGGCTCCGCCCAGTTCAAACTTCCTGGAGGCTTTGTTTACAGTGTGAGGGAAAAACTGCCTACTCAAGCTTCAGTAATGGTGGACGCCCCTCCCCCCACCACGTTCTAGAGTCCCAGGTTGACTTCAGACTGCTGTGCTGGCAGCGAGAATTTCAAACCAGTGGGTCCTAGCTTGCTGGGCTTCGTGGGGGTTTGGATCCACTGAGCTAGACCACTTGGTTCCCTGTCTTCAGTCCCCTTTCCAGGGGAGTGAACAGTTCTGTCTCGCTGGCGTTCCAAGCACCACTGGGGTATGCAAAAGAACTCCTGAAGCTAGCTTGGTATCTGCTCAAACAGCTGCCCAGTTTTGTGCTTGAAACCCAGGGCCCTGGTGGTGTAGGCATCCGAGGGAATCTCCTGGTCTTCAGGTTGCAAAGACCGTGGAAAAAGTGTAGTGTCTGGACCAGAATGCACCACTTCTCATGGCACGGTGCCTCATGATTTCCTTTGGCCAGGGGAGGGACTTCCCTGACCCCTTGCACTTCCTGGGTGAGGCATTGAACCACCCTGCCTTGGCTCGCCCTCCATGGGCTGCACCCACTGTCTAACCAGTCCCATTGAGATGAGCCGGGTACTCAGTTGGAAATGCAGAAATCACCTGCCTTCTGCGTTGATCTGGCTGAGACCTGCAGACTGGAGATGTTCTTATTTGGCCATCTTGCCAGCCGCCTTGGTAACTGCATCTTTATAGTCTTTAATTATTTTCTTTACTCTTTCTGTAACCTTTCTTTTCTAGTACTTCCTTATTTTGTGGCATGACAGAGGCTTCAGGACCATCTTGTAATTTCCTTGCCCTATCCCTAGAATCAACAATTTTGTCAAGTGGTCCTGGGTCATTTTATTATAAAGTGGTATCTAGAAGCCCGATTTGATTGTTAGATGTGCCTATTTCTACTAGGTGTTATTACTTTTTGCTCTCCAACAGGAAAGAGCTATGGAATACATGCATGCATTCTTTTTTTTTTTTTTTTTTGAGACAGAGTCTCACTCTGTTGCCCAGGCTGGAGGGCAGTGGCATGATATCGGCTCACTGCAACCTCTCCCTCCTGTGTTCAAGCAGTTCTCCTGCCTCAGCCTCCCAAGTAGCTGGAAATGCAGGCGCACACCACCATGCCTGGCTAATTTTTTGTATTTTAGTAGAGATAGGGTTTCACTGTGTTGTGCAGGCTGGTCTTGAACTCCTGAGCTCAGGCAATCCACCTGCCTCGGCCTCCCAAAGTGCTGGGATTACAGGCATAAGCCACCATGCCCAGCCATACATGGATGCATTCTAATCCATGTATACATCTGTATTAGTTTCCTATTGTTGCTGTATCAGCACAAACTTTGTGCCTTAAATCAAAGAAAATTTCTTATCTTACATGTTTGGAGGTCAGAAATCCAAAATAGTGTGAGTTCCATTTGGAGACGCTATGAAAGCATCCATTTCCTTGCCTTTTCCAGCAGCTAGAGCCTGCACACATTTCTGAGCTCATCCTATGCCCTGCATCTCTCTGATCTTTGCTTTTCTCATCACATCGCCTCCTGGCATTATTACCCACATGCCTCCCTCCTATAAGGGCCCTTGAGATTACATTGGACTCAAGTGGTTAATCCGGGATGATTTCTCCATCTCAACATCCTTAATCACATTCTTTTAGCCATCTAAGATAACCTTTTCACAAGGTCCTTGGATTAGGACACGGACATCTTTTTGAGGAGGGAGCTGGATTAGGACATGGACATCTTTTTGAGGAGGGAGCTATATTTAGCCTTCAACAACACCCATCTTTATATTTAGTTTTGTGTCTATTTCTGTATACTAAAATAGTCGTGAGTTCAAACTAATGTTTCCAACTCTAATTCAACACTACATGTTGTATTCTAACATTTCTCCCTTGCCTATGTGTGTATTAGTCAGTTCTCACACTGCTATAAAGACAAATTCGATACTGGTAATTTATAAAGGAAAGAGGTTTAATTGACTCACAGTTCCACAGGGCTGAGGTGGCCTCAGGAAACTTACAATCATGATGGAAGGGGAAGCAAAGATGTCCTTCTTCACATGGCGGCAAGAAGGAGAAGAATGACTGCCTAGTGGACGGGAATGCCCATTATAAAACCATCAGATCTCATGAGAACTAACTCATTTTCATGAGAACAGGATTGGGGAAACTGCCTCCATGATTCAATTATCTCCACCTGGTCCCTCCCATGACGTGGGGGTTGTGGCAACTACAATTCAAAATGAGCTTTGGGTGGGGACACAGCCAAATTGTATCAATGTGTAACTTCTTTTTCTGACATTAAGAAATCTGGTTATCATTAACTGTAACATGTTTACTTGCATATTTGTATGTATGTTAAGTTGTTTCAAAATTGGTAAAACTTACCCCTCTGAAAAATAAATTTAACCAGCGAGAGAGTACAGCATTTGTGTATAGTTCTTTTATCTTCAGCTTTACAGTATTGGTAAAACAAGTCTTTAAAAAGTATTTAGGCCGCCTTCCTTATTCTCCCTTAAATGTGGTAAAGTTATATATTTGTAGTACATTTAGATTCACTTATTATAGTCTGTGTGTCATTCTAAGATCCTGCAAAATCCTGATTGCTTTTGTTTATTTGTTTTTAACCTATAATTTTTGCTTTCTGCTGTGTTCAGTTCTAGGGGTTTTGATGAATAGATTTATATATCTTCTACCACAATATGATATAGTAGAGTTCCATCATCCTAATAATTCTCCTTGACATTTGTCTCCTTGACATTCAGACACCCCTCCCCAATCATTGTCTACCAATGGTCTAAGTTTCCTTTTTCACTATAGTTTTGTCTTTTTCAGAATGTCATTTGAATGAAATCATACAGTGTTTAGCCTTTTCATCTAGCTTTATAGCAAAAGCATTTAAGATTTATCACATGTTGTATGAGTCAATCTAAATATTAGCCCATCATACAGATATACTAAATTTTGCTTATCTATTCATCTGTTGAAAGACATCTGGAATTTGTTGAGTTTTTGGCAATTATGAATAAAACTACTATAATCATTCACATACAGGTTTTTGTGTGAATGTATGCTTTCAATTCACTTGGGTAATGACCTAAAATGAGACTGCTGGCTTGTATGGTAAATGTACTTTTAAATTTATTAGTTACTGCCAAACTGTATGATATTGTCTTTTATCATTTCTTTCTCCAATTTGTTTTTTAGTTTACAGAAACATAAATGATTTTTTGTATGTTGACTGTATTCTGGGACCTTGCTAAATTTGCCTGTTAGATCTAATAGTTTTTATAGCTCTCTTTGAATTTTCTCTGTACACAATCATGTCCTCCGTGAATAAGAAGTCATTACTAAAAGAATGCCAGCAGCCCTTACTCATCTCTAGAAGAAAAATATTCTTATATTATTCAAGGTTCTCCAGAGAGACAGAACTAATCGAATATTCATTCTGTTTCTTGTATTATTCCTTCTTGAAGAGTCTGGACCATTCATAGTCTTGTCTTTATTGGGTTGTTGTAATTTTCCATTGACCTTATTTATGGGCCATGTCATCCATGATACGTGTATGTGTGTATATGTACATATATATGTATACATACACAAATATATATATATATATTATATTGAGAGATAATTTATTAGGAAAATTGGTTCACATGGTTATGGATTCTAAGTTCCATGAAAGGCCATCTGTAAGCTGGAGACCCTGGGGTGCTGGTAGTGTAACTCAGTCCAAGTCTGAAGATCTCAGAGCCAGGGAAACTGATGGTGCAATTCTCAGTCCAAGGCCAAAAGCCTGAGATCACAGAGGGGCACTGGACTAAGTCCTGGAGTCCAAAGGCCGGGGAGCCTGGAAAGGAACAGTGTCCCAGCTTCAGCAAATAGATTGACATATTCACCTTTTCTCTGTTGTAGTTATCTCTGGCCCACCAACACATTGGATGATGCCTTCCCACATTGATGGTGGATCTTCCCCACCTCGTCCTCTGAGACTCACATGCTCATCTCTGGAAACACCCTCAAAGACACGCCCAAATATAATGTTTTATCAGGTTATTAGGTATTCCTCAGTCCAGTCAAGTGGACATCTAAAATTAACTATCACAAGCCCACTCACTGTCAACTTGGCACCCATATACATCTCCTTAAACCATATTTAATCTCCAAGTAACACAATAACAAGGTAATGATTCCACTTAACATGATACACCTATTCTACACGCAAGTAAAATGCATTAGTCCTTTTCCCAGAAGAAAAGGTAAAGTTTTTTTGGTGATGTTTATTCTTCTCCTTATATACTATGACTTGAATACTATTATGTACAATTAACAATACTTATATGCTGATATAAATTCAGTCAATCTTATATTACATGATATATAAGAGAAGAGTGAAAACAAAGATAATACATAATATATGTGTACATACACACAGACATATTCTTAACAAAATAGGAAATAAATTCTTATAACAATTAGTCTTCATTTCTGTAACTGGTTACATGGACCTAGCTGGTGTTTGTAGCTACTTTCTTCTACTATATATTTAGTACCCGCTTTGCCTTCAGGAAGTACCTTAGCTGGTGGTGGTCCTTTATCTAGTGAGGTGACCCAAATCTTTATTCCTGAAGTCTGGCCATTAGTAATCTTGCCTAAATTGGGTTGTTGTAATTTTCTATTGACCTTTATTACAGGCCATAGTAGTACTAAGAGATGCCCTAAGAGATCTTCTGTATTCCAGACATCTCCTTAACTCCATTGTGAAGTAGTAGTTCAATTTCCCCTTGGTAGTCTGGATCAATCACCCCAGCAAACTGTGTAACTCCCTTCTTATGCTATTATCTCAGAAGCATGAGAAGCCCAAAGAGGCTGAGCAGCAGCTTTAACGTGCAGTTCAATTGAATTATTGTTGTGTCTCATAGAGGAAGCATTCTTCCCGTTGGAATTAAGATGTCTAGAGTCAGGAGAGTATAAAGTCACAGGAACAGGAAGCAAAAGTTTTGCTAGCAGGTCACTAGGGATAATAAATTGTGAGTGATGCCACTCCCATTTTCACCTCATAATTCCTGGATCCATGAATCCTGGCCATGGGAGGAATAGTAGCACATATTGGGCACTGATTTAGAGCATATACAGCCTTATGGAGAACCTTTCCCCAGCCCTGCAAGGTGTTGTCACTTAGCTGCTGTAATTTTGAATTCAAAGGACTCTTTCACCATTCAATTAAACCAGCTTTTTCAGGATGATGAGGAGTATGGAAATACCAGTGAATTCCATGAGCATGACCCCACTGCCATACCCCTTTGGCTATGGAGTGAATTCCTATGTCAGAAGCAATGCTGTGTGGAACACCATGATGATAAGTAAGACATCCTATGAGTCCACATATGGTAGTTTTGGCAGAAGCATTGTGTGAAGGGAAAGCAAATCCATATCTACAGTGTCTCTGTTCTTTTAAAGACCAAACACTGTCCCTTATATTATTGAAGTGGTCCAATATAATCAGCCTGCCACCAGGTAGCTTGCTGATTATCCCAAGAAATGATCATCTAAGACGTTGATCTCTGCTGCCGTCAGATTGGGCACCCAGAAGTGGCCATAGCCAGGTTGGCTTTTGTGAGTGGAAGTCCATGTTGCTGAGTCCCTGCATAATCTCTACCATCACACCATTGCCACTTTGTTAATGAACCCACTGAGCAATGATGGGGTGGCTGAGGAAAGAGGTTGACTAGTATCCACAGAGTAGGTCATTCTATCCACCTGATTATCAAAGTCCTCCTCTGCTGAGTTCATTCTTTGGTGTGCATTAACATGGGACAAAAATATCTTCATATACTTTGCCCACTCAGAGTTTTATTCACATATCTCTTCTCCAAATTCTTTGTCACCAATTTTTCAATCATGTTCTTTCCAAGTCTGACCATTTGGCCAAATCATTGGCTGCAGCCCGTGAATTAGTATATAACCACACATTTGTCATTTCTACTTTCAAGCAAAGTGCACATTCAGGTGCATTACCTAAATTACTGCCCACTGAGAAGATTTCCCTTTACCATTGCCATTCCAGGTTGTCGCAGAAAGTGACTATGCTGCTACAGCTCTCCACTTTTGGGTGGTGCCTACATATCATGTAGAACCATCTCTAACCAGGCCCTAGTCCTTTCTTCCTGTGTCAGTTGATTATAGGGTACTTCCCATGAGGCCATCGGTGCAGGCTGAGAGAGAGAAGGTGGTGTAGCAGGAGAAGAAACCATGGGTTTTGGGGGCCAATTCTTCATATAACTTAATTGTGTTTTCAGGATCTGCTGAAGTCGTATGACTTCTATTTGATGATGGAGTACTGCTGTGCCCCCCAACTCTATGATTTGGTGGGTAAAGTAACACACAGTTCAGGATGAGAAACTCAGGTCACATGGTAACTTGGTGGTCCATAGCCAAACATTCACTTTCTACTGAGGCCAAGTAACAGGCCAAAAGCTGTCTCTCAAAATGATAGTATTTAATCTTCAGATAATGACAGGGTCTTGCTCAAAAATCTCAGGGGCTTTTACTGTGATTCACCTGTAAAGGCTTGCCAAAGACTCCAAACAGCATTTATATCTGCCATTGACACCTCAAGTACCATTGGATCTGTTGAATCCTAAGGCCCAAGTGGCAGAACAGCTTGCACAGCAGCCTGGACCTGTTGCAGAGCACTATGTTCTAAGTCCCACTCAAAACTAGCAGCTTTTCAGGTGTCTCAGTAGATGGGACAGAGTAATATACTCACATGAGGAATATATTTTGTCCAAAATCTAAATAGGCCCACTAGATGTTGTGCCTCTTTCTTGGTTGTAGGAGGGGCCTGATGTAACAACTTATCCTTCTCTTTAGAAAGGATATTACCACATCATTGGACTCTTAGAAGTTTCACTAAGGTAGAAGCCCCCTGAATTTTAGTTAGATTTATTTTCCATTCACATGCAAATGTTTTAGCAATAAATTCAGAGTGGCTTCTACTTCATGTTCACCAGGTCCAGTCAGCAAAATGTCATCAATATAACACACCAGTGTGATATATTGTCAGGGGAAAAAGGAAATCAAGATATCTACAAACTAAACTGTGACACAGGGCTGGAGATAAGGTAGGACAAAGAAGGCATATTGCTGGCCTTGACAGCTGAAAACAAACTACTTCTGGTGGGTCTTATGGGCAGGGATCAATAAAAAGTTTTTTGCCAGATCACTAGCTACATACCAAGTACCAGAAGATGTGTTAATTTGCTCAAGAAATGAAACTACATCTGGTACAGCAGCTGCAATTGGAGTCACCCCACTTGGTTAAGCTTGCAGTAACACACTGTCCTTCTCCAGGATTCATCTGTCTTCTACACAGGCCAAAAAGGAGAGTTGAATGGAGATGTGGTGGGAATCACCACCCCTGCATCATTGAAGTCCTTGATGGTGGCATCAATCTCTGCATTACCTCCAGGACTGCAGTATTGTTTTGCTGTGCTATTTTCCTAGACAGAACCAGTTCTAGTGGTTTACATTTGGCCATTTCCACTTAATAGTCCTCACTACACAGGTTAAAAAATCAGCGTGGAGATTCTGCCAGCTGCTAAATATGTATATTCCAGTTATGCATTCTGGAACTGAAGAAATGATCACAGAATGAATTCAGAAACCCACTCGACCCACTGTGAGTGGAATCTGAGCTAAAACTGCATTAATCACCTCACCTCCGTAAAGCCCTACTCTAACTGGAGGGTCACAGTGACGTTTGGATCTCATGTAATCAGTGTCAGTTCAGAGCCAGTGTTCACTAGTCCCTGAAAGGTATTATTATTTCTCTTTCTCCACTGCAGTTACCCAGGTAAAGCACTATAGGTCCCTTTGAAGAAAAAATGGGATAAAAATAAGTGGTACAGATTTTTAGTAGTGTACTGGTGTCCTTCCTGGAGGGGATCTAGTCTCCCTTTCATTCAACGTTTTCTAGGTCTGTAAACTGGCTCAAGTCTGGGAATTGATTTAGGACCCATTGTTCTCTGTTTTTATTACTTGGGTTAGACTTTTATTTACTTGACTTGAAAGTTTTCCACTTATATAAAGTAAAAATTCAGCAGTTTTCTATCTGTCCACTTCTAGGAACACCATGTTTAACTAGCCGATGCCATAGATCCATGAAAATCAGACGATTCTGGTTGTTGCTTTGCCTTTGCTGTCTATTATGGTAACTATAATATATATAAAATTAGTTCTGTCCCTCTAGAGAACCCTGAGTAATACATGTGTTTCCAGCCTTTTAAAGAAATAAGGCAAATCATATTTATCACTTTTTTCTGTTGTTTTTTTTATTTATTTATTTTTTTTATTATACTTTAGGGTTTTAGGGTACATGTGCACAATGTGCAGGTTTGTTACATATGTATCCCACTTTTTTCTGTTGTTACAACAAACTCAAACTGGCTTAACTCATGTGTCATGATAATGTAAATTAAAATTTGTAAAACCAAAGAGAATTTTTAGTAATATTGGTAATATTAGTTAGTGTACTTACTTTTGTTTTACAAATTTACAGGTAACGTTGTATGCTTTTATTGTGTACAACATAGTTTTTAAGTAAATGTAAGTTGTAGAATGATAAAATATATTCGATTAATGAATGATTTTATATTTTGACTATTGTGATAGTGCTGGGATAAACATGAGATGGCAGCTATTTACTTGACCCACTAAATTTAATTCCTTTCAATATATACCTAGTAGTGGGATTGCTGGACAATATGGCAGTTTTATTTTTAATTATTTGAGAGATATTCATACTGTATGAGTCCTCTTTGCTCCACATTCTCATTAGTAGGATTATATTGTCCATTTGATAATGATCATTGTAACTGGGATGAGGTGATATTTAACTGAGGTTTTTATTTGCATTTCTCAGATGATCAGTGATGTTGAACATTTTTTTGACATACCTGTTCTTCATTTGTGTGTCTTTTATTGAGAAATTTCTATTCAGATTTATTTTCATTTTTACATCAGTTTATTTACTTGTTTGTTTTTTCCTATTGAGTTATTTGAGTTCCTTGTATATTCTGGATATTAGTATATTGTTGGATAAATTGTTTGCAAACATTTTTTCTTATTTGGTAGGTTGTCTCTTCACTCTCTTGATTGGTTCTTTTGTTACACTGAAGCTTTTTATTTTGATATGGTTCCATTTGTCTATTTTTGCATTTGTTACCAGTGCTTTTGAGGTTTTATCAAAAAAAATTTGCCCATACAAAAGTCATAAAACATTTCCCCTATGTTTTCTTCTGGATGTTTCATAGTTTTAGATCTTACATTTAAGTCTTTAATACATTCTGAGTTAATTTTTGTAGATTCTGAAATATAATGGTTTAATTTTATTCTTCTCTATGTAGATATCTAGTTTTCTCAACACTATTTGTTGAAGAGACTGTCCTTTCCCCATAACATGTTCTTGGCACCTTTGTCAAACAACAGTTGGTGTAAACTGTGTGAATTTATTTCTGGCCTCTCTATTCTTTTCCACTTGTCCATATGCCTTATTTTATGTCAGTGCAATGCTCTTTGCTTTGCTGTATTTTTGCAGTATACTCTGAAGTCAGGTTGTAGTATAAGGCCATTAACTTTTTTGGTTGTTATTAAAATTGGTTTGGCTATTTAAGGACTTTTGTGGTTTCATATTAATTTTAGAAGATTGTTTTTTATTTCTATGAAGAGTGGCATTGGTGTTTAGACAGGGATTCATTAAATCTGTAAATCTTTTTAGGTAGTGTGAACATTTTAACAATATTAATTCTTCCAATGCATGAACATAAGATAGACATTTACTTGTACATTTTTCAATTTTTTCATTAGTGTTGTAGAGTTTTAACTGAATCAATATTTAACCTACTTGGCTAAATTTATTCCTAGGCATTTTACTTTATTGTATTTGTAAACTGGAAAAATTTATTGATTTCTTTTCAGATAGTTTGCTATCAGCATATAGAAATTTTACTAATTTTTGTATGTTGATTTTATAATCTGCAAATTTACTGAATTTATTTGCTAGTCTAACAGCTTTTCAGTGAAGTGTTTAGGATTTTGTATGTGTAAGGACATATCATAAGCAAACAATGATAATTTAATTCTTCTTTGCAATTTGAATGCCTTTTTATGCTTGCCTAATTACTCTGCTTAGGACTTCTAGTATTATATTAAATAGAAGTATTGAGAGTGGAAATTCTTGCCCTGTTCCAGTTCTTAGAGGAAAGGATTTCAACTTTTCCCTATTCAATATGAAATTAACTGTCAATTTGTAGTATATGGCCTTCACATTATGTTCATGTACATTTCTTCTATACATAATATGTTGAGTAATTTTTTATCATGAAGAAGGATGAATGTTGTCAAATGCTTTTTCTGCATCTATTGACATGATCATATAATTTTTGTCTTTTATTATTTTAATATGATGTATCACATTTATTGATTCACAGATGTTGGACATCCATGCATTCCTGGAATAAATCTTACTTGATTATGGTGATGATCTTTTTATGTGTTGTGGAGTTTAGTTTGTTATTTTTTAATTTTTAATTTTAGGTTTAGAAGTACATGAACTGGTTTCCTATATAGGTAAGTTCATGTCATGGGTGTTTCTTATAAGGATTATTTTATCACCCAGGTACTAAGTCTAGTACCCAATGTTTATTTTTCTTAATTCTCTCCCTCTACTTCAAGGAGACCCTAGTATCTGTTGTTCCCCTCTTTGGGTTATTGCATTCTCATTATTTGCCTCCCACTTATAATTGGGATCACATGGTATTTGCTTTTCTGTTTCTGGATTACTTTGCTAAAAATCATGGCCTCCAGCTCCGTTCCTCTTCCTGCAAAGGAAATTACTTCATTCTTTTTATGGCTGCATAGTATTTCATGGTGTATATGTAACACATTTTCTTTATCTGGTCTACAATAGATGGGCACTTAAGTTGATTCCATGTCTTTACTATTGTGAATAGTGCTGCAATGACAAAAAATAGTTCTGGTTTTAGCTCTTTGAGAAATTGCCATGCTGCTTTCTTTTTATTTTATTTTATTTATTTATTTTTAATTTTTTTATTTTATGCATTTTTAAATTATACTTTAAGTTCTAGGGTACATCTGCACAATGTGCAGGTTTGTTACATGTGTATACATGTGCCATGTTGGTGTGCTGCACCCATTAACTCGTCATTTACATTAGGTATATCTCCTAATGCTATCCCTCTCCCCTCCCACCACCCCACAACAGGCCCCAGTGTGTGATGTTCCCCTTCCTGTGTCCAAGTGTTCTCACTGTTCAATTCCCACCTATGGGTGAGAACATGCAGTGTTTGGTTTTCTGTCCCTGTGATAGTTTGCTGAGAATGATGGTTTCCAGCTTCATCCATGTCCCTGCAAAGGACATGAACTCATCCTTTTTTATGGCTGCATAGTATTCCATGGTATATATGTGCCATGCTGCTTTCTACAATGGCTGAACTAATTTACACTCCCACTAAGAGTGTATACGCATTTCTGTTTCTCTGCAAACTCACTAGAATCTGGTTTTTTTTTTTGACTTTTTATTAATAGCCATTCTGATGAGATCAAGTGTGTTCAGGGTGGTATGGCCACTGACAGCACTAGATAGCTCATCAAGACAGAAAATCAACAAAGAAACAATGGGTTTAAACTATACCCTAGAACAAATAGACTTAACAGATATTTACAGAACATTACACCCAACAACTGTAGAATATACATTCTATTCAGCAGCACATGGAACATTCTCTAAGATAGACCATATTATGGGCTACAAAATAAGTTTCAATACATTTAAGAAAATTAAAATTAAAACTATACCAAGTACTCTTTCAGACACCAGTGGAATAAAACTGGAAATCTTCTCCAAAAGGAACACTCAAAACCATGCAAATACATGAGAATTAAATAACCTGCTCCTGAATGATCATTGGGTTAATAATGAAATCAAGATAGAAATTAAAAAAAATTCTTAGAACTGAATGATAATAGTGATCAACGAATCAAAAGCTCTGGGATACAGCAAACGTTGTGCAAAGAGGAAAGTTCATAGCCTTAAATGACTACATTAAAAATTCTGAAAGAGCACACATAGGCAGTCTAAGGTACCACTCAAGGAACTAGATAAACAGGAACAAATCAAACCCAAACCCAGCAGAAGGAAAGAAATAACAAAGATCAGAGCAGAACTAAATGAAACTGGAATTTAAAAAATACAAAAAATAAATTTAAAAAAGCTGGTTCCTTGGAGAGATAAATGAAATTGATAGATCATTAGTGAGATTAACCAAGAAAAGAAGAGAGAAGACGCAAATAAGCTCAATTAAAAGTGAAAATGGAAATATTACAACTGATACCACATGAACACCTTTATGCATACAAACTAGAAAATATAGAAGATATGGACAAATCCTGGTACTATACAACCCTCCTAGATTAAACCAGGAAGAAATAGAATCTCTGAACTGACCAATAACAAGCAGTGAGATTGAAATGGTAATAAAAAAGTGCCAACAAAAAAGTCCAGGGCCAGACAGATTCACAGCTGAATTCTATCAGACATTCAAAGAAGAATTGGTACCAATTCTATTGACATTATTCCAAAAGATAAAGAGGAATTTCTTCCTAAATCATTCTATGAAGCCAGTATCACCCTAATACCAAAACCAGGAAAAGACATAACAGAAAAAGAAAACTACAGATCAATATCCATGATGAACGTAGATGCAAATATTCTCAACAAAATATAGCTAACCAAATCCAACAGCATATCAAAAAGATAATCCACCATGATCAAGTTGGTTTCATACCAGGGATGCAGGGATTGTTTAACATACACAAGTCAGTAAATGTGATAAACCATATAAACAGAATTACAAGCAAAAATCACATGATCATCTCAATAGATGAAAAAAACATTTGACAAAATTCAGCATCTATTTTATAATTAAAATGCTCAGCAAAATCAGCATAGAAGGGACATACTTAAAGGCAATATAATCCATCTATGACAAACCCACAGCCAACATTATACTGAACAAAGAAAAGTTGAAAGCATTCCCCCTGAGAATTGGATCAAGACAAGGATACCCACTTTCACCACTTCTATTCAACAGAGTACTGGAAATCCTAGCCAGAGCAGTCAGACAAGAGAAAGAAATAAAGGGCATCCAAATCAGTAAAGAGGAAGTCAATCTGTCACTGTTCACTGATGATATGATCATATACCTACAAAACCCTAAAGACTCATCCAAAAAGCTCCAAGAACTGATAAATGAATTTAGCAAAATTTCTGGATACAAAATTAATGTACACAAATTTTGTGTAGCACTGCTATACAGCAACAGCTACCTAGCTGAGAATCAAATCAAAAATCCAATCCATTTTAAAGAAAATACTTAAAAATATACCTAACCCAGGAGGTGAAAGACCTCTACAAGGAAAACTATAAAACCCTGCTGAAAGAAATCATAGAGAATGCAAACAAATGAAAACACATCCCATGCTCATGGATGGGAGGAATCAATATTGTGAAAATAACCGTACTTCCAAAAGCAGTCTACAAATTCAATTCAACTCCCATCAAAATACGACCATCATTCTTCACAGAACTAGAAAACTCAATCCTAAAATTCATATGGAACCAAAAAAGAGCCTGCATAGCCAAAGAAAGACAAAGAAAAAAAATCTGGAGACATCACGTTATGATTCAAATTATAGTACAAGTCTGTAGTCACCAAAACAGTATGTTACTGCTAGAAAAATAGGCAGATGCAGCCAGGTGCGGTGGCTCATGCCTGTAATCCCAGCACTTTGGGAGGCCAAGGCGGGCGGATCACAAGGTCGGGAGATCCAGACCATCCTGGCTAACATGGTGAAACCCCGTCACTACTAAAAAATACAAAAAATTAGCAGGGCTTCATGGCGGGCACCTGTAGTTCCAGCTACTCGGGAGGCTGAGGCAGGAGAATGGCGTGAACCCGGGAGGCGGAGCTTGCAGTGAGCTGAGATAGCGCCACTGCACTCCAACCTGGGAGACAGAGCAAGACTCTGTCTCAAAAAAAAAAAAAGAAAAAGAAAAAAGAAAAATAGGCAGATGCACCAATGGACCAAAATAGAAACCCCAGAAATATAGCCAAATATATACAGCCAACAGATCTTTGACAAAGCAAACAAAAACAAAAACATAAAGTGAGAAAGGACACCCTATTCGACAAATGGTGCTGGTATAATTGGCAGGCCTCATGTAGAAAAATAAAACTGGATCCTCCTCTGTCACCTCATAAAAAAATCAACTCAAGATGGATCAAAGACTTAAATGTAAGACCTAAAACCATAAAAATTCTAGAAGATAACATTGAAAAAACTCTTCTAGACATTGGGTTAGGCAAAGACTTCATGACCAAGAACACCAAAGCAAATGCAATGCAAACAAACATAAATAGATGGAACTTAATTAAACTAAAAAGCTTCTGCACAGCTAAAGAAATAATCAGCAAAGTGAACAGACAACCCCCAGAGTGGAGAAAATCTTTGCAAACTATGCATCTGACAAAGGACAAACGTCCAGAATCTATAAGGAACTCAAACAAATCAGCAAGAAAAAAAGTTATTTCATCAAAAAGTGTGCTAAGGAAAAGATATAGATGGCCAACAAATATTCAAAAATCTCAACATCATTGGTTATCAGGAAAGCAAACAAAACACAATGCCGTACCACCTGTAGTAAAACCACTATGGAAAACAGTGTGAAGATTCCTTAAAGAATTAAAAGCAGATCTACCATTTGATCCAGCAATTCCACTCCTGGGTATCTATCCAGAGGAAAAGAAGTCACTTTTCAAAAAAGATATTTTCACATGCATGTTTATTGCAGCACATTTCTAAATTGTAAAAATACGGAACCAATCCAAATGCCCATCAATCAATGAGTAAATAAAGAAAACGTGGTGTATATATATACACATATATATGTATATATGTATATATGTATATATATGTGGGTATATATATGTATATATATGTGTATGTATGTATATGCTGTGGAATACTACTCAGCCATAAAAATAATGAAATAATGGCATTAGCAGCAACTTGGAGACCATTATTCTCAGTGAAGTAGCTCAGGAACAGAGAACCAAACATTTTTCTCATTCATAAGTGGGAGCTAACCTATGAGGACACAAAGCCATAAGAATGATACAATGGTCTTTGGGGACTCAGGGAAAAGGGTGGGAGGGGGTGAAGGATAAAAGACTACACATTGGGTACAATGTTCACTACTCCGGTGATGGGTGCACCAAAATCTCAGAAATCACCAGTAAATAAGTTATTCTTGTATCCAAACACCACCTGTTTCCTCAAAACTACTGAGATTAAAAATAAATAAGTAAAATTACATTAACTGGCCTTCTAGTGGTACACACAAAAAATAGCCATTCTGACTAGTGTGAGATGGCATCTCATTGTGGTTTTGATTTGTGTTTCTCTAATGATTAGTGATATTGAACTTTTTCTTCACATGCTTGTTGGTCACATGTATGTCCTTTTTGAAAACTGTTCATGGCTTTTGACCATTTTTAATGGGGTTCTGTGTTTTTTTTTTCTTGTAAACATGTTTGTTTCTTATGGATGCTGAATATTAGAACTTTGTCAGATGCATAGTTTGCAAATGTTTGATCTGATTCTGTATGTTGTCTGTTTACTCTACTGATACTCTTCTCTGAAGAAGCCCTTTACTTAAAATAGATCTCATTTTTCTGCTTTTGGTGTAATTGGTGTCTTAGGCATGAAATATTTGCTAGCACCTATGTCCAGAATAGTATTGCCTAGGTCGCATCCCAAAGTTTTTATACTTTTGGATTTTACATGTAAGTCTTTTATCCATCTTGAGTTTAATTTTGTATATGGTGTAAGGAAGGGGCCAAGTTTCAATTTTCTGCATATGGCTAACCAGTCATCCCAGCACCATTTATTGAATAGAGAGTCATTTCCCCATTGCTTCTTTTTGTCATCTTTGTCAAAGATCAGGTGGTTGCAGGTGTGGTCTTATTTTTTGGCTCTCTGTTCTGTTTCATTTGTCTATGTGTCTGTTTCTGTACCAGTACCATGCTGTTTTGGCTAGTGTAGCCCCCTAGTATAGTTTGAAGTTAGGTAACATGATACTTCCAGCTTTGTTCTATTTGCTTAAGATTGCCTTGGCTACTTGAACAGTTTTGGTTCCATATGAATTTTAAAATAGCTTTTTTCTAGTTCTGTGAAGAATGTCATTTGTAGTTTGATAGGAATAGCATTGAATCTGTAAATAGCATTGGGCAGTTTGGCCATTTTAATATTGATTCTTCCTATCTCCATGAGCATGAAATATTTTTCCATTTGCTTACTTCATCTCTGATTTCTTTATGGAAGGCAGAAAAAAGAGTGAAGCTAGCATATCTGGTGAAAGAAATATCTAAGTAGCAAAGCATTCAGTCTGCTGTATGGCTACTTTTAACTGCTTATAAAAAATAAGAGAGGAAAGATAATATAAAAACAGAATTTATAATTTTAAAAGAAAGCATAGTAGAAAGAATTGGAAAATTTGCAGCCTAGTCATATGGTGGAGAATGAAAGAGCATTTTTAGTAGAGGAAACCAAGAGTGTGACCAAGTGACCTATTGATAAGATTAGTATGGATAGAATAAAGCCAGGGGCTACTCATCAGAATAGTGGGAGAAAACTCTAAGGTATTTCAGAGGTATTTGATGTGGCCCCTCCCATCACGGGCCCAGAGCTCTGAGAGGGCAGAATTTATTTAGGGGAGGGGTCCCTGCTTTAATTGCCTCAGGTGTCTGCTCCCAGCATTTCAGAAATGCAGCAGTGTTCAGCCACCCCAGCTATGGCTCAAATGGCCTCAGGTGGTTTGGCCTGCTACTCTGGAAGGTGCAAGTCATAAACTTTGGCAGCATCTATGTGGTGCTAATGCTGAAGATATGCAGAATGCAAAAACTGCCAGAAGATGGATTTCTTCATTTTGATTTCAAAGGATGTCACAGACAGCCTGAGGAGCAAGGAAGAGATGTCACAAAAGAAAAGACACCAAAGAGAGCCTTCACCAAGGCAATGCCTAGGGGATCCATGGGAGCAAGGCCATTGCAGGGAGTCCCCACTAGGATAATGCCTAATGGAGTCTTGGGAGCAGCACCACCACAAAGACCCCAGAATTACGGAGCTATTAATGTGCAAAGCCAACTCAGGAGCGCTTAATTGTGGGGTGAGTCCAGCAACGTGTTGTGTGTGTGGCTTCCTTAAGGCCTTGAGGGCACAACACCCACACCAGTGTGCACAGGATGTATGCGTGCAGTCAAAGGAGATTATTCTCTGGCTTTCAGACTGAATATGTTTTTTCCTGTTGGGGTTTGGACTTACTTGAGACTTGTAATTATTTTCACTTTGCCCATTTTCCTTTTTGGAATAGGAATATCTGTCATATGTCTGTCCAACCATTTTATTTTTGAAATAGATAACTTGTTTAATTTCACAGGCTAACAGCTGGAAGAAATTTGCCTCAAGACAAATTGTGAATTGAGTCTCACTCATATCTGATTCAGATGAGACTCTGAACTTAGGACTTTTGAGTTGGTGCTAGAAAGAGTTAAGACTTTGGGGCTATTGATATAGAATAAGTGTATTTTGCAGGTGAGAAGGATATAAATATTGAGGGATGAGTTAGAATGCAATGGCTGAAATGTGTCACAAATATCCTGTGATGGAAACTTAACCCTCAAATTCATATATTGATTGGAGGTAGATCCTTTGGGAAGTAATTAGTATTAAATACAGTTGTCAGGGTAAGGCCTTCATGATGGAACTGGTGCCTTTGTGAGAACAGAAAGAGAAACTGAACTGACATGGACATTCTTGCTCTTTTTCCATGTGATGCCTTTCGACATATCACAACACAGCTGGAAGGCCCTCACCAGATATCAACACCATGGCTCTTGGAGTTCCCAGCCTCCAGAACCATAAGCTAAATGAACTTATTTTCTTTATAAATTACCAACTCATAGGTATTCAGTTATAGCATAGGAAACGGACTAAGACAGGTTCGGCTGAGGGGAGGGCCGTTGGCTGGGGCCTGCAGTATGCCGTTTCAGTGAGGGACTCCACTGCAGCCACCCAGCTTGCTGCCTTCCTGGGCGCCACTCCCCCAGGTGACTCAATGCGATGTGCCAGTAGCGCAGCACCGATTCCTCTTGGGCTCTTGGGCGCTGCTCTGAGCAGCATCACTCTTTACACCAGAAAGCTGGTGGGCACTATGGGGAAAAGACAAAACAAGAAGAAAGTGGAGGAAGTGCTAGAAGAGGAGGAAGTGCTAGAAGAGGAGGAAGAGGAATATGTGGTGGAAAAAGTTCTCGACTGTGGAGTGGTAAAGGGCAAAGTGGAGTACCTCCTAAAGTGGAAGGGGTTCTCAGATGAGGATAACACATGGGAGCCAGAAGAGAACCTGGATTGCCTCGAACTCATTGCTGAGTTTCTGCAGTCACAGAAAACAGCACATGAGACAGATAAATCAGAGGGAGGCAAGCACAAAGCTGATTCTGATTCTGAAGATAAGGGAGAGGAGAGCAAACCAAAGAAGAAGAAAGAAGAGTCAGAAAAGCCACGAGGCTTTGCTCGAGGTTTGGAGCCGGAGCGGATTATTGGAGCTACAGACTCCAGTGGAGAGCTCATGTTCCTGATGAAATGGAAAAACTCTGATGAGGCTGACCTGGTCCCTAACAAGGAAGCCAATGTCAAGTGCCCACAGGTTGTCATATCCTTCTATGAAGAAAGGATGACATGGCATTCCTACCCCTTGGAGGATGATGACAAAAAAGATGACAAGAATTAACGCTCCTGAGTACCAGCCCCTGTCACATCTGACTGTGGGTTTCAAGTGGGAAGGGAAGGAGTTCTACTTTTCTTGACACCTTAGAGGTGGCTTGAGAAGATGTCCTTTGAAGAGCCAGTATAGTTTCTGTGCCCTGCAGCCTCCAAAGTGCTTTAAAGCCATTTCAAGCTGTATAGTTTGCACACCCATCTCAGTGGAGGGGAAAGGGGATAAGTGTTTCAAGGCAACCGTTTCTGCACTTTGCTACAAAAAGCAAAGGGCCTTCTACGAAGGACAAAACTTGCAGAATTGGGTGTGTGGGAGAGCAAAAAAATACTGTAGATCTTCAAAAAGCATCTCCACAACCCACAGCCTTCTTCCCAATAGTGTTAACTCTGCATTTTTACAGCATAGCATGTGTGTAGTTTTTGGCTATTACTGGTGTATTATTTGGGGGAGGGAGGGATGGGGAGGGGAGAAAGGGAGATGGGTAGCATCATTTAGATTAACATTTGGGGCCTGATAGGGGAAACGGTGAAGCCGTGGGAAAGAACAGACAACTAATGATTTGCTTCTATGTCCAGAATAATTTACCTTTAAAAAAAATGTCATTGGCACCATAAATAAGGACTGTGAGAGACTGTTTAAAAGCTGTGAATGTCTGAAACCTATAAGCCAAGGTGTTCTCTGCCTAAACTTATTGCTGTTCCCACAAAGGACTAAGCCTGTTCATAAGTTACCAAAGTTGCCACTTTGGAGATGGAAATTGACAAGGAGGGAAGGTCTTTTATTGGAGAGTATACAGTACAAGCAGATCATTCTTAGAGGTGCTAATTCCTGAAATAAGAAGACCCTTTCTTTTCCAGTAACGAAGTTATAAATATCAGCTTGTTCATCCAAGACACTGGCTGAGGTGTTAGGGAAGAGGAAGAGGGTGGTAGAGGAGATAAGACAGTAGGGAAAGACAAGGGCCCATGCTCTTAGTGGGGAAAACTCTTGGAGCCATTTTTAGTGGGGAGAACTTTTGGAGCCATTCTCTTTTTTGAGCTTTGAACACTGAAACCATTGTTGGCAGGGTTCAGTCACTGACAGCATAAGTTTAACTGAATTGATCCAAGAGTTTAGTGATTTCAAAAGCCTTGGTCTCAGGAGAAGATTAAACTTTCATATTGGGCAGTGGTTCACTTTAAAACACATACACACACACACACACACACACACACACAGGCACACACACGAAACAACTTTTTAAGAAATCCTGAGAAGTAACATACCCAAAATGCTCTGTCTTGAGTCATGAGATCCATCAGTTCTTGATATTATCTAGACTTGCATCTAGAGCTACATTGTAAAATTCTTTTAGGCATGTGTTAGATTTCTGTGTAAACTTTGTTTAAATGTAAACTTCATACTACACTGTCAGTTTTTGTCTTAATAAAACTATAGATTTATAATCCTTGAAAAAAAAGAAAATGGACTAAGACAACCATTTAATATAATACTTCATGTGTTGATTATTAATGTCTTTTATCAAGTAGAGAGACTTTCCTGGTATTCTAAGCTTGCTAAGAGATTTTATAATGAATGAGCACTGTATTTTGTCTTATGTCTTCTCTGCATCTATTAAGATGCTCATTTAATATTTTTACTGTGTAGTATTAAGGTGTCGTGTTTTATTAATTAAATTTGAGGCAATTAATGCAACCATGCATTACTATAATAAATATAACTTGACAATGATGTATTAATTTCTGTATATACTATTTAATTCCCTTTATATACTGATGTGTTATTTTCTTTACACACTGTTGTATTTTGTTAAAGATTGTTGCATCTCTATTAATGAAGGATATTGAAGTGTAGTTCTTCTTCTTTGACATGCCTTAGTCTGGCTTTGGTGTCAGGATGATACTGGCCTCATAAAAAGAGTTGAGAAATATTCTGTACTCATCTATTTTTGAAAAAAGTTTGTTGAGTAATGGAATTGTTTCTTTACATATTTCATAAAAGTCACTGGTGAAAACATGTAGTCTTTGGCCTTTCTTTGGGCTGAGAGCTTTAATATCTAAGAAAATGTCTGTTTTATCTCTGTTATTATTTTATATTAATTCCTGAGTCATTTGGGGTACAGTAGTAATTTTGTAGAAGTTAGCCTATTTTCAAAGTTGTTTAGTTTATTGGCATAAAGTTGCCCATAGTATTCATTCCCTCACACTTTTAATTTCCGAAGGGCCCATGGTAATAGCTCCTTTGATTTCTAACTTTCATAATTTCTTTATTTTTCTTCTTAGTCTAGCTAAAGTATTGTCAATTTTGTAGTTATTTTCAAAGAGCCTACTTTAAGTTCAATAAATTTCAATGTTTCTATGATCTCTATTTAATAATTTTTTGGAGTAATTTATGTAATTTTCTTTTTTTTTGCTTGCTTTTTGTTGGTTTCCTCTTTTTTCCATAATTTTTATGTTAATGCTTAGATTTTTTTATTTCATTTTAAAAAATAATTTTAACTTTTATATAGGATACAGGGGCTACATATAAAGGTTTGTGACATAGGTATATTGTACTCAGGTAGTGAGCATAGTACACAATAGGTAGTTTTTCAACCCACATCCCCTTTCCTCTATCCCACTTCTATTAGTCTACAATGTCTATTTTTCCCATGTTTATGTACATGTGTGCTTTATCTGTAACTTTCACTTATAAATGAGAACATGTAGTGTTTAGTTTTCTGCACCTGTGTTGGTTTGCTTATGGCTTCCACCTCCATCCATGTTGCTGCTAATGACATGATTTCATTTGTTGTTACTGATGCATAATATTCCATGGTGCATATGTACCACATTTGCTTTATTCAATTGACCACTGATGGGCACCTAGGTTCATCCCATGTCTCTGCTATTGTGAATAGTGTAGCAATGAAGGTACAAGTGCATGTGTCCTTTTGTATAATGATCTATTTTTCTTTGGGTATGTACTTAGTAATGGAATTTCTGGATCAAATGGTAATTCTGTTTTAATTTTCTTGAGGAATCTCCAAACTGCTATCCAAAGTGGCTGAACTAATTTACATTATCATGAACAGTGTATAAACATTTCATTTCATATCCAGCTTCATGAACATCTTGTTCCTTTTTAACTTTTTCTAATGGCCATTTTGACTGGTGTGAGACGGTGTCTCATTTTGGTTTTCATTTGCATTTCTCTGATGATTAGTGATATTGAGAATTTTTTTATAAATTTTTGGCTGCTTGTATGTCTTCTTTTGAGAAGTGTCTGTTCATGTCAATTTCCATTTTTAATGGGGTTGTTTGTTTTTTTCTTGTTGATTTGTTATCTATAGATTCTGGACAACAGGCCTTTGTAGGAATGCATAGTTTGTGAATATTTTCTTTCATTCTCTATGTTGTCTATTTACTCTGTGGATAGTTTCCTTTGCTGTCTAGCTCTTTATTTTAATTAGTTCTTACTTGTCTATTTTCTGTTTTTGATGCAATTGCTTTTGGGGGCTTGGGCAAAAATTTTTTGTCAAAGCCAATTTTACTTTTTAATTTTAACTTTTATTTTAAATATAGGGAGTACAGGTGCAGGTTGTTACATTTGTATATTGTGTAATAGCAACTATTTTTTAGTCAGTTTTATAGAATCTGCAAATTTTTCTAGTTTTTTTCATCAACTTATTTTAAGTTCCAGGATACATGGCCATGGTGGTCTGCTGCACAGATCAACTCATCACCTAGGTATTAAGCCCAGCACCCACTAGCTATTCTTCATGATGCAATTCATCCCCCCAACACCCAACAGGACCCAGTGTGTGTCATTCCCCCGATGTGTTCATGTGTTCTCATCATTCAGCTCCCACTTATAAGTGAGAACATGTGGTGTGTGGTTTTCTGTTCCTGGATTGGTTTGCTGAGGATTACAACTTCCAGCTCCATCTATGTCCCTTCAAAGGACATTATTTCATTACTTTTTATGGCTACATAGTATTCCATGGTGTATATGTACCACATGTTCTTTATCCAGTCTATCACTGATGGACATTTGGGTTGAGTCTCTGTCTTTGCTATTGGGAATAGTGCTGCATTGAACATACACATGCATGTATCTTTATAATAGAATGATTTATATTCCTTTAGGTACATACTCAGTAATGGATTGCTGGGTCAAATGGTATTTCTGCTTCCTTATCTGTCTTCCATAGTGGTTGAAATAATTCATACTGTCACAAGCAGTGTAAAAGCATTACTTTTTCTCTGCAGCCTCACCAGCATCTGTGGTTTCTTGACTTTTTAATAACTACCACTCTGAATGGCAGGAGGTAGTATCTCATTGTGGTTTTGAATGGCATTTCTGTAATGATCTGTGATGTTGAGCTTTTTTTCATGTTTGTTGGCCACATGAACATCTTCTTTTGAGAAGTGCCTGCTCATATCCTTAGCCCACTATTTAATGGGATGGTTTTTTTCTTGTAAATTTGTTTACGTTCCTCTTAGACTCTGGATATTAGACCTTTGTCAGATGCATAGATTGCAAAAATTCTCTCTCATTCTGTAGGTTGTCTGTTCACGTTGATGATAGTTCCTTTTGCTGTGCAGAAGCTCTTTCATTTATTTAGATCCCATTTGTCAAATTTTTCTTTTGTTGCAATTGCTTTTGGTGTTTTTGTCATGAAATCTTGAATGATATTGCCTAGATTTTATTCTGGAGTTTTTATTGTTTTTGGTTTTACGTTTAAGGCTTTAATCTATCTTGAGTTAATTTTTGTATATGGTGTAAGAAAGGGATCCAGTTTCAATTTTCTGCCAATGACTAGCTAGTTCTTCAAACACAATTTATTAAATAGAGAATGGTTGCCTCATTGGTTGTTTTTGTCAGGTTTGTACAAGATCAGATGGTTGTAGGTATGCAGTCTTATTTCTGAGTTCTCTGTTTCATTCCATTGGTCTATGTGCCTGTTCTTGTACAAGTACCATGCTGTTTTGGTTACTGTAGCCTTGTGGTATAGTTTGAAGTCAGGTAGTGTGATACCTTCAGCTTTGTGCTTTTTAAAGACAGTGTTAAGAACAATATTTCCTAGGTTGTTTTCTAGCAATTTTGTAGTTTGAGGTCTTACATTTAGATTTTTGAACCATTTTGAATTAATTTTTTGTATATGATAAAAAGTAGGGCCCAACTTCTATCTCCCACCTGTGGCTAGCCAGTTATCCCAGAACTATTTACTGACAATTTTTTTTCCTCATTGCTAGTTTTTATGATGTTGTCAATGAACAGATTATTGCTAGTGGGTGGTTTTATTTCTGAGGTTCCTATTGCCTTCCATTGGTCTATGTGTCTGATTTTGTACTAACACCATGCTGTTTGGGTTATAATAGCTTTGCAGTGTAGTTTGAAGTTGGGTAGTTTAATTCCTCCAACTTTGTTCTTTTTACTTAGGATGGCTTTGGCTGTTCAAGTACTTTTTTGGTTCCTTGTAACTTTTAGAATCTTTTTTTTCCTACTTCTATAAAGAATGATGTTGATAGTTTGATAAGAATAGCACAGAATCTGTAAATTGCTTTGGTCAGTACTGCCATTTTAGTAATATTGATTCTTTCAATCCATTGACATGGAATTTTTTTTAAATGTATCTGTGTCATCTCTGATTTGTTTCGCAGTGTTTTGTAGTTCTGTTTGTAGAGCTCTTTCACCTTCTTGGTTAGCTATACACATAAGTATTTAATTATTCTTTGTAGCTATTGTAAATAAAATGGTGTTTTTGATTTAGCTCTCAGGCTAGACATTATTGGTGTATAGAAATGCTACTGATTTTTCTACATTGATTTTTTAAATCCCAAAACCTCACTAAAATCACTTATCAGTTCTACTAGCCTTTTGACAGAGCTTTGGGGCTTTTTTAGATACAGAATTATATTGTCAAGCAAGAGAGATACTTTGACTCCTTCTTTTACTACTTGGATGTCTTTTTTCTCCTCTTGCCTGATTGCTGTGGCTAGGATTTCAGTACTGTGTTGAATAGAAATCGACAGCAGGGCCATCCGTTTCTTGTTCCAGTTTTCAAGGGAAATGAATGGTTCCAGCCTTTGACCATTAAGTATGATTTTGGCTGTGGGTTTTTCATAGATGACTTTTATTATTTTGAGGTATCTTCTTTCAATGCCTAGTCTACTGAGGCTTTTTATTATTAGGTGAAGTTAGACTTTATCAAAAGCTTCTCCTGCATCTTCTTATTTATTTATTTATTTATTTATTTATTTATTTTTGAAATGGAGTCTTGCTGTCGCCCAGGCTGGAGTGCAGTGGCGCGATCTCGGCTCACTGCAGGCTCCACCCCCCGGGGTTCACACCATTCTGCTGCCTCAGCCTCCCAAGTAGCTGGGACTACAGGTGCCTGCCACCTCGCCCGGCTAATTTTTTTTGTATTTTTAGTAGAGACGAGTTTTCACTGTGTTTGCCAGGATGGTCTCGATCTCCTGACCTCATGATCGACCCACCTCGGCCTCCCAAAGTGCTGGGATTACAGGCGTGAGCCACCGTGCCCAGCCCTTCTCCTCCATTTTCTGAGACAATCATTTGGTTTTTGTTTTAATTCCATTTATGTAGTGAACTGAATTTATTGGTTTGCATGTGTTGAACCAGACTTCCATCCCAAAATAAAGCCTACTTGATTATGGTGAATTAACTTTAATGGGCTCCTAAATTCAGTTTGTCACTCTTTTTTTTTTTTTTTTTTAGAATTTTCATGTCTATATTTATCAGTGATGTTAACCTGAAGTTTTCTTTTTCCACTGTTTTCCCCTGATCTTGATATTAAGTTGATGCTGGCTTCATAGAATTAGTTAAGGAGGAGTCTCTCTTCCTCAAGATTTTGGAATAGTTTCAGTACAATTGGTATCAGTTTTTTGTACTTCTCTTAGAATTCAGCTGTGAATCCAACTGGTCCAGGGTTTTATTTGATTGGTAGGTTTTTTTTGGTCCTGATTCTATTTCAGAGCTCTACATTGGTCTATTAAGGGTCTCTATATCTTCCTGATTCAATATTGGAAGATTGTGTGCTGTCATAAATTTGTGCATTTCTTCCACATTGCTTAATTTATGTGCGTAGAGTTCTTCATAATATTCTCTGAAAATCTTTTGTACTTCTCTGTGACGGGTTGTCATGTCATCTTTTCATTTCTGATTGTACTTATGTGGATCTTCCCTTTTTTCTTTGTTAATCTAGCCAGTGGTATACAATCTTTCATTTCATTTTATAAGAACCAACTCTTGATTTCTTTGATTTTTGTATTTATTTTTGCATCTCAATTGCATTCAGTTCTCTAATTTTGGTTATTTTCTACTTTTAGCTTTTGGTTTTTAAAAATTCCTATAGGTGTTGGAGCCAAGACGGCCAAATAGGAACAGCTCCAGTCTAGAGCTCCCAACGTGAGTGACACAGAAGATGGGAGGTTTCTGCATTTCCAACTGAGGTACCAGGTTCATGTCACTGGGGAGTGTCAGACAGTGGGTGCAGGACAGTGGGTGCAGTGCACCAAGCATGAACCAAAGCAGGGAGAGGCATTGCCTCACCCAGGAAGCCCAAGGGGTCAGGGAATTCCCTTTCCTAGTCAAAGAAAGGGGTGACAAATGGCACCTGGAAAATCAGGTCACTCCCACCCTAATACTGCGCTTTTCCAATGTTCGCAGCAAATGGCGCAGCAGGAGATTATATCCCGCGCCTGGATTGGAGGGTCCTATGCCCACAGAGCCTCGCTCATTGCTAGCACAGCAGTCTGAGATCAAACTGCAAGGCGGCAGTGAGGTTGGGTGAGGGGTGACCACAATTGCCGAGGCTTGAGTAGGTAAACAAAGCGGCCAGGAAGCTCGAACTGGGTGGAGCCCACCACAGCTCAAAGAAGCCTGCCTGCCTCTGTAGACTCCACTTCTGGGGGCAGGGCATAGCCAAACAAAAGGCAGCAGAAACCTTTGCAGACTTAAATGTCCCTGTCTGACAGCTTTGAAGAGAGTAGTGGTTCTCCCAGCATACAGCTTGAGATCTGAGGACAGACTGCCTCCTCCAGGGGGTCCCTGACCCCTGAGTACCCTAACTGGGAGGCACCCCCCAGTAGGGGCAGACTGACACCTCAAACAGCTGGGTACTCCTCTGAGACAAAACTTCCAGAGGAACGATGTTCCTGTTCACTAATATCTGCTGTTCTGCAGCCTCTGCTGTTGATACCCAGGCAAACAGGGTCTGGAGTGGACCTCCAACAAACTCCAACAGGCCTGTAGCTGAGGGTCCTGTCTGTTAGAAGGAAAACTAACAAACAGAAAGGACATCCACACCAAAACCGCATCTGCACATCACCATCATCAAAGACCAAAGATAGATAAAACCACAAAGATGGGGAAAAAACAGAGCAGAAAAACTGGAAATTCTAAAAATCAGAGCCCCTTTCCTCCTCCAAAGAAACGAAGTTCCTCACCAGCAACACAACAAACTAGATGGAGAATGACTTTGACAGGTGGAGAGAAGAATGCTTCAGATGATCAAACCACTCTGAGCTAAAGGAGAAAGTTTGAACCCATGGCAAAGAAGTTAAAAACCTTGAAAAAAGATTAGACAAATGGCTAACTAGAATAACCAATGCAGAGAAGTCGTTAAAGGACCTTATGGAGATGAAAACCATGGCACGAGAACTAGGTGACAAATGCACAAGCCTCAGTAGCCAATTCGATCAACTGGAAGAAAGGGTATCAGTGATGGAAGACGAAATGAATGAAATGAAGTGAGAAGAGAAGTTTAGAGCAAACAGAATAAAAAGAAATGAACAAAGCCTCCAAGAAATATGGGATTATGTGAAAAGACCAAATCTACATCTAATTGGTGTACGTGAAAGTGAAGGGGAGAATGGAACCAAGTTGGAAAACACTCTGCAGTATATTATGCAGGAGAACTTCCCCAATCTAGCAAGGCAGGCCAACATTCAAATTCAGGAAATACAGATAATGCCACAAAGATACTCCTTGAGAAGAGCAACTACAAGACACATAATTGTCAGATTTACCAAAGTTGAAATGAAGGAAAAAATTTTAAGGGCAGCCAGAGAGAAAGGTCGGGTTACCCACAAAGGGAAGCCCATCAGACTAACAGCTGATCTCTCAGCAGAAACTCTACAAGCCAGAAGAGAGTGGGGCCAATATTCAACATTTTTAAAGAAAAGAATTTTCAACCCAGAATTTCATATCCAGCCAAACTAAGCTTCATAAGTGAAGGATAAATAAAATCCTTTACACACAAGCAAATGCTGAGAGAGTTTGTCACCATGAGGCCTGCCCTAAAAGAGCTCCTGGAGGAAGCACTAAACATGGAAAGGAACAAACGGTACCAGCTACTGCAAAAACATGCCAAATTGTAAAGACCATCGAGGCTATGAAGAAACTGCATCAACTAATGAGCAAAATAACCAGCTAACATCATAATGACAGGACCAAATTCACACATAACAATATTAACCTTAAACATAAATGGGATAAATACTCCAATTAAAAGACACAGACTGGCAAATTGGATAAAGAGTCAAGACCCATCAGTGTGCTGTATTCAGGAGACCCATCTCATATGCAGAGACACACATAGGCTCAAAATAAAAGGATGGAGGAAGTTCTACCAAGCAAATGGAAAACAAAAAAAGGCAGGTGTTACAATCCTGGTCTCTGATAAAACAGACTTTAAACCAAAAAATATCAAAAGAGACAAAGAAAGCCATTATATAATGGTAAAAGGATCAGTTCAACAAGAAGAGCTAACTATCCTAAATATATATGCACCCAATACAGGAGCACCCAGATTCATAAAGCAAGTCCTTGGGGACCTACAAAGAGACTTAGACTCCCACACAATAATAATAGGAGACTTTAACACCCCATTGTCAACATTAGACAGATTAACTAGACAGAAAGTTAACAAGGATATCCAGGAATTGAACTCAGCTCTGCACCAAGCAAACCTAATAGACATCTACAGAACTCTTCACCCCAAATCAACAGAATATACATTCTTTTCAGCACCAGCACCATACCTATTCCAAAATTGACCACATAGTTGGAAGTAAAGCACTCCTCAGCAAATGTAAAAGAACACAAATTATAACAAACTGTCTCTCAGACCACAGTGCAATCAACCTAGAACTCAGGATTAAGAAACTCTCTCAAAACCACTCAACTATATGGAAACTGAACAACCTGCCCCTGAATGACTACTGGGTACATAACAAAATGAAGACAGAAATGAAGATGTTCTTTGAAACCAACGAGAACAAAGACACAACATAACAGAATCTCTGGGACACATTCAAAGCAGTGTGCAGAGGGAAATTTATAGGACTAAAGGCCCACAAGAGAAAGCAGGAAAGATCTAAAATTGACACCCTAATATCACAATTAAAAGAACTAGAGAAGCAAGAGCAAACACATTCAAAAGCTAACAGAAGGCAAGAAATAACTAACATCAGAGAAGACTTGAAGTAAATAGAGACACAAAAAACCCTTCAAAAAATCAATGAATCCAGGAGGTGGTTTTTTGAAAAAATCAACAAAATTGATAGACCACTAGCAAGACTAATAAAAAAGAAAAGAGGGAAGAATCAAATCGATGCAATCAAAAATGATAAAGGGGACATCAACACCGATCCCACAGAAATACAAACTATCATCAGAGAATACTATAAACACCTCTACGCAAATAAACTAGAAAATCTAGAAGAAATGGATAAATTACTCAACACATACACACTTCCAAGGCTAAACCAGGAAGAATTTGAATCTCTGAATAAACCAATAACAGGCTCTGGAATTGAGGCAATAATTAATAGCTTGTGAACCAAAAAAAGTCCAGGACCACATGGATTCACAGCTGAATTCTACCAGAGGTACAAAGAGGAGCTGGTACCATTTCTTCTGAAACTATTCCAATCAATAGAAAAAGAGGGATTCCTCCCTAACTCATTTTAAGAGGCCAGCATCATCCTGATACCAAAACCTGGCAGAGACACAACAAAAAAAAAGAGAATTTTAGATCAATATCCCTGATGAACATCAATGCAAAAATCCTCAAT
>NW_026652282.1:51274314-51289388 GCF_009828535.3 Hylobates moloch | reverse complement strand
TTTTTTGTATTTTTAGTAGAGACGGGGTTTCACCGTGGTCTCGATCTCCTGACCTCGTGATCCGCCCGCCTCGGCCTCCCAAAGTGCTGGGATTACAAGCGTGAGCCACCGCGCCTGGCCTGTAAGATGCCTTTTTATGCTTTGGTTGCTCTTTTACCTTTCCAGAGGATTGTGGATGTCAGGCTGCATGAAACTAGTATTTGATTTGAAGGGTCTTAGCAACTTCTTGGGTTATTTGAGAAATGAAAGCAGCACTATTGTTTGACTGCAGTGATGGAGGGAGCCAAAAATGGGGAAGAATGTGGTTCAAAAGGGCCGTGGTGACTTCTGATGCCATGCCTGTTTGGTTTTGATGGGAAAGGCTTCTATCCACCTGGCAAAGGTATCTACAAAGATTATCAAGTATTTAAGTCCCTTGCATGGAGGCATGTGTGTAAAATCTAGCTGCCAGACTTCTGGTAGGATCCCTAATCTTTGAATGAGTTGGAGGAGAGGAGGAAGTTTGTGGGCCCCTTCAGGATTGGTTTGGCAGCAGGTGGGGCAAGCCTGTGAGATGGCTCTTAAAGTTTATGCTATTCCTTTACTGATAAACAGTGACCATATTAAGTCTTGGAGGGCTTTAGCCCCTAAATGAGTTGATTGGTGTAAGCTGTTTAAAAATTTTCATTGTGAGGCTCCTTGGAGCAAAAGTTTGCCATTAGGGCTTTTTAGCCAGCCCTCCGAGGTATGGGAGAAGCCTTTCTCTAGAGCCCTTTGGGTTTCTTCCTGCATATACAGTGGAGACAGCTGAGTTAGGTTAGCAACTAAAACTGCCTAAAGAGGCAGCTCAGTAGTCACTCTTGCTTGTTTATCAGCCTGATTGTTCACAATAGAGATTTTATAATTGCTTCTCTGATGGGCTTTGCAGTGAATGATAGCTACCTGTGCAGGAAGCAAAATTGCCTCTAACGGGGCCATGATTTCAAGAGCATGTCTAACTGGAATATTTTGGGCTGTTAAGAGTCCCTTTTCTTGCCAAATGGCTGCATGGGTATGTACTACATGAAAGACACAGGTCAGTCTAAGTATTAAGTTTCATGCATGCTCCTAATTGCAAGGCTCAGGTAAGGGTAATAAGTTCTGCCTTCTGGGCTGAGGTGGTGTTACAGGGTAGGGGCCCAAATTCTGTAACTTCAGTAAGGCTAACAATAGCATACCATGGTAACTGGGTACCATCTAACATGAAGCTATTGCTGTGTATGAACTAAGTGGCCTCCCAATTGGTAAGGAGGATATCTTGGAGGTCCAGTCAGGAGCTACAAATTAAATCAATACTTTCTTTTTTTTTTTTTTTTTTCTGAGACAGGGTCTTGCTCTGTTGCCCAAGCTGGAGTGCAGTGGTGCAATTTCAGCTAACCACAACCTCTGCTTCCTGGATTCAAGCTGTTCTAATGCTTCAGCCTCCCAAGTAGCTGGGACTACAGATGTGCCACCATGCCAAGCTGATTTTTATATTTTTAGTAGAAATGGGGTTTCACCATGTTGGCCAGGCTGGTCTCCAACTCCTGACCTCAGGTGATCCACCTGCCTAGGCCTTCCTAAGTGCTGGGATTACAGGTGTGAGCCACTGCGACCAGCCTTAAATCAACAGTTTCTAAGCAAATGTGTTTAAGTGATCCTTCCACATTTGGATCTGGTAACAGGATGGCATGATTAAGAACTTCACACTGCTTAATGTTTAATTGTGGTGTTTGTAGAAAGAGGGTTTGATATCTGCTTATTTGATTTGAGATCCAGTGAAAGGCCTTTGAGTTTAAAGTATCCACCATTTGGTGTGGGGTATACACTTTTATTCCTTGGCCTCAGCTTGGAGGCCTCCTCAATCAATCGGGCCACAGAGGCTAGTGCCAGTGGAATGGAGGCCAGCCCTGTGTCACCAAATTGAGGTTCTTTCTTTGATAAGTAAGCTACTGGTCATTTGGAGGGCCCCAATGGCTGGATTAAGTCTCCAAGGGTGATACCCCTTCTTTCAGGTACAAATAAAAAGTTTTTCTAAGGTATGGTAAGGTCAAAGGTGGGGCAGTTGTAAAAGCTTGTTTAATGGGTTTTAGGGTTTTGTTCATTTCAGAGTTTCAGTAAAGGGTTCTTCCTCTGGTCCCCATAGTGTCTCATAAAGAGATTTTTGCTATGAGTCCAAATTGGGGAGTCCAAATATGACAGAAACTTCACATTCCCAAGAAGGAGTGCAACTGTTGTTTAGTTGCTAGTGTGCCCATGTTTAAGATGAGGCTTTTGCAGTGATCAGAGAGACTTTTAAACCCTGGAGTTAGTGTGAGTCTCAGAAATTGCACTTCCAGAGAGGAAATTTGAGTTTTAGAAGGAGAAACCTCATAACCACAGGAAGATAACCTCTAAAGAGTTTTAATAGTATTTAGATATTCTAGGATTAATAGTATTTAATACCTTCAGTTGGACTGCAGATAAGCAGGTCGTCAACATATTGAAGCAGGGTGCTATTAAGGGATAGCTGGATGGTGAACAGATCTTTGGCAAGAGCCTGTCCAAATGGTTGTGAGCTATCTCTAAATCCTCAGGGGAGGCCTGTCCAGGTTAATTGTTGGGAAGTATGAGTGGAAGGATCTCACCATTCAAAGGCAAATAAAAATTGTGAATCTGAATGTACTGGAATGCAAAAGAAGGCATCCTTTAAGTCTAATACTGTGAACCAAAACTGCCAGAAGGAATTTGTCCTAACAGGATGTAAGGGTTCAAAACAATGGGATGTGTAGGAACTACTGGATCATTGATGGCTCTTGGGTCTTGAATCATTCTATAGGTGCCTTCTGGCTTTTGACAACTAGGGTGGGTGTGTTACATGGTGAATTACAAGAGTGAAATAACCCCGTGACCAGAAATTGTTCTATTAAGGGCTGTAAGCCTAATTGAGTTTCAGGACTTAGAGGCTATTGAGATTCCCTAGGGAAAGAGTTGAAGTCCTTAAGGATGACCTTTATAGGGTCTGCACACAAAGAACATCCTGGAGTGGATGAGTTGCACACTTCACGGGGAACTTGTTGTACAATGGAAGGCTGTATGTATTGGAGTCCTTAGTATTAAAAGGTAATAATGCCATTATTGAACAGGCCTGGTTGGAAAACTGAAAGCTAGTTTGAAGTTTTGCCATTATATGCCTCCCAAGCAAAGGGATGGAACAAGTGGGCAAGACCAGAAATAAGTGAGTGAAAACATTTGTTTCCCTAGTTGCATACCAAAGATGGGGTAAAATAACTCTGTTTCAATTGGCCCTCCTTGTCTGTGAGGATTGAGGACCAAAAGTTAGGTCCAGAGAATTTAATTAGGGCAGTGTAACTAGATCCTGTGTCAATAAAAAAAAACTCAATTTTATATCCTGCTACACACAAGATTACCTGAGATTCAGCAGCAGTGATGGAAAATACAGGAGCCTGGGTGGCCTCTGGGACAGTGAGGAAATGGCCCCTCTTGGGGCTTTTTCTTCTCTTTTAAGGTCTCCTCAGCTTTTTCATAATTGAGGAACAAAGTTAAGGGCATTTGCCTTTGCTTTCCTCCCAAGTTGGCCCATAATTGGGACTTGTTTGAGGATGACTACCTATCATGAGGGAGCGAGGAGCATTCCAGTTTCCAGTGTCCGGGTTGCTTGCAGTATTGGCAAAGGCCAGGTGGTGGCAGTAGAAAACCAGGTGACACTCGTGGAGGGTTTTGGTAGTTTCTGTTAACATGCCAAGGCTGGTTATAGCTATAACAGAGAATGGCCCTTTCATTGGTCAATGGATGACGTCCTGATGTTTGGTCTGTGGTCCCTGGTTTGGGCAGGCAGGTAGCAAAGGCAGCAGCCATATAATAAGCTTGCTGCCTGTCTCTTTCTCTTTCCTTCCTATCCTGTCAGTTCTTGAGGCTTCCTCCTAGTTATTAAAGAATGTAAAGGCCATCTATAGCAAAGTAAGGAAAGGGGTCTGTGGCCTTTGAACTAGTTTTTTAAGCTTATGCCTAAGTCTGGAGAGGCCTAATAAAATGCACAGCCAGAATAGTGAGGCCCTCTTGGCTCTAGAGATCCATATTAGTGCATTTTCTCATAGCTTCAGCTACCCTAGAGTGGAATAGGGCTGGGTTTTCATTTGGCCCCTGTGTAATTTCTCTTAATGTAGAATAATTTACAGTTTAATGACAACCTTTTTCATCCCCTCAATCAGGCAAGTGATCATATAATTGTGGTGGACTCTATCAGGGTCTCCTTCTTGACAGCCCGATCTAGGATCACTATCATGAATTGTTCCAGGCATGGAATTCTTCTGCCCATCAGTGGGCTAGAGACCAAATGTGGGTCTTTTCCTTATGAGTGCAACAGGTGGTAAAAATAACCTAAATGTTTTGCCAATTGAGATCAAAGGAAACTGCAAGCCCCTTGAATTTCTTCATAAAATGGGAGGGGTACTAACTAAAAGAGCCAAGATTTGCCTGTATTTCAGACAAATCAGGCATAGGGAATGGGACATGGGCCCTGATGATTCCTACACCCCCATTTGGCCACTTCCCAGAGTTGCAAACCTTTATCTGATGATGGGAGAGAATCAGAGGTGACTCCTGATCTGGTATGGGGAGGAGAAGTGGTTCTGGGTATGGAGGAGGTAAAGAGGGAGAGACAGAAGGTGTAGCTGAGGAAGGAGGTATTGAAGGGAAAGATGTTTAGTCAGGGGAAATGAATGGAGAGACCAAAGGGTGAGAGATCTGGAACATGAGAGTGTAAAAGAAGGGTCATCCAAAATGTCTGAGGAATCTAAGGGACTTAAGAATTTTGCCAGTCTCATTCTACAATTGTCTCTAAAGTCTAGGGTTTTTTTTTATATAGAAACATAAACTTGAACATAGGGCACCTCAGACCATTTGGAAGAGTTATGGCAAAAGAGATCAAGCTTTAAAAGAATACCGGAGTCTAGGCTCCCATTCTGAGTCCACTTCAATTTCTGTGGGAGGTGGTAAGGAGGCCATGCTATGTTGCAAAGAAAGATTAGGTGTTTCTTTTTGAGGGGTTGAGGGTCGAATTTGTCCCAATTCTTCAAAATACAGTCTAAAGGTGAGTCTACAGGAATAGATGGGGTTTGTGGAATGAAAAAACATGCCACTTTGGGGCAGTTCCACTTGGGGCATGAACACTTTCTCTCAAGACATCTCGCTGAAATGAAAAGAAGGTTCCATTTATGTCCACTGAGGGACTCTGGGTGCACTATCTAAAGGAGTGTCTCAGTCATTAGAAAAGTCCTCTTGACTGATCGGAGGCCTCATGCTGGATGGCCAGTTGAGGTACTCATTTATGCTGGGTGATCAGCTCAGGTTTGAAGAAAAAGGGTAAAGGAAGATCTTTGTCTGGTGTTGACCCAGGAGAGTGGGTAGTTAAGGGAAGACTCACTGTTCTGAGGCTGTCTGAGATCACCTGATTTAGCACATCCAGAAAAGGATGATTGGCTGTCTCCACAGGAGAATTTAGAGTGACAAACAGGGTCTGAGTCACCTAAAACATGTGCAAATTCACCCTGAACAAGCTTCTGCTGTCAATCGCTTCACATTTAGGCATCAAGGGCTTTTGATCAGAAAAAAATAAGAAAGAGCCTTTCTTTTTTCTGGGCAGGGCAGCCAGTCCTGTTCACTCTTTGGCCTTCAGGTGGCACCATAGACTGGCCCTGCCTGTTACTTTTAATTGCCAGAGAGCTAATAGAAGCTGGCAGACGAAAGACTGAAAAGAATAAGGAGACTCAGGTCCCTCACCCTAATGGGCGATGGTGGTCAGACGCTTTTGCAAAGACACCTTCCAGTCCTACTAGAGAGTAGCTCCAGCTACAGTGCAGTTGCCTCCGTGCTTGGACACTGTCGAAAGTTCGAAAAAAGAGAGGGGAGGGAGTTCCCCATGAAGAGAGAGTCCCCATATGGGCCACCAGAATGTTGCCGGTGAGCGATGACTATCTGGGCTGGTGGTGCAGGACTAAAAGAATTTACCAAGACAGTTGTAGGTAGAAAAAAGGCAGATTTATTAGAGAAAGTATGAAAACACATTGTGAGAAGGCAACAGACAGTATCAGCAGAAGAGAAGCTGACGGCCAGGAGCAAAAAGGCTTGCTCAGGATTCTATAGAATGGAACTTGGGAACTTGCATTCTTCTGTCAGCTGGGATATTTGATAAATTGAGGAATTTGATGGTAAGCCGGAAGTTTGTGAGTTATGTATGTTATTTATTCAGGAGGGCTATATGTCCTGGGCCATAAAACTATGATTTATCAGCTTCCTCTTTTTGTTTATATATCCTGAACCATGAAGAAAGTCATAAGGCATAGCTTATTTGCCTTATATCTTTGCTTTCCTCTGGTCCTGCCAGCCTGACTCCTTTTTCCAAATTAGGACTCCACAATATATTGTGTATTTATATTTGTTCAGATAAAAATACTTTTATAATATTCTGTATATTTTTTCTTTCACCAATAATTTATTTATAAACGTATTTTTAAATTTTTAATTATTTTATGATTAAAGATATATTTTTGTTTTCTAATTTAACTCTACTGTGGTGGAAGAACATATTTTTTATGATTTCAAACCTTTAAAATTTATAATACTTGTTCCATGCACTAGAATATGGTTTGTCTTGCAGAATATTCCCCGTTGCAAAGAAACAAATGTATATTTTCCTGTTGTTGTGTGGAATGTTTTATATATGTCTGTTAGGTAAAGTTAGTTAGAAATGTTGTTTAAAGTTTCTCTGTCTTGGCTGAATTTCTGTCTCGTTCAATTACTAGATTGCTTTAGTCCCTGTTATTGTTGAATTCTCTACTTCTTCCTTCAATTCCTTCAATTATAGTTTTATGTATTGGGGACTCTGCTTTCGGGACATGTATGAGTTGTCCCGCCTTTCTGAACAAAACCAATGTATTTCTTAAATGTATTTGATTGATGTCTCAGGCCTCCCTAAAATATATAAAACCAAACTGTACCCCTCCCACCTTGGGCTCCTCCTCTCAGGACCTCCTGAGGGCCGTGTCATGGGCCAGGGTCACTCACAAATATTTATTTGAAGAGATTTCAGAACACCTGATGTTTTGAGCCCTCTCAGAGGTCATAGACCTCTGGAAAGAGAAACTGAGACACATAAGAGGGTGGGAAGTCAGTGGTAACACACTGTGGAGTCCTGCCCACAGGCAGCACGCATTGACCCATCACAAAAACATTCTAGGCTACAGCTCAGTTCCTCCTTTTAAGAAAAAAAAAAAGAGGGGGGATAAATTAGGAGAAAACAAGGAGAATGATCCCCTTTTTGGCAATCCATAGGTTTTATGGCACCTCTGCTTGCCAGAGTTTACACAAAATGGAAGTAATATGGTCTTTGTGCACATTTACATTGAGGAAAAATAGTCCTGAGGTCAACCTGCATGCTATGGAGTTCCTAGGTTCTATTTTATTTTCCGCCTGAAGTCTATTGTTACTTTCCTGCGGAGATAAAAACCACTGTTTGGATCTAACAGTGGCTTTTTTTTCTTTTTCTTTTCTTTTTTTTGAGATGGAGTTTCGCTCTTGTTGCCCAGGCTGGAGTGCAATGGCATGATCTCGGCTCACTGCAACCCCCGCCTCCCGGGTTCAAGCGATTCTCCTGTCTCAGTCCCCCGAGTAGCTGGGATTACAGGCATGTGCCACCACACCCAGGTAAGTTTTGTATTTTTAGTAGAGACGGAGTTTCTCCGTGTTGGTCAGGATAGTCTCGAACTCCAAACCTCAGATGATCCGCCTGCCTTGGCCTCCCAATGTGTTGGCATTACAGGTGTGAGCCACCGTGCCTGGCCTAACAGTGGTTTTTTTTTGTTGTTTTTTTGTTTTTTTGTTTTTTTGTTTTTTTTTTTGCAAGCTGGCAAAATTATATTTATTTCATAACTAAAGTACTGAAGCAATAGCAATGGGAACTTTGTGTGTGTGAATGTGTGTATGTATATGTGTGTGTATATATTTGAAATCAACATGGCACATGGATACATATGTAACAAACCTGCACATTGTGCACATGTACCCTAAAACTTAAAGTATAATAAAAAAATTCCTATAGGTGCAAAGTTAGACTGTTAATTCACATATTTCTAACTTCTTGATGAATGTGCTTAGCACTATAAACATTCCTCTTAATGCTACTTTAGCTGTGTCTCAGAGATTTTTGTAAATTGTTTCCATATTTTCATTAGTTTCAAAGAATTTTTTAATTTCTGCCTTAATTTTGATATTTACCCAGGAGGTATTTAGAAGTTGCTTAATTTCTATGTGTTTGTGTAGTTTTGAGAGACCTTCTTGATACTGATTTCTATTTTTATTGCACCTTGTTTGAGACTGTGCTTGGTATGATTTCAGTTTTTTTGAATTCATTGAGACTTGCTTTATGACCAAGCATGTGATTGATCTTAGAATATGTTCTGTGTGCAGATGAAAAAGATATATATTCTGTGGTTGTTGGGTGGAGTGTTCTGCAGATGTCTATTAGGTCCAGTGAGTCATGTGTCAAGCTTAAAAAATCTAGAGTTCTTTATTAGTTTTATACCTTGATGACCTCTGTTTTATGCTGTCAGTGGGGTGTTGATTTCTTCCATTATTGCCATGTGGTTATCTAAGTCTTTTTGTAGAACAAAAAGAATTTGCTTTTTAAATCTCGGTTCTCAAATGTTGGGTGAATATATATTTAGGACAGATAAGTCTTCTTGTTGGATTGTACCCCTTAATGTTATGCATTTCCTTCTTTGTCTTTATTTTTTATTGGTTTAAAATATGTTTTATCTGATACAATAATAGTAACTCCTTTTTTTTTTCCACAGTCCATCTTTCTTCACCCTTTTTCTTTGAGTCTGGTTGTGTCACTATATGTGAGATTGGGCTCTTGAAACTAAGAGTTGGTTGCATCCTGTCTTTTATCCAGCTCACCACTCTACATCTTTTAAGAAGGGTGTTTAGCCCATTTATTGTTCTGGGTTAGTACTGATATGTGAGATTTTGATCCTTTCATTGTGTTAGCTGGTTGTTATGTAGACTTGATTGTGTGGTTGCTTTATCTTGCTTTATGTGCTTAAGTGTGTTTTTGTGGTAGCAGATGTCATTCCTTGGATTCCATGTTTACAACTCCTTAAGCGACTCTGATCATCCTCACTGCTCATTATATGCTGATTATAATGCAGTAGCATGCTAAAAGACACTTCCACCAGTGCCGTGACAATTTACAAATGTCATGACAATGTTAGGAAGTTACCCTATATTCTCTGAAAAGAGGAGAAACCCTCAGTTCCAGGAATTGTCCACCTCTTTCCCAGAAAACTCGTGAGTAATCCACACCCAGTTTAGCAAATAATCAAGAAATAACTGTAAGTATACTTAATTGATCAGCCCATGCTGCTGCTCTGCCTATGGAGTAGCCATTCTTTATTCCTTCACTTTCTTGATAAATTTGCTTTTACTTTATGGATTCACCTTGAATTCTTTCTTGCCTGAGATCCAAGATCCCTCTCTTGGGGTCTGGATCGAGACCCCTTTTTGGTAACAGGCTCTTAGTGCATGGCTCCTTTGTAGTTCATAGTGTTTTCAGCTCTGGTATTTGGTGCAGTGGTGGGAGAGGTAACCTCTCTGGGTACACTACTGGGCTTTGCAGGTGCGTCCTCCAATCACTGGCACTGAGACCATGTTTCTTTTGTTAGTTATTCCAGGCTGTGGGGATCCCTCAAGCAGAGTCCACAGCATGGTTATAGGCCTCACCTCTTCTGGGCTGCCCTTGTGGAAGAAGGCAGGCCCCACTCCTATGGCAGCCCATGAGTCCATGCAACTCACTCCTATCCATGATCTGACATTGTGGGCTCCTCTTTTTACTTGAGTACCAACGACATACTTCAGCTCCACTCTCCCAAGCTGGGAACCGCAGCCCTGGGGTGAGCTCAGGCGTTTTTGTTCCCTCCCCAGCTTGGGGCAACTCTGGTGGGGTATATGGTGGTAGCAGTGGCAGAGGGCCTGTCAGTTGACTTGAGTAGGGGTGGCTCCATCCCAGAGAAATCCAGAGCCACAGCTGATTGGAGTAATTACCCAGGGAGAGGAAAGCTGTGTTCTGGTCCCAAACTGGGGGGCCCTGCCTGTCAAAGAGCAGAGGGGGAAAGGGGCTCCTGGGAAAGACAGTCTCACCTCCTCTCCTTAGAGCCATGTACTGACGGTGCAAGCAAAACAATCAGACTCTGTTATGTCCCCAGCCCAAGGGCAGCAAGGGCAAGGTGTCATGGCAGAGGAGCTGTCAGTTGACTCTGGGAACTCCACCTCAGAGAACTACAGAACTTGCTGCTGGATCCGGGGTGATCAGCTAAAGGTGGGGGGGGGCTGTGCTGCAAACTCAAGCCAGAGAGTCCTGCCTGGAGAAGAGCAGGGGAGTCAGGAGTTTCCACAGAAGATAGTCTGGCCTCCTCTGCATAGGGTAACTGTAGCATGCAGTAAGCACATGAAAGCAATTAAGATGTTTGTTCCTTCTGTAGCCTGGGGGAAGCAAGGGTGGTTACTGCAGCAACTGCAATGGCTGAGGGCTTTTCTGTTACCTCTGGGAGTTCCCTCTCAGAGAAAGGCAGAACTATAACTGGCTAAAGTAGTGAAGTGGGGATGGGATGTCTTCACTGGTACCACAGGCCACTGGGCTTTGCCTCCTGGTGCAGCAGAGGTAGGGCCCTAAGGCTGTCTGCTCCTCAGCACGATGGTTGCAGCCCTTATTCTGGGGTGTGTGAGAGACTCTGGCCTCCCTTTTTGGCTGGCTATTACAGCTGGCACCAGGCTTCTCAGGGATCCAAGGACTGTGAAGCTCAATGTGTTCTTGAGTGGTGGCTCCGCCCAGACTTCAGGCAGTTGACTGTGCCATTCTGGAGGTGGGCATGAGGGCATGGAGTGTAGGGGGATGGGCAAGGTTTGAGAGTTCTCCTGTGCCCAGGATTGCAAAGGTCCATGGCAGAAGTGTGGGTCTTCAGGGGCTCTTAGTCACTTACCCTTTCCCCATGGTAAGTAGCCTCCCCTGGCTCTGTGCCAAACTTGGGTGGGCAGCTGTCTTACCTTGCTATTCTCTGCTCTCTGAGGGCAACCAGTGCTTCCATCATGAATCCCAGCTTGACCTTCTGGACAATCTACTTGAACAGCTAGTGTTTACTTGCAACTTTGTCTCATCTCCCTGAAAGCAGTGCACCCTAGCTGCTTCTAATCAGTCATCTTGGTGCTTCTGTTTTTTCTCTTCTAATATAGGCATTGAAATTGCTTTAGTTGTACTCCATTAATTTTTATATGTGAGCGATGACTATCTAGGCCAGTGGCGTGAGGGAAACAGAATTTACCAAGACAGTTGTAAGCAGTGAAAGGCAGATTTATTAGAGAAAGTATGAAAATACGTTGCAAGAAGGCAATGGGCCGTATCAGTAGGAGGGAGCTGACTGCCAGTAGACAAAGGCTTGCTGAGGATTTTGTAGAATGGAACTTGGAAACTTGCATTCTTCTGTCAGCTGGGATGTTTAATAAATTGAGTAATTTGATGGTAAGCAGGAAGTTTGTGAGTTACGTATGTTATTTGCTCGGGGGGCTTTATGTCCTGGGCCATAAAGAAAAACAGACCTACGATTCATCTGCTTCCTCTTTTTGTTTATATATCTGGAAGCAGGAAGAAAGGCATAGTTATAGTTTATTTGCTTTATCTCTTTGCTTTCACCTGCTCCTGCCAGCCTGATTCGTTTTTCCTAATTAGGACACCACATTTCCTCCCTGACAGAGTAACAATGACAAACCTTTGGCATGTGGATATAGGTCTTATCTTCCAACTGCTTCCTGCTGACCGGGGCATAGAGTTGTCCCTACCAAGTATTGTAACTCAGTTAGGACATTACATGGGCCTAAATCCTTGGGTTGGGAGTTAAATTTGGCAGAGTTGTTGTGAGACCAATGGGGAACAGCATTTGCAGCCTAAAATTTTATCCTGCTGCGTCCAAAGGAGAGTTACGAAGTTCTTTTAGTGGCCAATATCCTCACTACAGTAATATCTTGGTTTGAATTTGTTGTATTCTAGAAGACACAAATTCGAGTAGTAAATTTAGGATGCCAGGGATGAAAAGAAGGAATAATAAAATGCCTGTTTGTGGCCCCAGGAATAAGAGCAACCAGGACAATGATCTCCAAGTGGATGCCCATTAATACCATCCTTGTGACACTTTTTTCTCAATTTCAGACTCTAGCTCCCTGAGGTTTTTGACATGAGCCCACAGTATTTCTGACTGATTAACATAAATGCAACGTTCTTCTTCAAACGCTAAACATATGTCCTCTTGGGCTGCCATAAGTGGATTTAGGCCACAGCAGTTTTGGAGAACAATTGGTGCTAAGGAGTCGAACTGATGTTGGAGGACTTCCAAGGTCTCAGAGATGCATTTGAGCTCAGTGGCAAGTTCGATTGAGAGGATATGATAAGTATGTGCTGTGAGGCTTATACCTTTTATTCTCATACCTAATCTAGTGACAATGCCTGTGCCAGGGAGTAAGAGAATTAGATGGATTGGTCATTTTGCCCTGCTAGGACTGTAAAGCATGATTGGGAAGGACTAATTGGAAGAAGAAATTTGGGTGTCTGGGGCCAAGTAAACTAGTGTATGTGTTCCAGCCCGGTTGGCTGGAAGACGAACATAGGCATTGGTTCCGCAAAGGAAGAATGCTCTCTCAGATTTAAAGCAAGAGAATAGAGTTACAGTGAAGAAATGGAGTGTGTTTCGGCCTTCTGACCTGAAGAAGTATTGAGTAGCTAGCGTAGTAATTGTAAGAGGTTGTAAGGTGTAGATGTTACAATTTGCATTTGGGTGGGTTTTGTTTTCCCTAAACAAATGGATGTATGTCTGGAGACATCTGAGATTTGGGGTGGCTAAGTGTGAGAATTTGTAGGTAATTGTTAGGGGAATTTGCAACCTTTCAATTTTGCCATGGAGTTAGGTGAGGACAAGTGTCTGGAGAGGAGTGATCTGTACAGAAGTGAGAGTTTATATTTTGGAGATTTGGGACATCGGGATTGGCTGGGCCTGATATTCTAAATGGTACCATATTATGTTTTTCCCTTGATATGTATTTTCTGTTGCTGTGATTTATAGTTATGGTGTAGTTGCAAAGGGGCTTAGAAACATCACCCATGGTGTTGGAGTAATGTTTGTTGTCTGTTGCTTTAAGGCAAATAGCTTGATGTTTAAGTTGTACTTGTTTAAAAAGGGGGGCTACAACAGGGTGTTTGAGTCTACGGTTGTCTCTTGGGTCAGAGGACCAGTCCTTTGAGGGGGTTGTTATTTTTAGCTTGGTCGTGTATTGGCTTAAATAGGCAGAGAATGCAGCTACCATTCCACATGTATGTTTTTGGGGTTCCATGAAAGTTGGGGGAACAGGAATTTGGAGTGCAGGATGGTATTAAAATGGATCTAATACTGAGTATAAATAAAAAGTGAAGAAGCATACCATTTGAGGGCTAAGGGTAAGCAAAGCCAACAATCTTTTGTACACAGAGAATGTTGTTTCTTTAATAGCTTATGGGCCCCCGCAAGTAGGGTGTAATCCAGGAAGATTGGCAAAGTAAAGTTCACTGTAAGTGTTAACACTAAGTGTAGAGATATCCAAGTAATGAGGATGAAGCCTGACAAGTTAAAAATGACAAAATATAGTGAAGTCAGGTACACAGGAAAGGAGAAGGGCTATAAAGTGTATAAGAAAAATAGTTAGAAAACCACTTCAGTACCACAGCACATCATCATTGTGGTGTGGTGTATATCAGATTACTAGAACAAATATAAAGAAATTTCATCTGGGTTTCATCCTGCAAATAGCAATCATATACTACCTCCCTTGTAAAAGCATTAATATTAAGAGGGTAAAGCTGCCTAAGTTAGGCAGTTGAATAATTGCTTAGAGCCTGTAGTAGAATTGAATAAAAAGAGTAATCTCTAACAATAAGATCTGAAAGAGACATTGGGCTAATTTCCATCAGCCGTAAGGGAAGGTCAAAAACTCGAGGTTGCTGCAGTGGCCAGGCAAGGGTATGATGGTGGGGTTATTAGAATACTTATTCTTACAAATGAAGTTTAATGGCAAAGTAGAATGCTATTCCATCCAGACGGAAGAAGACAGTTAACGCGCAGAACAATGAAAACGATGACCACGATGCAGCCCACAGATTCAAGTAAGAAGCCAGGAAAAAATAGGTTCATTGATTTTAGGGAAAATAAAAGGACTAAGGAAAAGAAACTCCTGGTCTTCCACGGTGGTTCATGCCTGTAATCCTAGCACTTTGGGAGGCTGAGGCGGGCGGGTCACCTGAGGTCAGGAGTTCAAGACCAGCCTGGCCAACGTGGCGAAACCTCGTCTCTACTAAAAATACAAACATAAGCTGGGCATGGTGGTGTGCACCTGTAATCCCAGCTACTCAGGAGGCTGAGGCAGGAGAATCAATTGAACCAGGGAGGCAGAGGTTGCAGTGAACTGAGATCGTGCCATTGCACTCCAGCCTGGGCGACAAGAGCAAGACTCTCCGTCTCAAATGAAAAAGAGAAAGAAAGAAACTCCTTTAAGGTGGAGTTGAGAATTAGGGTTAATATAACCTGAGTCCAACTTAGCATCTGAGTTTTGTCTAAACAACAGATGGAGGGCTCTGATTGGCTCACATCTGCGTGTAGTGGAGGGCTCTTCATTTGGTGCCTGAGCAGCTTTGACCCTTGGAGTGGTGGATCCATGGGGACCTTGGAGCTTTACAGATGTTGGGATAGTAAGAAGAACTTGATATCACCCAGTTCAGACAGGTTCTAACAGCCTTTTGACCTGCAGGAGAGTTTAAAGACACACCCAGTCTCCAGGTGTGAATTTAGAGTGTATGTTCCCTGAAAAGGAGGGATCGGGTTTGGGGCTGTGGAGATTTTGGTAATGGCTAATGGCTTTAATGGTCTGTCCAAGAATTATAACATATTGTGTGGGATAATGATTTTCTGGATCTAACAAGAGGTATGTTTGTAAGAAGGGTGTTCTAT
>NW_026652282.1:51236053-51274304 GCF_009828535.3 Hylobates moloch | reverse complement strand
ATCCTCAATAAAATACTGGCAAACTGAATCAAGCAGCACATCAAAAAGCTTATACAACATGATTGAGTGGGCTTCATCCCTGGGATGCAAGGCTGGTTCAACATATGCAAATCAATGAAAGTAATCCAGTATATAAACAGAACCAAAGACAAAAACCACATTATTATCTCAATAGATGCAGAAAAGGCCTTTGACAAAATTCAACAATGCTTCATGCTAAAACCTCTCAATAAATTAGGTACTGATGGGACGTTTCTCAAAATAATAAGAGCTATCTATGACAAAGCCACAACCAATATCATACTGAATGGGTGAAAACTGGAAGCATTCCCTTTGAAAACTGGCACAAGACAGGGATGCCCTCTCTCACCCCTCCTACTCAACACAGTGTTGGAAGTTCTGGCCAGAGCAATCAGGCAGGAGAAGGAAATAAAGGGTATCCAATTAGGAAAAGAGGAAGTTAAATTGTCCCTGTTTGCAGATGACATGATTGTATATCTAGAAAACCCTGTTTTCTGAGCCCAAAATCTCCTTAAGCTGATAAGCAACTTCAACAAAGTCCCAGGATACAAAATCAATGTACAAAAATCACAAGCATTCTTATACACTGAAAACAGACAGAGAGCTGAATCATGAGTGAACTCCCATTCACAATTGCTTCAAAGAGAATAAAATGCCTAGGAATCCAACTTACAAGGGATGTGAAGGACCTCTTCAAGGAGAACTACAAACCACTGCTCAATGAAATAAAAGAGGATACAAAGAAATGGAAGAACATCCCATGCTCATGTGTTGGAAGAATCAATATCATGAAAATGGCCACACTGTGCAAGGTAATTTATAGATCAATGCCATCCCCATCAAGCTACCAATTACTTTCTTCACAGAATTGGAAAAAAATCTACTTTAAAGTTCATATGGAACCAAAAAAGAGCCTACATCGCCAAGTCAATCCTAAACCAAAAGAATAAATCTGGAGGCATCACTCTACCTGGTTAAATAACAAAAACAGATGGTATGGTACCACAACAGAGACATAGTCTCAGAAATGATGCCGCATATCTACAACCATCTGATCTTTGACAAACCTGACAAAAACAAGCAATGGGGAAAGGATTCCCTATTTAATAAATGGTGCTGGGAAAACTGGCTAGCCATATGTAGAGAGCTGAAACTGGATCCCTTCCTTACAACTCTTACAAAAATTAATTTAAGATGGATTAAAGACTTAAATGTTAGACCTAAAACCATAAAAACCCTAGAAGAAAACCTAGGCAATACCATTCAGGACATAGGCATGGGCAAGGACTTCATGTCTAAAACACCAAAAGCAATGGCAACAAAAGCCAAAATTGACAAATGGGATCTAATTAAACTAAAGAGCTTCTGAACAGCAAAAGAAACCACCATCGGATTGAACAGGCAACCTACATAATGGGAGAAAATTTTTGCAAGCTACTCATCTGACAAAGGGCTAATATCCATAATCTACAATGAACTCAAACAAATTTACAAGAAAAAACAACCCCATCAAAAAGTGGGCAAAGGATATGAACAGACAATTCTCAAAAGAAGACATTTATGCAGCCAAAAAACACATGAAAGAAATGTTCATTATCACTGGCCATCAGAGAAATGCAAATCAAAACCACAACGAGATACCATCGCACACCAGTTAGAATGGCGATCATTAAAAAGTCAGGAAACAACAGGTGCTGGAGAGGATGTGGAGAAACAGGAACACTTTTACACTGTTGGTAGGACTGTAAACTAGTTCAACCATTGTGGAAGTCAGTGTGGTGATTCCTCAGGGATCTAGAACTAGAAATACCATTTGACCCAGCCATCCCACTACTGGGTATATACCCAAAGGATTATAAATCATGCTGCTATAAAGACACATGCACACGTATGTTTATTGCGGCACTATTCCCAATTGCAAAGACTTGGAACTAACACAAATGTCCATCAATGATAGACTGGATTAAGAAAATGTGGCACATATACAGCATAGAATACTATGCAGCCATAAAAAATGATGAGTTCATGTCCTTTGTAGGGACATGGATGCAGTGGGAAACCATCATTCTCAGCAAACTATCACAAGGACATAAAACCAAATACTGCATGGTGGGAATTAAACAATGACAAAACATGGACACAGCAAGGGGACTATCACACACCAGGGACTGTTGTGGCTTGGGGAAATGGGGGAGGGATAACATTAGGATATATACCTACTGCTAATGACTAGTTAATGGGTGCAGCAAACCAACATGGCACATGTATACATATGTAAAAAACCTGCATGTTGTGCACAAGTACCCTAAAACTCAAAGTATTATAATAATAAAAAAAGAAAGCTTCTGTCTAGTTTTTATGTGAAGACATTTCCTTTTTCACCATAGGCCTCAAAGTGCTCACAAATATCCCTTTGCTGATTCTACAAGAACAGAGTTTCCAATCTGCTCAATGAAAAGAAATGTTTACCTCTGTGAGACGAAGGCATACATCAAAAAGCACTTCCTCAGAAACCTTCTGTCTAGTTTTTATGTGAAGATATTTCCTTTTTCACCATAGGCTTTAAAGGGCTCACAAATATCCCTTTGCAGATTCTGCAAAAAGGCTGTTTCCAAACTGCTCAATCAAAAGAAAGGTTCAACTCTGTGAGATGAATGCACACATCACAAAGAAGTTTCTCAGAAAGCTCCTGTCTAGTTTTTATGTGAAGATATTTACTTTTTCAACATAAGCCTCAAAGCGCTGACAAATATCACTTTGCAGATTCTACAAGAACAGAGTTTCCAATTTGCTCAATGAAAAGAATCTTTAACCTCTGTGAGATGAATGCACATATCACAAGGCAGTTTCTCAGAAACTTTCTGTCTAGTTTTTATGTGAAGATATTTCCTTTTTCACAATAGGCCTCAAAGGGCTCACAAATATCCCTTTGCAGATTCTACAAGAAGATTGTTTCCAAACTGCTCAATCAAAAGAAAGGTTCAAGTCTGTGAGATGAATGCACACATCACAAAGAAGTTTCTCAGAAAGCTTCTGTTTAGTTTTTATGTGAAGATATTTCCTTTTTCACCATAGGCCTCAAACCACTCACAAATATCCTCTTTGCAGATTCTACAAGAACAGAGTTTCCAATATCCTCAATGAAAAGAAATGTTTACCTCTGTGAGATGAATGTGCACATCAAAAAGCAATTTACAGAAACCTTCTGTCTAGTTTTCATGTGTAGATATTTCCTTTTTCATCATAGGCCTCAAAGTGCTCACAAATATCCCTTTGCAGATTCTACAAAAAGCATGTTTCCAAACTGCTGAATTAAAATAAAAGTTTAACTCTGTGAGGTGAATGCACAAATCACAAAACGGTTTCTCAGGTAGGTTCGTTGTACTTTTTATCCTTGGATATTCACTTTTTTGCCAGTGGCCTCAATGAAGTCTCAAATGTCCTTTCTCAGAAAATACAAAAACAGTGTTTGCAAACTGCTGAATGAAAAGAAAGGTTTAACTCTGTGAGATGAATGAACATATCACTAATAGGTGTCTCAAATGACTTCCTTTTAGTTTTTATGCTTGGATAGTCACTATTTTATCATTGGCCTCAATGAGCTCCCAAATGTCCATTCACAGCTTCTAAGAAAACAGTGTTTCCAAACTGCTGAATGGAAAAAACGGTTTAACTCTGTGAGTTGAATGCACACATCACAAGTCTGTTTCTCAGATAGCTTCTTTCTAGTTTTTATCCTGGGATATTTGCTTTTTCACCATTGGCATCAATGAGCTCCCAAATGTTCATTCGCAGAATGGACATAAACAGTGTTTCCAAACTGCTAAGTCCAAAGAAAGGTTTATCTCTGTGAGACAAATGCACACATCAGAAAGCATTTTCTCAGAAAGCTTCTTTCTAGTTTTCATCTGAAAATATATTCTTTTTCAAAATAGGCCTCAATGTGCTCCCAAATATCCCTTTGCAGATTCTATGAAAACCGTGTTTTCAAACTGCTGAATTAAAAGAAAATGTAGCTCTGTGAAATCAATGCACACATCACAAAGTGTTTTCTCAGATGTGTGCCTTCTACTTTTTATCCTGAGACATTCACTTTTTGGCCCTTGTCCTCAATGAACTCCAAAATGTCCATGTGTGGAATGGACAAAAACTGTGTTTCCAAACTGCTGAATCCAAAAACAGTGTTTCCAGACTGCTCAATGAAAAGACAAGTATATTCTGTGAGATGAATACACACATCAAAAATCTGTTTCTCACGTAGCTTCCTTCTAGTTTTTATGCTGGGATATTCACCTTTTCACAATTGGCCTCAATGAGCTACCAAATGTCCACTTGCAGAATGGATAAAAACAGTGTTTCCAAACTGCTGAATCCAAAGAAAGTTTTAACTCTTTTAGATAAAAGCACACATCAGAAAGCAGTTTCTCAGAAACCTTCTTTCTGGTTTTTATCTAAAGAAATTTTCTTTTTCACCAAAGGCCTCAATGCACTCCCAAAAATCCCATCTCAGATTCTATGAAAACTGTGTTTCCAAACTGCAGAATGAAAGAAAGTTTTAACTCTGCACCATGAATGTACACATCACAAAGCAGTTTCTCAGATTAGTGCCTTCTGGTTTTTATCTGCAGATATTCATTTTTTCACAAATGGCCTCGAGGGGCTCCCTAAAGTCCATTGGCAGAATGGACAAAAACTGTGTTTCCAAACTTCTGAATGAAAAGAAATTTTATTTCCTTTTTCACCATAGGCTTCAATGCATTCCAAATATCCCTTCCCAGATTATGAAAAAAAGGTGTTTCTAAGCTGCTGAATGAAAAGGAAGGTTTAACTGTGAGATGAATGCACTCATCACAAAGCAGTTTCTCAGATTGCTTCCTTATAATTTTTATCCTCGGATATTCACTTTTTTGCCATTGGCCTCAATGAGCTCCCAAATGTCCATTCACTGAACGGATAAAAACAGTGTTTCCAAACTGCTGAATCCAAAGAAAAGTTTATCTCAGTGAGATGAATGAACACACCACAGAGCAGTTTCTCAGAAAGCTTCTTTCTAATTTTTGTTAGAAGACAATTCATTTATCACCATAGGCCTCAATTCACATCAAAATACCCCTTCACAGATTCTACAAACACCGTGTTTCCAAATTGTTGAATGAAAAGAAAGTTTTAACTCTGTGAGGTAAATTCACACATCACAAAGTGGTTTCTCAGATATCTTCCTTCCAGTTTTTATACAGGGATATTCCCTTTTTCACCAATAGCCTCAATGAGCTCCAAAATGTACATTTGCAGAGCAGACATAAACATTGTTTCTGAACTGCTGAGTCAAAAGAAAGGTTTAATTAGATGATGTGAATGCACACATCACAAAGAAGATTCTAATAAAGCTTCATTCTAGTTTGTATCTGAAGATATTTCCTTTTTCACCATAGGCCTCAAAGCCGTACAAAATCTCCGTTCACAGTTTCTACAAAAGCGGTGTCTCCAAACTGCTTAATGAAAAGAATGATTTAACTCTGTGTGATGAATGCACACATCACAAAGCGGTTTCTCTGAAAGCTTCCTTCTCGTTTTTATTCTGGGACTCTCTTATTCTAAATTGGCCTCAATGTGTTCTCAAAAGTCCATTCACAGAATGGACAAAAGCAGTGCTTCCAAAATTCTGCATGAAAAGAAAGTTTTAACTCTGTGTGATGAATGCGGTCATCACAAGCACTTTCTCAGAAGATTCTTTCTAGTTTTTAACTGAAGATATTGGCTCAATATGATACCAAATATCCCTTCACAGATTCTATGAAAACAGTGTTTCCAAAAATGCTGAATGAAAGAAAGTTTAAACTCTAAGAGATGAATGCACACATCCAAAGTGGTTTCTCAGATAGCTTCCTTCTAGTTTTTATCCTGAGATACTCACTTTTTCACCATTGGCCTCAGTGAGCTCCGAAATGTCCATTCACACCATGGAAAAAAACAGTGTTTCCAAACTGATGAAACCAAAGTATGGTTTAACTCTGTGAGATGAACGTGCATATCACAAAGCCGGTTCTCAGAAAGCTTCTTTATAGTTTTAACCTGAAGATATTTCATTTTTCACCATAGGCCTCAATGTGCTGCAAAATATCCCTTCACATATTCTTCAGACAGTGTTTCCAAACTGCTGAATTAAAATAAATATTTAACTCTGCAAGAAGAACACACACATCAAAAAGCATTTTGTCAGATATCTTCCTTCCAGTTTTTATCCCTGTATATTTGCTTTTTTGGAATTGGCCTCAATGAGCTCCCTATTGTCCACTGGAAAAATGAACAAAAACAGTGATTCCAAACTGCTGAATCCAAAGAACAGTTTATCTCTGTGAGATGAATGCACACATCACAAAGCAGTTTTTTTTTAGTTTCTGATTTATTTATTGAAAACGGAGCTTAAAAGCTCAGAGGATAGAATAGCTTTGTTTAGTCCACGGTGAAACATGGCAAGAAGCTGAGGATCTTCCCAACATGTAATGTACCAGTGGGTCCACCCTCTATATTAGCAAATATGGCAGTGCATGGGCATTTATGCTGGGTGAGCTTGGTTGGCTAATTTTCTGAAACCTGACGTTTCCTCCTCCTCTCACTGTTTTCCTCCCTAGAGAGTATTTACTTTGGGTATTTGTAGTGGATGCCAGCCACAATCTTTGGTGGGAGCCCAATAGTTTACATTCCACTATATCCTGTTGTACACCAGTTGAATAATTCAGACCAATATTGATTTTTGCAAAAGTTCCTAATGGTCTGGCATGTTGCTGTCAGGAAGGGAATTTTTCTCCCCAAACTTCAGTTGTCTTGCCTCTGTAACAACAAGCAGCAATCAACATTTGGTGTCCCCAGGGGTCATCAAGTTTTTATATCCACTGGTCCTAATTCCTTTATTTTATTTTATTTTATTTTATTTTTTTATTATACTTTAGGTTTTAGGGTACATGTGCACAATGTGCAGGTTTGTTACATATGTATCCATGTGCCATGATTGTCATTACATTAGGTATACTTCTAATCTGTCCCCCCCCCCCGGAATGTGATGTTCCCCTTCCTGTGTCCATGAGTTCTCATTGTTCAATTCCCACCTATGAGTGAGAACATGCGGTGTTTGGTTTTTTGTCCTTGCGATAGTTTACTGAGAATGATGTTTTCCAGTTTCATCCATGTCCCTACAAAGGACACGAACTCATCATTTTTTATGGCTGCATAGTATTCCATGGTGTCTATGTGCCACATTTTCTTAATCCAGTCTATGGTTGTTGGACATTTGGGTTGGTTCCAAGTCTTTGCTATTGTGAATAGTGCCGCAATAAACATACGTGTGCATGTGTCTTTATAGCAGCATGATTTATACTCCTTTGGGTATATACCCAGGAATGGGATGGCTGGGTCAAATGGTATTTCTAGTTCTGGATCCCTGAGGAATCGCCACACTGACTTCCACAATGGTTGAACTAGTTTACAGTCCCACCAACAGTGTAAAAGTGTTCCTATTTCTCCACATCCTCTCCAGCACCTGTTGTTTCCTGATTTTTTAATGATGGCCATTCTAACTGGTGTGAGATGGTATCTCACTGTGGTTTTGATTTGCATTTCTCTGATGGCCAGTGATGATGAACATTTCTTCATGTGTTTTCTGGCTGCATAAATGTCTTCTTTTGAGAAGTGTCTGTTCATGTCCTTTGCCCACTTTTTGATGGGGTTGTTTGTTTTTTTCTTGTAAATTTGTTTGAGTTCATTGTAGATTCTGGATATTAGCCCTTTGTCAGATGAGTAGGTTGCAAAAATTTTCTCCCATTCTGTAGGTTGCCTGTTCACTCTGATGGTAGTTTCTTTTGCTGTGCAGAAGCTCTTTAGTTTAATGAGATCCCATTTGTCAATTTTGGCTTTTGTTGCCATTGCTTTTGGTGTTTTAGACATGAAGTCCTTGCCCACGCCTATGGCCTGAATGGTATTGCCTAGGTTTTCTTGTAGGATTTTAATGGTTTTAGGTCTAACATTTAAGTCTTTAATCCATCTTGAATTAATTTTTGTATAAGGTGTAAGGAAATCTTCCTACTAGTTTTTATCTGAAGTTATTTCCTTTTTCACCATAGGCCTCAATGTGCTTCCAAATATACCTTCGACGATTCTACCAAAACAGTGATTCCAAAATGCTGAAAAAAAATAAAAGTTTAATTCTGCTACATGAATGCACATGTCACAAAGCAGTTTCTCAGGTAGCTTCCTTCTAGTTTTAATCCTTGAATATTCACTTTTTGGCCATTGGTCTCAAGGTGCTCCCAAATGTCCATTTGCAGCATGGACAAAAACAGGGTTTCCAAACTGCTGAATCCAAAGAAAGGTTAAACTCTGTGAGATGAATGCACACAGCACAAAGCAGCTTCTCAGAAAGCTTCTTTCTAGTTTTTCTTTGAAGCTATTTCCTTTTTCACTGTAGGACTCAATGTGCTCCCAAATATCCCTTTGCAGATTCTACAAAAACAGTATTTTCAAACTGCTGAATGAAAAAAAAAAAGTTTAAATCTGCAAGATGAATGCACAGATCTCAAAGTGGTTTCTCAGATAGCTTCCTTATAATTTTATACTTGGATATTCACTTTTTTGCCATTCGCCTCAATAAGCTCCAAAATGTCAATACTCAGATTCTACAAAAACAGCGTTTCCAAACTGCTGAATGAAAATAGAGGTATACCTCTGTGAAAGGAATGTACACATCACAATGCAGTTTCTCAGAAAGCTTTCTAGTTTTTATATGAAGATATTAATTTTTCATCAAAGTTCTCAAGTTCTACCAAGTATTCCCTCAAAAATTCTTCAAAGACAGTGTTTCCAAACTGCTGAATGAAAAGAAAAGTTTAACTCTGTAAAATAAATGCACACATCACAAAGCAGTTTCTCAGATAGCTTTCTTTTACTTTTTAGAGTTGGACATTTTCTTTTTCGCCATTAGCTTCAATTAGCTCCCAAATGTTGTTACTGAGATTCTCCAAAAACAGTTTTTCCAAAATGGTGAATGAAAAGAAAGGTTTAAATCTGACAGGTGAATGCTCATATTACAAAGCAGTTTCTCTGACAGCTTCCTCCTAGTTTTTGTCCTGGGATATTTACTTTTTCCCCACATATCACAAAGCAGTTTCTCAAATATCTTTCTTTATTTTTTTCCTGGGATATTCCCTTTTTTGCCATTGACCTCAGGGAGTTGCTAAATGTCCCTTTGCAGAATGGAAAAAAACAGTGTTTCCATACTGCCGAATTCAAAGAAAGTTTTAACTCTGTGAAATGAATGTACCCATCACAAAGCAGTTTCTCAGAAAGCTTCTTTCTAGTTTTATCTGAAGATATTTCTTTTTCTCCAAAGTCCCCAATGCTCTACCAAATATGCCTTTGCAGATTCAATGAAAACCGTTTCTTCAAACTACTGAACGAAAAAACAGCTTTAGCTCTGTGAGATGAATGCTCACATCACAAAACTGTTTCTCAAATAGCTTCCTTCTAGTTTTTCTCCTGGGATTTTCACATCTTCGCCAATGGCCTCAAAGAGCTCCCAAATGTCCATTTGCAGAATGGATAAAACTGCTCTTTCCAAACTGGTGAATCCAAATAAAGGTTTAACTCTGTGAGATGAATGCACCCTACATAAAGCAGTTTCTCAGAAAGCTTCTTTGTAGTTTTTATCTGAAGATATTTCATTTTTCACCACAAACCTCAAAACGCTACCAAGTATCTCTTCACAGATTCAATGAAAACAGTGTTTCCAAACTGCTGAGTGGAAAGAAAGGTTTAACTGTGTGAGATGAATGCACACATCACAAAGCTGTTTCATGAAGAGCTTCCTTCTGATTTTTATACTGGGATATTCGCTTTTTCACCATTGGCCTCCAGGAGATCCCAAATGTCCATTTGCAGAATGGACAAAAACAGTGTTTCCAAACGTCTGAATCCAAAGAATGGTTTAACTCTGTGAGATGAATGCACACATCACAATGCAGTTTCTCAGAAAATTTCTTTCTAGTTTTTATATTAAGATATTTCCTTTTTCATCATAGGCCTCAATGCACTCCCAAACATCAATTTGCAGAATCTACAAAAACAGTGTTACCAAACTGATGAAAGAGAACAAAGGCTTACCTCTGCAAGATGAACACACACATCACAAACCGGTTTCTCAGGTAGCTCCCTTCTAATTTGTATCCTGGGATACTCACTTTTTCGCTATTGGCCTCAAGGAGCTCACTAATGTCCATTCCCAGAATGGACAAAGCAATGTTTCCAAACTGCTGAATCCAAAGAAATGTTTAACTCTGTGAGATGAATGCACAAAACAAATCGGTTTCTCAGAAATCATCTTTCTAGTTTGTATCTGCAGATATTACTTTTTCACCATAGGCATCAATGCTCTACAAAATATCCCATCGCAGATTCTATGGAAACAGTGTTTCAAAACTGGTGAAAGTAAAGAAGGGGTTAATTCTAGGAGATAAATGCAAACATCACAAACCAATTTTTCAGATAGGGTCCTTCTAGTTTTTATCCTGGTATATTTGCTTTTTCGTAATTGGCCTCAATGAGCTCAAAAATGTCCATTCACAGAGTGGGCAAGAACAGTGTTTCCAAACTGCTGAATCTAAAGAAAGTTTTAACTCTGTGAGAAGAATGCATGCATCACACAGCACTTTCCCAGAAAGCTTGTTTCTAATTTTTATCTGAAGATATTTACTTTTTCACAATAGGCCTCAAAGCACTACAAAATATCCCTTTGCAGTTTCTATGAAAACAGTTTTCCAAACTGCTGAATAAAAAGAAAGATTTAACTCTGTGAGATGAATGCATACATCGCAAAGCAGTTTCTCAGATAGCTTCCTTCTAGTTTGTATCCTGGGATATTTTCTTTTTCGCCATTGGCCTCAATGAGCTCCCAAAAGTCCATTTGCAGAATGGACAAAAACAGGGTTTCCAAACTGCTGAATCCAAAGAAAGGTTTAAAACTGTGAGATGAATGAGCACATCACAAAGCAGTTTCTCAGAAAGATTATTTCTTATTTCTATCTGAAGATATTTCGTTTTTCACCAAAGGTCTCAATGTGCTCCTAAATATTCCTTTGCAGGTTCTACAAAAATAGTATTTCCAAACTTCTGAATGAAGAGAAAGATTTAACTCTGCATGATGAATGCACACATCACAAAGCAGTTTTGCAGAGAGCTTCCCTCTAGTTTTTATCCTGGGTTATTCACTTTTTTTTGCCATTGGCAACAATGAGCCCTCAAATGTCCATATGCCGCATGAATGAAAACAGTGTTTCCAAACTGCTGAATCCAAAGAAAGATTTAACTCTGTGAGATGAATGTACACATCAGAAGGCAGATTCTCGGAAAGCTTCTTTCTAGTTTTTATCTGAAGATACTTCCTTTTTCACCATAGGCCTCAATGTGCTCCAAACATCCCTTCACATATTCTACAAAAATATTGATTCCAAACTGCTGAATGAAAATAAAGGGTTAACTCTACGAGATGAATGCACACATCACAATTTGGTTTCTCAGATATCTTTCTTCTAGCTTTTGTCCTGGGATATTCACCTTTTCACAATTGGCCTCAATGAACTCCAAAATATCACTTCGCAGATTTTACAAAAACAGTGTTTCCAAACAGCTGAATGAAAAGATAGGTTTAACTCTGTGAGATGAATACACATATCAAAAACTGGTTTCTCAGATAGCTTTCTTCTAATTTTTATTCTGGTATATTCACCTTTTAGCCATTGGCCTCAACTAGTTCCTCAATAGTTCTGCAAATGTCCATTTGCAGAATGGACAAAAACAGTGTTTCCAAACTGCTGAATCCAAAGAAATATTTTACTCTGTGAGATGAATGACAACATCACAAAGCAGTTTTTCAGAAAGCTTCTTTCTACTTTTTATCTAAAGATATTTCCCTTTTTATCATAGGCCTGAATGTGCTCCAAAATATCCCTTCTCAGATTCTAGATAAACAGTGTTTCCAAGCTACTGAATGAAAGAAATGTTTAACTATACAAGAAGAATGCACACATCACAAAGAGTTTTGTGAGATAGCTTCCTTCTAGTTTTTATCCTGGGATATTCAGTTTTTCACCATTGGCCTCAAAGAGCTCCTAAATGTCCACTCGCAAAATGGACAAAAACAGTGTTTACAAACTGCTGAATCAAAGAAAGCTTTACCTCTGTGAGGTGAATGCACACATCACAAAGTAGTTTCTCAGAAAGCTTCTTTCTAATTTTTGTATGAAGATATTTCCTTTTTCACCATAGGCCTCAATGTGCTCCCAAATATCCCCTCACAGATTATGCAAAAATAGTGTTTCCAAACTGATGAATGAAAATAAATGTTTAACTCTGCGAGATAAATGGACACATGACAAAGCAATTTCTCAGATATCATCATTCTAGTTTTTATCCAGGAATATTTGCTTTTTCGCCATTCACCTCAATGAGCTCCCAAACGTCCCTTTGCAGAATGGACAAAAACAGTGTTTCCAAACAGCTGAATCCAAAGAAAGATTTACACCTGTGATATGAATGCAGACATCAAAAATCACTTTTTCGGAAAGTTTCTTTCCAATTTTTATATGAATATAATTCCTTTTCACAATGGGACTCAGTGCACTCCCAAATATCCCTTTGCAGATTCTACAAAAGCAGTGTTTCCAAACTGCAGTATGAAAAGAAAAGTTTAACTCTGTGAAATAAATTCACACAACAGGAAGTGGTTTCTCAGATGGCTTCCTTCTAGTTTTTATCCTGGGATATTCACTTTTTTGCAATTGTCCTCAGTGAGCTCCCAAATATCCATTTGCAGCACGGACAAAAGCAGTGTTTCCAAACTGCTGAATAAAAAGTAATGTTTATCTCTTTGAGATGAATGCACACATCACAAAGCAGTTTCTCAGAAAGCTTCTTTCTAGTTTTTATCTGAAGCTATTTCCTTTTTCACCATCGGCCTCCATTTTCTCCCAAATATTCTTTTGCAGATTCTAAGAAAACAGTGTTTCCAAACTCCTGACTGAAAAGAAATGTTTAATTCTACCAGATGAATGCCCACATCACAAAGTAGTGTCTCAGATCTCTTCCTTCTAGTTTTTGTCTGGGGATATTCACTTTTTCACCATTGGCCTCAATGAGCTTCAAAACGTCCATTTGCAGAACGGACAAAAACAGTGTTTCCAAACTGCCAAATCCAAAGAAAGGTTTTACTCTGTGAAATGAATGCACACATCACAAAGCAATTTCTCAGAAAGCTTCTTTCTAGTTTTTATCTGATGATATTTTCTTTTTCTCCATAGGCCTCAATATGCTTCCAAATATCCCTTTGCAGAGTGTAGGAAAACAGTGTTTCTAAACTGTTGAATGAAAAGAAAGGTTTAACTCTGTGAGAAAAATGCACACAACACAAAGCGGTTTCTCAGATAGCTTTCTTCTAGTTTTTATCCTGGGATATTTGCTTTTTCGCCATTGGTCTCAATGAGCTCCAAAATGTGCCTTTGCAGCATGGACAAAAACAGTATTTCCAAACTGCTTAATCCAGAGAAAAGTTTAACTCTGTAAGATGAATGATCACATCACAAAGCAGTTTCTCAGAAAGCTTCTTTCTAATTTTTATATGAAGATAGTTCCTTTCTCACCATAGGCCTGAATGCACTACCAAATATCTCTTCGCAGATTCTACAAAAACAGTGTTCCCAAAACGCTGAATGAAAAGAAAGTTTTAACTCTGTGAGAAGAATGCACACAACACAAAGCAGTTTCTCAGATAGCTTGCTTCTAGTATTTATCCTGGGATATTCATTTTTTCGCCTTTGGCCTCAATGAGCTACCAAATTTCCCCTAGGTGCATTGACAAAAACAGTGTTTCCAAGCTGCTGAATCTGAATAAAGGCTTATCTCTCTGTGATGAATTGACACATCACAAAGCAGTTTCTTAGGAAGCTTCTTTCCAGTTTTTATCTTGAGACATTTCCTTTTTCACTGAAGGCCTCAAGGAGGTACAAAATATCCCCTTGTAGATTCTACAAAAACAGTGTTTCCAAAATGTTGAATGAAAAGAAATGGTTATCTCTGCGAGTTGAGTGACACTTCACAAAGTGGCTTATCAGATATTTTCCTTCTAGTTATTATCCTGGGATAATCACTTTTTCACATTTGGCCTCAATGACCTCCAAACTGTCCATTCGCAGAATGGACAAAAACAAGGTTTCCAAACTGCTTAATACAAAGGAAGGTTTAAATCTGTTAGACCAATGCATGCATTGCATAGCAGTTTCTCAATGGCTCTTTCTAGTTTTTATCTGAATATATTTCCTTTTTCAATATACGCCTCAATGTGCTACCAAATATCTCTTCGAAGATCCTAACAAAACAGTGTTGCCAAACTTCTGAATGAAAAGAAAGGTTTAGTTCTGTGAGATGAATGCACACATCACAAAGTGGTTTCTCAGATAACTTCCTTCTAGTTTTTATCCTGGGATATTCGCTTTTTCGTCATTGGCCTCAATGAGCTCCCAAATGTCCTTTCACAGAATGGCCAAAAGCAGTTTTTCCAAACTGCTGAGTCCAAAGAAAATTTTAACTCTGTGAGATGAATGCACACATCACAAAGCAGGTTCTCAGAAACCTTCTTTCTTATTTTTATCTGAAGAAGTTTTCTTTTTCACCATAGGCCTCAATGAGCTCCCAAATATTCCTTCGCAGATTCTACAAAAACAGTGTTTCCAAACTACTGAATGAAGAGAAAGTTCTAACTGCAAGAAGAGTGCACACATCCGAAAGCAGTTTCTCAGATAGATTCCTTCTTGTTTTTATCCCAGGATATTCACTTTTTTGCCATTGGCCTCAATGGGCTCTGAAATGTCCATTCAAGAGTGGACAAAAACAGTGTTTCCAAACTGCTGAATCCACATAAATGTTTAATTCTGTGAGTTGAATGAGAGCATCACAAAGCAGTTTCTCAGAAAACTACTTTCTAGTTTTTCTCTGAAGATATATTCTTTTTCACCATAGGCCTGGATGAACTCCCATATAACCTTTTGCAGATACTACAGTGCTTCATCACTGCTGAATCAAAAGAAAAGTTTAAATCTTGGAGATATATGCACACACCACAAGAGGTTTCTCAGATGGCTTCCTTGTACTTTTTATCCTGGGATGTTCGATTTTTGGTCATTGCCCTCAATGTACTCCCAAATGTCCATTCTCAAATTCTACAAAAACATTTTTTCCAAACTGCTGAATGAAAAGAAATGTTTACCTCTGTGAGATGAATGTACACATCACAAAGCAGTTTATCTGAAAGCTTCTTTCTAATTTATATCTGGAGATATTTCCTTTTTCACCATACGCCTCAATGCATTCCCAAATATATTTTCGCAGATTCTAAGAAAAGTGTGTTTCCAAACTGTTGAATGAAAAGAATGGTTTAAATCTGTGAGATGAATGCACACATCACAAAGCCGTTTCTCAGACACCTTCCTTCTAGTTTTCAGCCTGGGATATTCGGTTTTCTGCCATTGGCCTCAATGAGCTTCGAAATGTCCATTGGCAGAATGGACAAAAAAAGTGTTTCTAAACTGCTGAATGAAAGAAAGGTTTAGCTCTGTTAGAAGAATGCACACTTCACAAAGCAGTTTCTCAGATAGCTTCCTTCTAGTTTTATCCTGGCATATTCACTTTTTTGCCATTGGCCTCAATCAGCTCCCAAATGTCCATTCACAGAATGGACCAAAACAGTGTTTCAAAACTGCTGAATCCAAAGAAAGGTTTAACTCTTAGAGATGAATGTCCATATCACAAAGCAGTTTCTCAGAAAGATTCTTTCTAGTTTTTATATGAAGATATTTCTTTTTTCACCATAGGCCTCAATAAACTCCCGAATATCCCTTTGCAGATTCTACAAAAACAGTGTTTCCAAACTGCTGAATGAAAAGAAAGGTTTAACTCTGCAAGATGAATGCACACATCACAAAGGAGTTTCTCAGTTAGCTTCCTTCTAATTTATCCTGGGATATTTGCTCTTTCACCATTGGACTCAATGAGCTCCCAAATGTCTATTTGCAGAATGAACATAAACATTGTTTCCAAACTTTTGAATCCCAAGAAATGTTATATCTGTGAGAGGAATGAAAATATCACAAAGCAGTTTCTCAGAAAGCTACTTTCTAATTTTTATTTGAAGATATATAGTTTTTCACCACAGGCCACAAAGTGCTCCTAAATATCCCTTTGCAGATTTTACAAAAACAGTTTTTCCAAACTGCTGAATGAAATGAAAAGTTTAAATCTTGGAGATATATGGACCTATCAGTAAGCAGTTTATCAGATGGCTTCCTCCTACTTTTTATTCTCGTATATTCGCTTTTTCAACATTGCCTGGAATGAAACCCCAAATTTCCATTCTTATATTCGACAAAAATATTTTTTTCCAAACTACTGAATGAAAAGAAAAGTTTACCTCTGTTATCTGAATGTGCACATCACTAAGCAGTTTCTCTGAATGCTTCTTTCTAGTTTTTATCTGAAGATATTTGTTTTCTCACCATCGGTCTCAAAGCACTCCCAAGTGTCCCTTCCCAGATACTACAACAATACTTTTTCCAAACTGCTTAATGAAAAGAAAGATTTAACTCTGTGAGATGAATGCAAACATCACAAGGCAGTTTCTTGGATAGCTTCCTTCTAGTTTTTATCCTGGAATATTCACTTTTTCACCATTGGCCTCAATAAGCTACTAAATGTGCATTCACAGAATGGACAAAAAGAGTGTTACCAATCTGCTGACTCCAAAGAAATGATTAACTCTGTGAGATGAATGCAAACATCACAAACAGTTTCTGAGAAAGCTTCTTTCTAGTTTTTATCTGAAGATGTACTCATTTTCACCATAGGCCTCAAAGTGCTTTAAAATATCCCTTCGCAGAATTTACAAAATCAAGGTTTCCAAACTGCTAAAAGAAATAAAAGTTTAACTCTGGTAGATAAATGCACACATCACAAAGCGGTTTATCAGATGGCTTCCTTATACTTTTTATCCTGGGATATTCACTTTTTCACCATTTGCCAAAATGGGCTCCCAAATATCCGTTCTCAGATTCTACAAAAACATTGTTTACATACTGGTGAAAGAAAAGAAAAGTTTTTTCTCTGTTAAATGAATCTACACATCACTAAGCAGTTCCTTAGAAATCATCTTTCTAGTTTTTATCTGAAGATACTTCTTTTTTTTTCCACAGTCCTCAATGTGCTCCCAAATATCCCTTCACAGATTCTATGAAAACAGTGTTTCCAAACTGCTGAATGAAAAGAAAGGTTTAACTCTGCGAGATGAATGCACACAACACAAAGTGGTTTCTCAGATAGCTTCATTCTAGTTTTTATCCGGGGATATTTGCTTTTTCAGAATTGGCTTCAATGAGTTCCCTAAAGTCCTTTTGCAGAATGGGCAAAAACTGTGTTTCCAAGTTGGTGAATGCAAAGAAAGCTTTATCTCTGTGAGATGAATTCACCCACCACAAAGCAGTTTCTCAGATAGCTTCCTTCTAGTTTTTATATGAAGATGTTACCTTTTTCACCATAGGCCTCAATGTTTTATAAATATCCCTTCACAGATTCTGCAAAAACAAACTTTCCAAAATGCTGTATGTAAACAAAGGTTTAACTCTGCCAGATGAATGCACACATCAGAAAGCCTTTTCTCATATAGCTTCCTTCTAGTTTTTATCCTGGGATATTTGCTTTTTCACCCTTGGTTTCAATGAGCTTCCAAAGTCCTTTCACAGAATGGACAAAATCAGTGTTTCCAAACTGCTGAATCCATAAAAAGTTTTAACACCATGAGATGAAGGCACACATCACAAAGCAGTTTCTCAGAAGGCTTATTTGTAGTTTTTATTTGAAGAAAATTCTTTTTCACCATAGGCCTCAATGCGCTCCCAAATATCACTTCACAGATTCTACAAAAACAGTGTTTCCAAAGTGCTGAATGAAAAGAAAGATTTAAATCTTTGAGATGAATGCACATATCACAAAGTTGTTTCTCAGATAGCTTTGTTCTACTTTTCATCCTGGGATATTCACTTTTTGGCCATTGGCCTTAATGAGCTCAAAAATTTCCATTGGGAGAATGGGCAAAGACAGTGTTTCCAAACTGCTGAATTGACAAAAATGTTTAACTCTGTGAGATGAAAGCCCACATCACAAAGCAGTGTCTGAGTAATCTTCTTGGTAGTTTTTATCTGAGTTTGTTTCTTATTCACCATAGGCCCCAAGATGCTTCCAAATATCAGTTCACAGATTCTACAAAAGTGTTTCCAAACTGCTGAATGAAAAGAAAGTTTTAACCCTGCGAGATGAATGCATTCATCACAAAGCAGTTTCTCATACAGCGTCCTTGTAATTTTTATCCTGCTGTATTCGCATTTTTGCCATTGGACCCAATGAGCTCCCAAATATCCATTCACAGAATGGACAAATACCGTGCTTCCAAACTACTGAATCCAAAGAAAGTTTTGAACTCTGAAATGAATGCACACATCACAAAGTGGTTTATCAGAATGCTTCCTTCTACTTTTTATCCTGGGATATTCGCTTTTTCACCATTGTCCTCAATGAGCTCCCAAATGTCCATTCTCAGATTGTACAAAAACATTGTTTACATACTGCTGAATGAAATCTTTTCCTCTGTTAGATGAATGTATGCATCACTAAGTAGTTTCTTAGAAAGCTTCTTTCTAGTTTTTATGTGAAGATACTTCCTTTTTCACCATAGCCCACAATGCGCTCCCAGATATCCCTTTGCAGATTCTACCAAAACAGTGTTTCCAAACTGCTGAATAAAAAGAAATGTTTAGCCGGGCGCGGTGGCTCATGCTTGTAATCCCAGCACTTTGGGAGGCCGGGGCGGGCGGATCACGAGGTCAGGAGATCGAGACCACGGTGAAACCCCGTCTCTACTAAAAATACAAAAAAATTAGCCGGGCATGGTGGCAGGCGCCTGTAGTCCCAGCTACTCGGAGAGGCTGAGGCAGGAGAATGGCATGAACCTGGGAGGCAGCGCTTGCAGTGAGCCGAGATTGTGCCACTGCACTCCAGCCTGGGCAACAGAGCGAGACTCCGTCTCAAAAAAAAAAAAAAAAAAAAAAAAAGCAAAGAAAAAAAGAAATGTTTAATTCTACCAGATTAATGCACACAACACAAAGCAGTTTCTCGGTTAGATTCCTTCTAGTTTCTAACCTGGGATATTCACTTTTTCGCATTTGGCCTCAATGAACTCCCAAATGTCCATTAGCAGAATGGACAAAAACAGTGTTTCCAAACTGCTGAATCCAAAGAAAGGCTTAATTATGTGAGATGAATGTACAAATCACACAGCAGTTTCTCAGAAAGCTTCTTTCTAGTTGTATCTGAAGATATTTCCTTTTTCACCATAGGCCACATTGTGCTATGAAATATCCCTTTGCAGGTTCTATGAAAACAGGGTTTCCTAACTGCTGAATGAAAAGAAAGGTTTAACTCTGATAGATGAATGCACACATCACAAACCGATTTTCTCAGATAGCTTCTTTCCAGTTTTTATCCTGGAATATTCGCTTTTTCGCCATTGGCCTCAATGAGCTCCAAAACATCCATTCACAAAATGAACACAAATAGTTTTTCCAAAATGCTGAATCCAAAGAAAGTTTTAACTCTGTGAGGTGAATGTACACATCACAAACAGTTTCTCAGACAGCTTATTTCTAGTTTTTATATGAAGATATTTCCTTTTTCACCATTGATCTCAATGCACTCTCAAATATCCCATCACAGATTCTACAAAAACAGTTTCCAAACTGCGGAACAAAAACAGAGTTTTAACTCTGCGAGTTCTATGCACACATCCAAAAGCATTTTCTCAGATATCTTCCTTCTAGTTTTTAGCCTGGGACATTTGCTTTTTTGCCATTGGCCTCAGTGAGATCCAAAATGTCCATTCTCAGAATGCACAGAAACAGTGTTTCCAAACTGCTGAATCCAAAGAATGGTTTAAATCTTTGAGATGAATGCACACATCACAAAGCAGTTTCTCAGAAAGCTTCTTTCTGCTCTTTATCTGAAGATATTTTCTTTTTCACCATAGGCCTTAATGCACTCCAAAATATCCCTTCACAGATTCTATGAAAACAGTGTTTCCAAACCACTGAATGAATAAAAATATTTGCCTCTGTGAGGTGACTGCACACATCACAAAGCAGTTTATCAGATAGCTTCCTTCTAGTTTTTATTTTGGTATATTCCCTTTTAGGAATTGGCCTGCCTGAGCTTCCAAATGTCCATTCACAGAGTGGATAAAAGCAGTATTTCCAAACTGCTGAATCCAAAGTAAGCTTTAAGTCTTTGAGCTGAACATACACATCAAAAAGCAAAAAAAATCTCTGAAAGCTTCTTTCTAGTTTTCATCTGAAGGTACTTCCTTTTTTACCATTGACTTAATTCCAATCCCAAATATCCCTTCCCAGATTCTACAAAAACAGTGTTTCCAAATGGCTGAATGAAAAGAAAGTTTTAACTCTGTGAGATGAATGCACAAATCACAAAGCAGTTTCTCAGAAAGCTTCTTTTTAGTTTGTGTCTGAAGATATTTCCTTTTTCACCATAGCCCACAATGCGCTACCAAACATCTCTTGACAGTTTCTAAGAAAACAGTGTTTCCAAACAGCTCAATGAAAAGAAAGTTTTAACTCTGTGCAATGAATGCACACATCACAAATCGGTTTCTCAGTTCACTTTCTTCAAATTTTTATCCAGGGATATTCCTTTTTTCACTGGTGGCCTTAATGAGCTGCCAAATGTCCATTTTTAGCATAGACAAAAACAGTGTTTCCATACTGCTGAATCCAAAGAAAGGTTGAACTCTTGAGATGAATGCAAATGTCACAAAGCACTTTCTCAGAAAGCTTCTTTCTGGTTTTCCTTTTTCACCATAGGCCTCAATATGGTCCCAAATAGCCCCTCGCAGATTCTACAAAAACAGTGTTTACAAACTGCTGAATGAAAAGAAAGATTTAACTCTGTGAGATGAATGCACACATCACAAAGTAGTTTCTCAGATGGCCTCCTTCTAGGTTTTATCCTTGGATAGTCTCTTTTTCACCAGTGCCATCAATGAGGTCTCAAATGTCCATTCGCAGAATGTAAAAAAACAATGTTTCCAAACTTCTGAATACAAAGAAAGGTTTAACTCTGTGAAATGAATGCACACTTCATGCTGCAGTTTCTCAGAAAGCTTCTTTCTAATTTTTATCCTAAGGTATTTCTTTTTTCACCATTGGAATCAATGTGCTCCCAAATGTCCTCTCACAGATTCCACAAAAATGGTGTTTCCAAACTGCTGAATGAAAAGAAATGTTTAACTCTCTAAGATGAATGGACACAACACATAGCGGTTTATCTGACATCTTCCTTCTAGTTTTTAACCTGGGATATTCACTTTTTTGCCATTGGCCTCCATGAGCTCCAAAATGTCCATTCGCGGAATGGACAAAAACAGTTTTTCCAAACTACTGAATCCAAAGAAAGGTTTAACTCTGTGAGATGAATTCAGATGTCATAAATCGGTTTCTCAGATAAATGCCTTCTAATTTTTATCCTGGGATATTTTCTTTTTCACCATTGGCCTCAAAAAGTTTCCAAATATCCATTCACAGAATGGACAAAAACAGTGTTTCCAAACTGCTCAATCCAAAGAAAGCTTTAATTCTGTGAGTCGAATGCACACATCACAAATCAGTTTCTCAGAAAATTTAATTCTAAGTTTTATCTGAAGATATTTCCTTTTTCATCATAGGCCTCATGGTGCTCCCAAATATCCCTTCGTGGATTCTACAACAACAGTGTTTCCAAACCAGTGAATGAAAACAAAGGTTTAACTCAGGGAGATGAATGCACACATCACAGTGTGGTTTCTTTGATATCTTCCTTCTTGTTTTTATCATGGGGTATCCACTTTGTCACCATTGTCCTCAATGATCTCCCAAATGTACATTTGCAGAATTGACAAAAACAGTGTTTCCAAACTGCTGAATCCATAGAAAGGTTTAAATCTGTGAGATGAATGCGCATATCACAAAGCAGTTTCTCAGAAAGTTTCTTTTTAGTTTTTATCTGAGGTTATTCCTTTTTCACTGTAGGGCTCAATGTGCTCCCAAATATCCCTTTGCAGATTCTCAGAAAACAGTGCTTCCAAACTGCTGAATGAAAATAAAGGTTTACCTCTGTGAGATGAGTGCACACTTCACAAACAGATTTCTCATAACTTCCTTCTAGTTTTTATCCTGAGATATTTACTTTTTCACCATTGGCCTCAATGAGTTCCCAAATGTCCATTCACAGAAGTGACAAAAACAGTGTTTGCAAACTGCTGAATTCAAAGTAAGTTTTGACACTGTGAGATGAATGGACATATCAGAAAGCAGTTTTTCATAAAGCTTCTGTCTAGTTTTTTCTGAAGATAATTACTTTTTTCCCTTAGGCCTCAATGCACTCCCAAATATCCCTTCTCAGATTCTATAAAACAGTGTTTCCAAACTTCTGAATGAAAAGGAAGGTTTAACTCTGTGAGTTGAATGCATACGTCACAAATCAGTTTCTCAGATAACTTTCTTCTAGTTTTTATCCTGTGATATTCACTTTTTCACCATTGGCCTCAATGTGTTCCCAAATATCCATTCGTAGAATGGACAAGAACAGTGTTTCCAAACTGCTTAATCCAAAGAAAGGTTAAATTCTGTGAGCGAATGCAAACATCATAAAGCAGTTTCTCAGAAAACTTCTTTCCAGTTTTTATCTGAAGGTATATTATTTTTCGCCATAGGCCTCCATGCACTCCCAAATATCCCTTCGCAGATTCTAGAAAAAGAATGTTTCCAAACTGCAAATGAAAAGAAAGGTTTAACTCTGTGTGATGAATGCCCCCATCCCAAAGTGGTTTCTCAGATAGCTTCCTTGTGGTTTTTTATCATGCACTATTCACTTTTTTCCCATTGGCCTCAATGAGCTATCAAAAGTCCATTTGCAGCATGGACAAAAACAGTGTTTCCAAACTGCTGAATCAAGAGAAAGTTTTAACTCTGTGTGATGAATGCACACATCACAAAACGTTTCCTAAGAAAAGTTCTTTCTAGTTCTTATATGAAGATATTTCCTTTTTCACTCTAGGCCTCAGTGAGCTACCAAATATCTCTTCACAGATTTGAAGAAAACAGTGTTTCCAAACTGCTAAATGAAAAGAAAGGTTTAACTCTGTGAGATGAATGCAAACATCACAAAGTGGTTTCTCAGATATCTTCCTTCTAGTTTTTATCCTGAGATATTCACTTTTTTGCCATTTGCCTCAGTTAGCTCCCAAATGCCCATTCACAGAATGGACAAAAACAGTGTATCCAAACTACTGAATACAAAGGAAGGTTTAAATCTGTGAGATGAATGCACAAATCCCAAAGCAGTTTCTCAGAAAGTTTCTTTCTCGTTTTTATCTGAAGATATTATCTTTTTCACCATAGGCCTCAATATGCTCCAAAATATCCCTTCATAGATTTTACAAAAACAGTGTTTCCAAACTGCTGAATGGAAAAAAAAATTAACTCTCTGAGAGAAATGCACACTTCGCAAAGTGGTGTTTCAGATAGCTTCCTTCTAGTTTTTATGGTGAGATATTTGCTGTTTAACCTTTGGTCTTAATGAGCTCCCAAATGCCCATTCGCAGAATGGACAAAAAAAGTGTTTTTAAACTGCTGGATGGAAAGTATGGCTTAACTCTGTGAGGTGAATGCACATATCACAAAGTGTATCCTCATATAGATTTTTTCTAGTTTTTACCCTGGGATATTTGATTTTTCACCTTTGGTCTCAATGAGCTCCCAAATGTCCATTCGAAGAATGGACATAAAAAGTGTTTCAAAACTGCTGAAGGAAAAGAAAGGTTTAGCTCTGTGAGATGAACACACACATCACAATGCAGATTCAAAGATAAATTCCTTCTGGTTTTTATCATGAACTATTCAATTTTTCACCATTGGCCTCAATGAGCTCCCAAATGTCCATTCAAAGAATGGACAAAAACTGTGTTTCCAAACTACTGAACCAAAAAGAAGGTTTATTTCTGTGAGATGAATGCACACATCCCAAAGCAGTTTCTCAGAAGGCTTCTTTCTAGCTTTTATGTGAAGATATTTCCTTTTTCATGGAAAGCCTTAATGAGCTCCCAAATGTCCATTCACAAATATTTTCTTTTTCACCATATGTATGTTTTGCGATGTGTGCATTCATCTCACAGGGTTTAACCTTTCATTTTATTCAGGAGATTACAAACACTCTCCTCCTAGAACCTGCAAAGGGACATTTGGGAGTACTTTGAAGCCTATATTGTAAAAGTGAATATCCCCAGTTTAAAACTAGAAAGAATCTATCTCTGAAATTGCTTTGTGATGTGTGCATTCATCTCACAGTTGGTTATAAACCTTTCTTTCAATTCAGCAGGCTGGAAACACTCTTTTTATAGGATCTGAAAAGACGCATTTGGGAGACCATTTAGGTTTATAGTGAAAAACTGAATATCTCCACATAAAAACTAGAAAGATGGTATCTGTGAAACAGCTTTGCTATATGTGACTAAATCTCACAGAGTTAAGCTGCTGTTTTGTTTCTGTATTAGAAAACTCTCTTTTTATAGGATCTGTGTAGGGACATTTGAGAGCCCACTGAGGCCTATTGTGAAAACCCATGTTTCCCCAGATAAAAATTAGAAAGAAGCTAACTGTAAAACTACTTTGTGATATGTACACTCTTCTCACAGATTTAAACCTGTGTTTTGATTCAGAGGGTTGGAATAACTCTTTTTGTAGAATCTGTGGGAAGTATTTAGGAACCCATTGAGGTCTACTGTGTAAAACTTAATATCCCCAGACATCAACTAGAAAAATGCTATCTGTTTAACTACAGTGTGATGTGTGGATTCAGCTCTCATAGTTGCACCTTGCTTTGGATTCAGCAGATTGAAAGCAGTCTTTTTGTAGATTCAGTGAAGGGACATTTCTGAGCCCTCTGAAACATATAGTGAAAACTGAATATCCTGTGATAAAAAGTAGAAAGAAGGTATCTGTGAAACTGCTTTGTGATGTGTGGATTTAGCTCACAGAGTTAAACCTTTCTTCAGATTCAGCAGGTTGGAAACACTTTTTTAGGAGAATCTGAGAAGGTACATTTGAAGGCACACTGAGGCTTAAAGTGAAAAATAAAATATGCCATGATAAAAGCTAGAAAGAAGCTATCTGTTAAACAGCTTTGTGATCTGCTGATACAGCTCACAGAGTTCAACATTTCTTTTGATTCAGCAGGTAAAAAACGTTTTTTTAATGGAAACTAAGAATGGACATTTCTGAACCCACTGAGTCCTACAGTGAAAACCAGATACACTGAGATAAATGGTAGAAAGAAGCTATGTGTGCAACTGCTTTGTGATGTCTAAATTCACCTGGCAGAGTTAAACCTTTCTTTTGATTCAACATGTGGGACTTTTCATAGAATCTGGGAAGAGACATTTCTGAGCCTACTGAGGCTTATCATGAAAACCGAATATCCTGCGATAAGAACTAGAAAGAAGCTATCTGTGAAACTGCATTGTGCTCTGTGGATTCATGTAACAGAGTTAAACATTTGTTTTGTTTCAGCAGGTTAAAAACAGTCTTTTAGTGGAATCTAAAAATGGCCATTTCTGGCACACTGGGGCCTCTTATGAAAATCACATATCCACTGATAAAAACTAAAAAGAGTCTATCTGTAAAACTGCTTTGTGATGTGTGGATTCAGCTCACAGAATTCAATAATTCTTTGATTCAGCAAATTGCAAGCATTCTTTTTTTGGAGTCTAAGAATCGACATTTCTGTCCCCTCTGAGACACCTAGTATAAACAGAATATCCCACGATAAAAACTACAAAGTTATCTGTGAAACTGCTTTGTGATGTGTGGGTTCAGCTAACAGAGGTTAAAACTTTCGTCTGATTTGTTGGAAACACTCTTTTTGTAGAATTGGTGAATGGACAATTGTGAAACCAGTGAGACTTATAGTGAAAACAGAAGATCCTGCCATAAAAATTGGAATGAAGCTATCTGAGAAATTGATTTGTGATGTGTGAATTCAGCTCACAGAGTTAAATCTTTTTTTCTTCAGCAGGTTGGAAACACCCTTTTAGTAGAATCTGGTAATGGACATTTTTGAGCCTATTTTGGCCAATTGTACAAACCGAGTATTTCATGATAAAAACTAGAAGGAAACTATCTGTGAAACTGATTTGTTTTGTGTGGATTCAGTACACTTAGTTAAACCTTTCATTTGATTCAGCATGTTGGAAAAACTCCTTTTATAAAATCTGTGAAGGGACATTTGTAAGCCCATGGAGACCTACTGAAAACCCTAATATTTCCAGAGAAAAACTAGAAAGAAGCTATCTGTGAAACAGCTTTTTGATGTGTGAATTCATGTCACAGAGTTAAATCTTTCTTTTGTTTCAGCAGGTTGGAAACACTCTTCTTGTAGAATCTGCAAAGGAAAATTTGGGAGAACATTGAGGCCTATGATAAACAAAAATGAATATTATAAGAACTAGAAAGAAGCTATTTGTGAATAGACTTTGTGATGTGTGAATTCATCTCATGGACATAAACTTTTCTTTTGATTCAGCAGTTTGGAAACATTCTTTTTGAAAAATCTGTGAAGGGACATTTGGGGGCCCATTGACCCTATGCTGAAAAATCGAATTCCAAAGAAAAAAAAAAATTCGAAAGTAGCTATCTATGAATTGGCACTGTGATGTGTGGATTCATCTCACAAAGGTAAACCTTTATTTTGATTCAGCAGGTTGGAATTACTCTTTCTATAGAATCTGTGATGGGACATTTTTGAGCCCATTGAGGCCAAGGTGAAAAACAAAATTTCCCCAGATAAAAACTAGAAAGAAGCTATCCATAAAATTGCCTTGTGATTTATGGATTCATCTCACTGAGTTACACCTTTCTTTTGATGCAGCAGATGTGAAACTTTTTTGTAGAATCTGCAAAGGGACATTTGTGAGCCCATTGAGGCCTAAGTTGAAAAACTGATTATCCCCAAATAAAAACTAGAAATAATCTATCTGTGAAACTACCTTGGGATGTTTGGATTCATCTCACAGAGTGAAACCTGTCTTTAGATTCAGCAGGTTGGAAACACTCTTTTTGTAGAATCTGCAAAGGGACAGTTTTAGCCATTGTGGCCTATGGTGAAAAACCAAATATCTCAACATGAAAACTAGAAAGAAGCTATCTGTGAAACTTCTTTGTTATGTGTGGATTTATCTATCAGAGTTAACCCTTTCTTTAGATTCAGCAGGTTGGAAACACTCTTTTTGTAGAATCTGTGAAGGGACATTTGGAAGCCCATTGATGCCTACGATGAAAAACCAAATATCCCCAGATAAAAACTAAAAATAAGCTATCTGTGAAGCTTTCTAGTGATGTGTGGATCAGTCTCACAGAGCAAAACTTTCTTTTGATTCAGCAGGTTGAAGACACTCTTTCTGCGGAATCTGCGATGAAACATTTGTGAGACCATTGAGGCCTACAATGAAAAACTGAATATCCCTGAATAAAAACTACAAGAAGGCTATCTCTAAAACATTTTTTGAGAAGTGTGGATTTATGTCACAGAGTTAAACCTTTCTTTTGATTTATCAGGTTGGAAACTCTCTTTTTGTATAATCAGTGAGAAAACATTTTGAGCCCCTTGAGGCCTATTGTAAAAAAACGAATTTCTCCCGATAAAAACCGGAAAGAAGATATCTGTGAAACAACCTTGTAAAGTGTAGATTCATCTCACATATTTAAACCTTTATTTGGATTCAACAGTTTAGAAACACTTCTTTTGTAGAATCTGTGTAGACAGATTTGGGAGCCCACTTATGCTTATTGAGAAAAAGATAATATGCCCAGATAAACACTAGAAAGAAGCTATCTGTGAAACTGTTTGTGACGTGTGCATTTATCTCAGAGAGTTAAAATTTTCTTTTGATTCAGCAGGTTTGAAACACTTTCTTTATAGAATCTGCTAAGGAACATTTTATAGCCCTTTGAGGCCTATACTGAAAAATTGAATATTTCTAGACAAAAACCATAAAGAAGCCATTTGTGAAACTGCTTTGTAATATGAGGATTTATCTCACAGAGTTAAAACTTTTCTTCATTCAGTACGCTGGAAACCTTCTTCTTGTAGAATCTGTGAAGGGACATCGGAGATCCCATTGAGGCCTATGCTGAATAGCCAAATATCCCCTTTGATTCAGCAGGTGGGAAACACTCTGTATGTAGAATAAGTGAAGGAATATTTGGGAACCCTCTGATGCCTAAGGTGAAAAACAGAATATTTTCTGTGATTCGGCATGTTGGAAACACTTTTAATAGCATTTCAGAAGGGACATTTGGGAACTTATTTAGGCCTACAGTGAAAAACCAAAGGCAATCTTTTTCACCATATGCCTCAATGCGCTCCCAAATATCACTTCGCAGATTCTACAAAATGAGTGTTTCCAAACTGCTGAATGAAAAGAAAGTTTTAACCCTGCAAGATGAATGCACACATCAGAAAGCAGTTTCTCAAATAGTGTCCTTCAAGTTTTTATTGTGGGATATTTGCTTTTTCACCATCGGCCTCAAATGGATGAAAACAGTGTTTCCAAGCTGTTGAATTAAAAGAAAGGTTAAATCTATGAGGTAAATGCATACATCACAAAGGAGTTTCTCAGAAAGCTTCTTTATAGTTTTGATCTGAAGATATTTTCTTTTTCACCATAGGCCTCTATGCACTCCAAAATATCTCTTTGCAGATTGAACAAAAACAGTGTTCAAAAACTGCTGAATGAAAACAAAGATTTACCTCAGTGAGACGAATTCACACATCACAAAGTGGTTTCTCAGAGAGTTTCCTTCTAGTTTTTATCCTAGGATATTCAATTTTTCACCATTGGCCTCAATGAGCTCAAAAATGTCCATTCACAGAATGGACATAAACAGTGTTCCAAACAGCTGAATCAAAAGAAAGATTTAACTCTGTGAGATGAATGCACACATCACAAAGCAGGTTTTCAGAAAGCTTCTTTCTGGGTTTTGTCAGAAGATATTTTCTTATTCATGTATACCTCAGTAAGCTCCCAAATATCCCTTCAAAGATTCTACAAAAACAGTGTTTCCAAACTGCTGAATGGAAAGAAAGGTTTAGCTCTATGAGAAGAATGCATACTTCACAAACCGGTATCTCAGATAGCTTCCTTGTACTTTTTATCCTGGGATATTTGCTTTTTTGCTGTTGGAATTAATGAGCTCCAAAAATGCCATTCGAAGAAAGGACAAAAAGTGTTTCAAAACTGCTGCATCAAAAGAAAGGTTTAACTCTGTGAGATGAATGCCCACAACACAAAGCATTTAAACAGAAAGCTTCTTTCTAGTTTTTATCTGAAAATATTTACTTTTTCACCATAGGCCTCAATGCACTCCAAAATATCCCCTCACATATTCTACAAAAACAGTGTTTACAAACTGCTGGAAGAAAGAAATATTCAACTCTGCGAGATGAATGCACATATCACAAAGTATGTTCACAGACACTTTCCTTCTAGTTTTAATCATGAGATACTCGATTTTTTGCTATTGGCCTCAAAGAGTTTCCAAATTTCCTGTCACAGAATAGGCAAAAACAGTGATTCCAAACAGCGGAATGAAAAGACGGGTTTCACTCTGAGAGATGAATGCCCACATCAAAAAGTAGTTTCTCAGAAAGCTTCTTTCCAGTGTTTTATGAAGACATTTTCCTTTTCACCATAGGCCTCAATGCGCTCCCAAATGTCCCTTTGCCGATTCCACAAAAAAAGTGTTTCCAAACATCTGAATGAAAAAAAATTTAACTCTGTGAGATGAATGCACACATCAAAAAGCAGCTTCACAGAGAGCTTCCTTCCAGTTTTTATGATGAGATATTTGCTTTTTTGGCATTGGCCTCAATGATCTCCCAAATGTCCATTGGCAGAATCGACATAAACAGTGTCTCTAAACAGCTGAATCAAAAGAAAGGTTTACAAAAGCAATAGCAACAAAAGCCAAAATTGACAAATGGGATCTAATTAAACTAAAGAGCTTCTGCAAAGCAAAAAAACTACCATCAGAGTGAACAGGCAACCTACAGAATGGGAGAAAATTTTGCAAACTACTCATCTGACAAAGGGCTAATATCCAGAATCTACAAAGAACTCAAACAAATTTACAAGAATAAAACAACAACCCCATCAACAAGTGGGTGAAGGATATGAACAGACACTTCTCAAAAGAAAACATTTATGCAGCCAAAAAACACATGAAAAATGCTCATCATCACTGGCCATCAGAGAAATGCAAATCAAAACAACAATGAGATACCATCTCACACCAGTTAGAATGGTGATCATTAAAAAGTCAGGAAACAACAGGTGCTGGAGAGGATGTGGAGAAATAGGAACAATTTTACACTGTTGGTGGGACCATAAACTACTTCAACCATTGTGGAAGTCAGTGTGGCGATTCATCAAGGATCTAGAACTAGAAATACCATTTGACCCAGCCATCCCATTACTGGATATATACTCAAATGATTATAAATCATGCTGCTATAAAGACACATGCACATGTACGTTTATTGCAGCACTATTCACAATAGCAAACACTTGGAAACAACCCAAATGTCCATCAATGATAGAGTGGATTAAGAAAATGTGGCCCATATACACCAGGGAATACTATGCAGCCATAAAAAAGGATGAGTTCATGTCCTTTGTAGGGACATGGATGAAGCTGGAAACCATCATTCTGAGCAAACTATCACAAGGACAGAAAATCAAACACCACATGTTCTCACGCATAGGTGGAAATTGAATATTAAGAACACTTGGACATGGGAATGGGAGCATCACACACTGAGACATGTCATGGGGTGGGGAGAGGGGAAGGGATAGCAATAGAAGATATACCTAATGTAAATGACGAGTTAATGGGTGCAGCACACCAACTTGGCGTATGTATACATATGTAACAAACCTGCACGTTCTGCACATGTACAATGGAACTTAAAGTATAGTAAAAAAGTAAAAAAAAGAAATAAAAATAAATATAAAAAAGCAAAGAAAGGCTTAATTCTGTAATATGAATAGACACATCACAAAGAAGTTTCTTAGAAAGATTCTTTGTAATTTTTATGTGAAGGTATTTTCTTTTTCACCGTAGGCCTCAGTGGTCTCAAATATCCCTTGGCAGATTCCACAAAAACAGTCTTTCCAAATGGCTGAAAGAAAAGAAAGGTTGAACTCTGTGAGATGAAGGCACCCATCTAAAAGTGGTTTCTCAGATACCATCCTTCTAGTTTTTATCTTGGGATATTTGATTTTTTGCCATTGGCCTCAATGAGCTCTCAAAAGTCCATTCGAAGAAATTACAAAACAGTGTTTTGAAACTGTTACATAAAGAGGAAAGTTTAACTCTGTGGGATGAATGCACACATCACAAAACAGTTTCTCAGAAAGCTTCTTTCTAGTTTTTATCTGAAGATATTTCCTTTTTCATCATAGGCCTGAATGCACTCCTAAATATCCCACCACAGATCCTACAAAAACAATGTTTCCAAACTGCTGAATGAAAGGAAAGGTTTACCTCTGTGAGATGAATGCACTCATCACAAAGTGGTTCCTCAGATAGCTTCCTTCTAGTTTTTTTTTCCTGGGATATTCACTTTTTCACCATTGACATCAATGAGCTCCAAAATGTGCATTTGCAGAAAGGACAAAAACAGTGTTTCCTAACTTCGCATCAAAAGAAAACTTTAACTTTGTGAGATGAATGCACACATCACAAAGCAGTTTCTCAGATCTCTTTTTTCTAGTTTTATCAGAACATATTTACTTTTTCACCATAGGCCTCAATGAGCTGCCAAATGTCCATTTGCAGAATGGACAAAACAATGTTTCTAAACTGTTGCCTCAAAGGAAAGTTTTAACGCTGTGACATGAATGCACACATCACAAAGCAGTTTGTCAGATCTTTTCTTTCTAGTTTTATCAGAAGATATTCTCTTTTTCATCATAGGCCTCAATGTGCTCCCAAATATCCCTTTGCAGTTTCTACAAAAACAGTGTTTTCAAACTGCTGAATGAAAAGAAAGTTTCAAATTTTTGAGATGAATGTACATATCACATAGCATTTTCTCAAATAGCTTTCTTTTAGTTATAATCCTGGGATATTCCGTTTTTTGCCATTGGCCTCAATGAGCTCCCAAATGTCCATTAACAGAATGGACAAAAATAGTGTTTCCATACTGCTGACTATGTTTTAACTCTGAGAGATGAATGCACCCATCACAAGGCAGTTTCTCAGAAAGCTTCTTTCTAATTTTTGTCTGAAGACATTTTTGTTTTCACCATAGGCCTTAATGCCCTCCCATATATTCCTTAGCAGAATGTACCAAAACAGTGTTTCCAAACTCCTGAATGAAAAGAAAGCTTTACCTTTTTGAGATGAATGCACACATCACAAATTGGTTTCTCAGATAGCTTCTTTCTAGTTTTTATCAGAAGATACTTTGTTTTTCATCCTAGGACTCAATGAGCGCCAAATGTCCATTCATAGAATGGACAAAATGTTGTTTTTGGAAACAGTGTTTCCAAACTGTTGAATCAAAAGAAAGGATTAACTCTCTGAGATGAAGGCACACATCACAAGGAAGTTTCTCAGAAAGCTTCTTTCCAGTTTTTACCTGAAGATATTTTCTTTTTCACCATAGGCCTCAATGTGCTCCAAAATATCCCTTCACACATTCTACAAAAACAGTGTTTCCAAACTGCTGAATGAAAAGGAAGGTTTAATGATGTGAGATGAATGCACACATCACAAAGCTGATTCTCAGAAACCTTTATAGTTTTTATCTGAAGATATAACTTTTTCACCGTAGCATCTATGTGCTTCCTAGTATCCCTTCACAGATTCCACAAAAACAGTGTTTCCAAACTGCTGAATGAAAATAAAGTTTTAAATTTTGTGATGAATGCACACCTCACTAAGCAGTTTCACAGATACCTTCCTTTTTGTTTTCATCCTGGGATATTCACTTTTTCGCCATTGACCTCAATGTGCTCTGAAATGTCCATTTGCAGTATGCACAAAAACAGTGTTTCCAAACTGCTGAATCAAAAGAAAGATTTAACTATCTGAGATGAATGAAAATATCACAAAGCAGTTTCTTAGATGGCTTATTTCTAGTTTTTATCAGAATATATTTTGTATTTCACTGTAGGCCTCAATGAGTTCCCACATGTCCATTTGTAGAATGGACAAAACAATGTTTCCAAACAGCTGAATGAAAAGAAAAGTTTCACTTTGTGAGATGAAGGAAAACATCAAAAAGCGGTTTCTCAGAAAGCTTCTTTCTAGTTTTTAACTGAAGATATTTTCTTTTTCACCATAGACCTCAATGTGCACCCAAATATCCCTTCACAGATTCTACATAAACAGTGTTAACAAACTGCTGAGTGTAAAGAAAGGTGTAGCTCTGTGAGATGAACGCACACATTGGAAAGTGGTTTTGCAGACAGATTCCTAACAGTTTTTATTATTGGATATTCGATTTTTCACCATTGGCCTCAAAAAGCTCCCAAATGTCCATTCACAGAATGGACAAAAACAGTTTTTCCAAACAGCTGAATCAAAAGAAAGGTTTAACTCTGTGAGATGAATGCCCACATCACAGAGCAGTTTCTCAGAAACCTTCTTTCAAGTTGCACTCTTAACATATTTTATTTTTCACTCTAGTCCTCAATGCACTCCAAAATATACCTTTGCTGATTTTAAAATTACAGTGTTTACAAACTGCTGAAAGAAAATAAAGGTGTAATTCTGTTAGATGAATGCACACATCACACAGCAGTTTCTCAGATCACTTCCTTCTAGTTCCTATCCTGGAATATTTGCCATTTTGCCATTGGCCTCAATGAGCTCCCAAATGTCCATTTGCAGTATGCAAAGGATTAATTCTGTGAGATGAAGGCACACATCACAAAGCAGTTTCTCAGAAAGCTTCTTTCCAGTGTTTATCTGAAGATATTTTCTTTATCAACATAGGCCTAAATGTGCTTCCAAATATCCCTTCACAGGTTTTCCAAAATCTGTGTTTTCTAACTGCTGAATGAAAAGAAAGTTTTAACTTTTTGAGATAAATGCACACATCAGAAAGCAGTTACTCTGATAGCTACATTCCAGTTTTTATAATGGGATATCCGATTTTCCCAATTGGCCTTCAAGAACTCCCAAATGTCCATTCGCAGAACGGACAAATACAGTGTTTCCAAACTGCTGAATTAAAAGAAAGGTTTAACTCTGTGAGATGAAAGAACACATCACAAAAGAGTTTCTCAGAAAACTTCTTTCTGGTTTTTATCCTGGGATATTTGCTTTTTTGTCATTGGCCTTAATGAGCTACAAAATATCCTTTCACAGTAAGGACAAAAACACTGTTCCCAAAGTGCTGAGTCAAGAGAATAGTTTAACTTTCTGAGATGAATGCAGACATCAAAAAGCAGTTTCTCAGATCGCTTCTTTCTAGTTTTTATCAGACGATATTTCACACTTCTCTGTAGTCCTCAATGAGCTCCCACATGTCCTCTTGCAGAAATGACAAAAACAGTGTTTCTAAACTGTTGAAAGGAAAGAAAGTTTTCACTCTGTGAGATGAATTAACATATCAAGAAGTAGTTTCTTACAAAGCTTCTTTCTAGTTTTTATCTAAAGATATTTTCTTTTTCACCATAGGCCTCAATGCGCTCCAAAATATCCCTTTGCAGATCCTACAAAGACAGTGTTCCAAACTGATGAACGATAAGCAAGGAGTAACTCTGTGAAATGAATGCACGTGCAGCAAAGCAGTTTCTCAGATAGCTTCTCTCAAGTTTTTATCCAGGGATACTCACTTTTTCACCATTGGCCTCAATGAGCTCGCAAATGTCCTTTTGCCGAATGGACAAAAACAGTGTTTCCAATCTAGTGAATCAAAAAAGAGAGGTTTAACTCTGTGAGATGAATGTATGCATCACAAAGCACTTTCTCAGAAAGCATCTTTCTAGTTTTTATATGAAGATATTTTCTTTATCACCATAGGCCTCTATGTGCTCCCAAATATCCCTTCCCAGATGTTACAAATGCAGAGTTTTCAAACTGCTGAATGAAAATAAATATTTAACTCTGCGAGATGAATGCATGCATCACAAATTGGTTTTGCAGAAAGATTTCTCATATTTTTTATTGTGGGATATTCGATTTTTCACCAATGGCCTCAATGAGCTCCCAAATGTACACTCCCAGAGTGGACAAAAACAGTGTTTCCAAACAGCTGAATCAAAAGAAAGGTTTAACTCTTTGAGATGAATGCCCACATCCCAAAGCAGTTTTTCAGAAAGCTTCTTTCTAGTTTTTATCTGAAGAAATTTTATTTTTCACCATAGGCCTCAATATGCTCCTAAATATCCCTTCACAGATTCTACAAAAACAGTGTTTCCAAACCACTCAATGAAAAAAAAAAAGACAACGAAAAAAAGATTAACTCTGCGAGATGAATGCTCACATCACAAAATGGTTTTGCAGATGGTTTCTTTCTAGTTTTAATCCTGGGATATTCACTTTTTCAAAGTTGGCCTCAATGAGCCCCAAATGTCCCTTCACACAATGGAAAAACACAGTGTTTCCAAACTGCTGAATCAAAAGAAAGGTTTTACTCTGCTAGATGAATGCCCACATCACAAAGCACTGTCTCAGAAAGCTTCTTTCTATTTTTTATCTGAAGATAGTGACTTTATCACCATAGGACCAAATCTGCTCCAAATATCCCTTTGCAGATTCTGCAAAAACAGCGTTTTCAAACTGCTGAATTAAAATAAAGGCTTCACATTTTTAGATGAATGCACACATCACAAAGTGGTTTCTCGGATAGGTTCTTTCCAGTTTTTATCCTGGGATATTTGATATTTTGCCATTGGTCTAGATAAGCTCCCAAATGTCTATTCTTAGAATGGATAAAAAGAGTGTTTCCAAACCCCTGAATCAAAAGGAAATTTTAACTCTGTGATATGTATGCACACATCAGGAAGCAGTTTCTCAGAAAACTTCTTTCTAGTTTTTATCTGAATATATTTGCTTTTTCATCATACGCCTTAATGCACTCCCAATTTTCCCCTTGCAGATTCTACAAAACCAGTGTTTCAAAACTGCTGAATCAAAAGAAAGTTTTAACTCTGTGAGATGAAGGCACATATCACAAAGCAGTTTCTCAGAAAGCTTCTTTCTAGTTTTTATCTGAAGATATTTTATTTTTCACCATAGGCCTCAATGTGCTTCCACATAACACTTTGCAGATTCTACTAAAACAGTGTATCCAAACTACTGAATGGAAAGAATGTTTTATCTATGTGAAGTGAATGCACATATGACCAAGAGCATCCTCAGAGAGCTTCTGTCTAGTTTTTATCCTGGGATATTTGCTTTTTCACCATTGCCCTCAATTAGCTCCCAATTGTCCATTTGCAGATTCTACAAAAACAGTGCTTCCAAACTGCTGAATCAGAAGAAAGGTTTAACTCTGTGAGATGAATGTACGCATCACAAAGCAGTTTCTCAGAAAGCATCTTTCTAGTTTTTATTTGAAGATATATTCTTTTTCACCATAGGCCTCAATGCGCTCCCAAATATCAGGTTGCAGATTCAACAAAAAGAGTATTTCCAAAAGGTTAATCAAAAGTAAGGTTTAACTCTGTGAGATGGATGCTCACATCACATAGCAGTTTCTCAGAAAGCTTCTTTGTAGTTTTTATCTCAAGATATTATCTTTTTCACCTCAGGCCTTAATGTGCTCCCAAATATCCATTTGCACATTCTTCAAATTAGTGTTTCCAAACTGCTGAATGAAAAGAAAGTTTTGATTCTGTGAGATATATGCACATATCACAAACTGGTTCCTCAGGTAGCTTCATTCTAGTTATTATCGTGGGATATTCACTTTTTCGCCATTGTCCTGAAGGAGCTCCCAAATGTCCATTCACAGTATGGACAAAAACAGTGTTTCCAAACTGCTGCATCAAAAGAATGGTTTAACTCTATGAGATGAATGCCCACATCACAATGCAGTTTCTCCAAAAGCTTCTTTCTAGTTTTTATTTGAAGATAACATATTTTTCACCACAGGCCTAAATGCGATCCCAAATATCCCTTCTCAGATACAATGAAAACAATGTTTTCAAACTTCAGAACGAAAAGAAAGTTTTAAATTTTCGAGATGAATGCACATATCATGAAGCCATTTCTCAGATAGTTTCTTTCTAGTTTTTATCCTGGGATGTTTGATATTTCACCATTGGCTTAGATCAGTTCCCAAATGTCCATTCACAGAATGGGCAAAAACAGTGTTTCCAAACTGCTGAATTAAAAGAAAGGTTTAACTCTGTGAGATGAATGCACACATCACAAAGCAGCTTCTTAGAAAGTTTCTTTCTAGTTTTTCCTGAAAAATATTTTTTTCACCCTAGGCCTCATTGCACTCCCAAATATCCCTTTCAGATTCTACAAAAACAGCATTTTCTAATTGCTGAATGAAAAGAAAGTTTAACTTTTTGAGATGAATGCACACATCACAAAGCTGTTTATCAGATAACTGAATTCTAGTTTTTAAAATGGTATATTCGATTTTTCACCTTTGGCCTCAGTGAAATCCCAAATGTCCATTCGCAGAATGAGGCCTCAATGAGGCCTCAATGAGAATGAAGCCATTTCTTAGATCACTTCTTTCTGGTTTTTATCTTAGGCCTGAATAAGCTCCCAAATGTCCATTCACAGAACGGACAAAAACAGTGTTTCCAAACTGCTCAACCAAAAGAAAGTTTTAACTCTTTGTGATGAATGCACACATCACAAAGTAGCTTTGCAGATACCTTCCTTCTAGTCTTTCTCATGAGATAATTGATTTTTCACCATTGGCCTCAATCAGCTCCCAAATGTAGATTTGAAGAATGGACAAAAACAGTGTTTCCAAGTTGCTGAATCAAAACGAAGGTTTAACTCTGTGA
>NW_026652282.1:51181323-51231205 GCF_009828535.3 Hylobates moloch | reverse complement strand
TAGTATTCCATGGTGTATATGTGCCACATTTTCTTAATCCAGTCTATCGTTGTTGGACATTTGGGTTGGTTCCAAGTCTTCGCTATTGTGAGTAGTGCCACAATAAACATGTGTGTGTATGTGTCTTTATAGCAGCATGATTTATAGTCCTTTAGGTGTATACCCAGTAATGGGATGGCTGGGTCAAATGGTATTTCTAGTTCTAGATCCCTGAGGAATCGCCACACTGACTTCCACAATGGTTGAACTAGTTTACAGTCCCACCAACAGTGTAAAAGTGTTTCTATTTCTCCACATCCTCTCCAGCACCTGTTGTTTCCTGACTTTTTAATGATGGCCATTCTAACTGGTGTGAGATGGTATCTCATTGTGGTTTTGATTTGCATTTCTCTGATGGCCAGTGATGATGAGCATTTTTGCATGTGTTTCTTGGCTCCATAAATGTCTTCTTTTGATAAGTGTCTGTTCATGTCCTTTGCCCACTTTTTGAAGGGGTTGTTTGTTTTTTTCTTGTAAATTTGTTTGAGTTCATTGTAGATTCTGGATATTAGCCCTTTGTCAGATGAGCAGCTTGCAAAAATTTTCTCCCATTTTCTAGGTTGCCTGTTCACTCTGAAGGCAGTTTCCTTTGCTGTGCAGAAGCTCTTTAGTTTAATTAGACCCATTTGTCAATTTTGGCTTTTGTTACCATTGCTTTTGGTGTTTTAGATATGAAGTCCTTGTCCATGCTTATGTCCTGAATGGTTTTGCCTAGGTTTTCTACTAAGGTTTTTATGGTTTTAGGTCTAACTTGTAAGTCTTTAATTCATCTTGAATTAATTTCTGTAGAAGGTGTAAGGAAGGGATCCAGTTTCAGCTTTCTACATATGGCTAGCCAGTTTTCCCAGCACCATTTATTAAATAGGGAATCCTTTCCCCATTGCTTGTTTTTGTCAGGTTTGTCAAAGATCAGATAGTTGTAGATATGCAGCATTATTTCTGAGGGCTCTGTTCTGTTCCATTGATCTATGTCTCTGTCGTGGTACCAGTACCATGCTGTTTTGGTTACTGTAGCCTTATAGTATAATTTGAAGTCAGGTAGCATGATGCCTCCAGCTTTATTCTTTTGGCTTAGGATTGACTTGGTGATTCAGGCTCTTTTTTGGTTCCATATGAATTTTAACCTGGTTTTATCCAACTCTGTGAAGAAAGTCATTGGTAGCTTAATGGGATGGCATTGAATCTATAAATTACCTTGGGCAGTATGGACATTTTCATGATATTGATTCTTGCAACCCATGAGCATGGAATGTTCTTCCATTTGTTTGTATCCTCTTTTATTTCATTGAGCAGTGGTTTGTAGTTCTCCTTGAAGAGGTCCTTCACACCCCTTGTAAGTTGGATTCCTAGGTATTTTATTCTCTTTGAAGCAATTGTGAATGGGAGTTCACTCAAGATTTGGCTCTCTGTTTGTCTGGGATTGGTGTACAAGAATGCTTGTGATTTTTGTATATTGATTTTGTATCCTGAGCCTTTGCTGAAGTTGCTAATCAGCTTAAGGAGATTTGGGGCTGAGACGATGGGGTTTTCTAGATATACAATCATGTCATCTGCAAACAGGGACAATTTGACTTCCTCTTTTCCTAATTGAATACCCTTTATTTCCTTCTTCTGCCTGATTGCCCTGGCCAGAACTTCCAGCACTATGTTGAATAGGAGTGGTGAGAGAGGGCATCCCTGTCTTGTGCCAGTTTTCAAAGGGAATGCTTCTAGTTTTTGCCCATTCAGTATGATATTGGCTGTGGTTTTGTCATTGATAGCTCTTATTATTTTGAGATACGTCCCATCAATACCAAATTTATTGAGAGTTTTTAGCATGAAAGGTTGTTGAATTTTGTCAAAGGCCTTTTCTGCATCTGTTGAGATAATCATGTGGTTTTTGTCTTTGGTTCTGTTTATATTCTGGATTACATTTATTGATTTGCATATGTCAAACCAGCCTTGCATCCCAGGGATGAAGCCCACTTGATCATGCTGTATAAGCTTTCCAAAATTGACCACATAGTTGGAAGTAAAGTTCTCCTCAGCAAATGTAAAAGAACAGAAATTATAACAAACTGTCTCTCAGACCACAGTGCAATCAGTCTAGAACTCAGGATGAAGAAACTCACTCAAAACCGCTCAACTACATGGAAACTGAACAACCTGCTCCTGAATGACTACTGGGTACATAATGAAATGAAGGTAGACATATAGATGTTCTTTGAAACCAACGAGAACAAAGACACAACATACCAGAATCTCTGGGACACATTCAAAGCAGTGTGTAGAGGGAAATTTATGGCACTAAATGCCCACAAGAGAAAGCAGGAAAGATCCAAATCTGACACCCTAACATCACAATTAAAAGAACTAGAAAAGCAAGAGCAAACACATTCAAAAAGTAGCGGAAGGCTAGAAATAACTTTAATCAGAGCAGAACTGAAGGAAATAGAGACACAAAAAACCCTTCAAAAAATTAATGAAACCAGGAGCTGGTTTTTTGAAAAGATCAACAAAATTGATAGCAAGACTAATAAAGAAGAAAAGAGAGAAGAATCAAATAGATGCCATAAAAAATGAAAAATGGATATTACCACAGATCCCACAGAAATACAATCTACCATCAGAGAATACTACAAACACCTCTATGCAAATAAACTAGAAAATCTAGAAGAAATGGTTAAATTCCTCGACACATACACCCTCCCAAGACTAAACCAGGAAGAAGTTGAGTCTCTGAATAGACCAATAACAGGCTCTGAAATTGTGGCAATAATCAATAGCTTACCAACCAAAAAGAGTCCAGGACCTGATGGATTCACAGCCGAATTCTACCAGAGGTACAAGGAGGAACTGGTACCATTCCTTCTGAAACTATTCCAATCGATAGAAAAAGAGGGAATCCTCCCTAACACATTTTATGAGGCCAGCATCGTCCTGATAACAAAGCCTGGCAGAGGCACAACCATAAAAGAGAATTTCAGACCAATATCCTTGATGAACATTGATGCAAAAATCCTCAATAAAATACTGGCAAACCGAATCCAGCAGCACATCAAAAAGCTTATACACCATGATTCTTTCTACTTTGTATCTGAAGATTTTCAGTTTCCCCTCTAGGCCCCAATGGGCTCCAAAGTGTCGCTTCACAGTTTCTACAAAAAGACAGGTTGCAACCTGCTGAATCAAAAGGAAGGCTTAACTCTGCAAGATGAATGCACCCATCACCAAACAGTTTTACAGATATCTTCTTTCTAGTTTTTATATGCATATATTCGGCTTTTCCCCTTAAGCAACAATGTTCTCCCAAATGCCCTTTCACACATCCTACAAGAGAGTGTTTTCAACCTTCTGAATCAAAAGGAAGTTTTAACTCTGTAAGATGAATCCACACATCACCAAGCACTTTCACAGATAGCTTCTTTCTAGTTTGTATCTGGGGATTTTCCTTTTTTTCCACTAGGCCTCATTGGACTCTTAAATGTCCCTTCATAGATTGTACAAAAACAGTGTTTCCACCATGCAGAATCAAAATAAAGGCTTACATCTGTGAGATGAATCCTCACAACACCCAGCAGTTTCACAAATAACTTGTTTCTGGTTTTTATTTGGTGATATTTTGTTTTTCCACACATCCGTCAAAAAGCTCCAAAATGTTTCTTTGCTGATTCTAGAAAGAGTATTTCCAAACAGCAGAATCAAAAGAAAGGTTTAAACCTGGGAGATGTGTCCACAAATCAAAAAGCAGTTTCACAGATAGATAGATTCTTTCCAGATTTTATCTCATGATATTCGATTTTTCCCCACATGCCTTAAAGGGCTCAAACATGTTCCTCGCGTATTCTACAAAAAGAGTGTTTCCAACCTGCTGGATCAAAATAAAGGTTTATCTCTGTGAGACGAAGCCACACAACACCAAACAATTTCACAGATAGCATCTTTCCAGTTTTTATCTTGGCATAATCTGTTTTGCCCCTCAGGCTTCTATAGGTCTCCAAATGTTTCTTCACAGATTCTAAAAAAGAGTGTTTTGAACCCACTGAATCAAAAGAAAGGCTCAAGTGAACTCTGTGACACGAATCCTAACATCACCAAGCAGTTTCACAGATATCTTTTTTCTGGCTTTTATCTTGGGGTATTTGTTTTTTCTCCGTAGGCCACAGTGGGCTCCCAAATGTCCCATAGCAGATTCTACAAAAAGAGGTTTTATAACTTGCTGAATCAAAATAAAGGTTCAACTCTTTGAGGTGAATCCTCACATCACCAAGCAGTTTCACAAAGAGTTTCTTTCTAGTTTTTAACTGGGGATATTCTGTTTTTTTTTTTTTTTTTCCGTAGGTCTAAAGGGGCTCCCCAAAGTCCCTCCACAGTTGTTACAGAAAAAATAACCCCAACCAGCTGAATCAAAAGAAAGATTTAACTCTGTGAGATGAATACACACATCACCAAGCAGTTTTACAGAAAGCTTCTTTCTGGTTTTTATCTGGGGATAATTTATTATTCCCCATAGACCTCAATGGACTCTCAAATGTTTCTTCACATATTCTACAAAAAGAGGTTTTATAACCTGCTGAATCAAAAGAAAGTTTTAATTCTGTGAGATGAATCCACACATCACCAAGCAGTTTCACAGATAGCTTTTTCCTGGTTTTTATCTAGGAATAATCAGGTTTTTTTTCCCATAGGCCTCAATGGGCTCCTGAATGTCCATTTGCAAATTCTACAAAAAGAATATTTCCAACAGGCTGGAAAATCAGAAGTTTTAACTCTTTCACATGGTTCCACACATCATGAAGCTGCTTCACAAACAGCTTCTCCCTAGGTTTTATCTGGGGGCATTCAGTTTTCCCCATTGCCCTCAATGGGCTTGCAAGGATCTCTTTGCAGATTTTTCAAAAAGAGTGTCAGCCATCTCCTTATCAAAGAAAGGTTTAACTCTATGAGATAAATCCACATATCAACACGCAATTTCACAGATAGCTTCTTTCTGGTTTTTGTCTTGGGATATTCATTTATTCCCATTGGCCTCAATGGGCTCCCAAATGTCTTTTCACATATTCTACCAAAAGTGGGTTTTGAACCTGCTGAATCAATAGAAAGATTAACTCTGTAAGATGAATCCACACATCATGAATCAATTTCAGAGATCGCTTCCTTCTAGTTATTATCTGGGTATATTCTCATTTATCCCCAAAAGCTCTAAAGGGATCCTAAATATCCCTTCACAGATTATACAAAAAGATTGTTTCCATCTTGCTAATTCAAAAGAAAAGTTTACTGCTGTGAGATGAATCCACACATCACAAAGCAGTTTCACAGATAGCTTCTTGCTAGATTTCCTATGGAGATGTTTTGCTTTCCCCATAGGCCTTAATGGTCTCTGAGAAGTTTTTTTCTCATATTCTACAGAAAACCACTTTACAACCTCTTGAATCAAAAGAAAGGCTTAACTCTGTGAGATGAATCCACAATCACAAAGGAGTTTCATAAATAGCTTCTTTCTAGTTTCTATAAAGGGACATTTCATTTTTGTTTCTTGTCCCCAATGGGCTCCCAAATATCTCTTTGCCGATTCTACAAAAAGCGTATTTCTAACCTGCTGAATGAAAAAAAAGCTTTAACTCTGTGAGATGAATCCACACATCACCAAGCAGTTTCACAGATAGCTTCTTTTTAATTCTTATCTGGTGATATTCAGTTTTTCCCCACATGCCTCAAAAAGCATCAAAATATTTCTTCACTGATTCTACAAAAACAGTGTTTCCAACCTGCTGAATCAAAAGAAAGGTTTAACTCTGTGAGACGAATCCATACATCACCAAAAAGTTTCATTGATACCTTCTTTCTAGTTGTTATCTGTGGATATTCAAATTTTTTTTGCCATAGGCCTCAATGGGTACCCAAATATCCCTTTGCAGATTCTAAAACAACCATGTTTCCAACCTGTAGAATGAAAAGAAAGGTTTACCTCTCTAAGATGAATCCACATATCACCAAGCAGTCTTACAGATAGCTTCATTTTATCTTTTATCCACATATATTCTGTTTTTCCCCATAGGCCTCTAAGGAGTCCCAAGTTGTGTTCACAGATTCTACAATGAGTGTTTACAACTTGCTGTATTAAATGAAAGGTTTAACAGTTTGAGATGAATAAAAAAAGGTTTAATTCTGTGGTGTGAATCCACACATCACCAAGCATAGGCCTACATGTTGTCCCAAAAGTCCTTTTGCAGATTCTACAAAAAGAGTGTTTCTAACCTGCTAAATTAAAAGAAAGATTTATCTATGTGAGTTGAATCCATACATCACCACGTAGTTTCACAGATAGCTTCTCTGTAGTTTGTATCTTGGGATTTCCGGTTACTCCCTCTAGGCAACAATGGGCTCCCAATTGACACTTTGCAGATTCTACGTAAAAGTGTTTCCAACCTGCTGAATAAAAGGAAGATTTACCTCTGTGAGAAGAATCCACACATCACCATGCAGTTTCACAGATAGATAGTTTTTTTCTAGTTGGTATCTGGGGATATTCTTTTGTTACACATAGGCCTCTATGGGCTCCTAGATTTCCCTTAGCAGATTATACAAAAAGAGTGGTTACAACCTGCTGAATCAAAAGAAAGGTTTAATCCTGTAAGACGAATCCACACGTCACAAGGCAGTTTCACAGATAGCTTCTTTCTAGTTTTTATCTGGTAATATTCTATTTTCCCCACAGGCCTCAAAGGTTTCCCAAATATCCCTTCCCAGATTCCACAAATAATGTGTTTCCAACCTGCTGATTAAAAAAAGAAATGTTTAACTCTCTCAGATGAATTCAGGCATCACCAAGCAGTTCCACAGATAGCTTCTTTCTAGTTTTTATCTGGGGATATTCAGTTTTTCCCATAGGCCTCAAGGGGCTCCCAAATGTCCTTATGCAGATTGTACAAAAAGAGTGTTTTCAAACTGCAGAATGAAAATAAAAGTTTAAATCTGTGAGAAGAATGTACACCTCACCACGTAGTTTTACAGATAGCTTCTTTCAAGCTTTTATGCGTGTATATTTTGTTTTTCCCCACAGGCCTCTATGGAACACAAAGTTCCATTTGCAGATCCTGCAAAAAGTGTTTCCAACCTGTTTTATGAAAAGAAAGGTTTAATTCTTTGAGAAGAATCAAAATAAAGTTTTAATTCTGTGGGGTAAATCACCACATCACCAAGCGGTTTCATTAGATAGCATCTTTCATGTTTTTATCTGGGAACATTCCCTTTTTCCCATTAGGCCCCAATGGGCAGCCAGATGTCCCTTCACAGATCCTACAAAAAGAGTGTTTCCAATGTGCTGAATCAAAAGAAAGTTTAACTCTGTGAGATTAATCCACACATCACCAAACAGTATCACAGATATCTTCTTTCTGATTTTTATCGGGAAATATTTCATTTTTCCCTGTAGACATCCATGTTTCCCCAAGTGTCCCTTTGCTGATTCTACAAAAAGAGTGTTTCCAACCTGCGGACTTAAAAAAAAGGTTTATCTCTGTGAGTTGAATCCATACATCACCACACATTTTCTCAGATCACTTCTCTGTAGTTTGTGTCTTGCAATTTCCAGTTATTCCCCCAGGCATCAATGGGCTCCTAAGTGACAGGTTGCAGATCCTTCATAAAAGTGTTTCCAACCTGCTGAATAAAAGAAAGGTTTATCTCTGTGAGAAAAATCCACACATCACCACGCAGTTTCACAGATAGTTTCCTTCCAGTTTTTATCTGGCGATATTCTGTTATTATGCATTGGCCTCAATGGGCTCTTAAATGCCTCTTAGCAGATTATACAAAAAGAGTGATTCCAACCTGCTGAATCAAAAGAAAGGCTTAACTCTGTGAGATTAATCAAAACATCACAAAGCAGTTTCACAGACGGTTTCTTCTTATTTTTTATCTGGGGCTATTTAATTTTTTCCCATAGTCCTCAATGGGCTCCAAAATATTCCTTGATAGATTCTACAAAAAGAGTGTTTCCAACCTGCTGAATCAAAAGAAGGCTTTAATTTTGTGAGATGAATTGACACATCACAAAGCAGTTTCATACAAAGCTTCTTTCTAGTTTTTATCTGGGGATTTTCTGTTTTTCTTTTTAGGCCACAATGGACTCCCAAATGTCCCTTTGCAGATTCTACAAAAAGAGTGTTTCCAATCTGCTGAGTCAAGACAAAAGTTTAACTCTGTGAGATGAATCCACATATCACCAAGTCATTTCGCAGTTGCTTCTTTCTAGTCTTTATCTGGAGATATGTGGTTTTTTTCCCCTAAGCCTCAATGGGTTTCAATAGGTCTTTTTGCAGATTCTACACAAAAAGTGTTTCCACCAGCTGAATCAAAAGAAAGGTGTTACTCTGTGAGATGAATCCACACATCACAAAGCATTTTCACAGACAGCACCTTTCCAGTTTTTATCTGTTGATATTCAGGTTTTCCTTACAGGCCTTAGTGGGCGCAGAAATGTCCCTTCTCAGATTCTACAAAAAGAGTGTTTCCAACCTGCTGAAACAAAGGAAAGCTTTAGCTCTGTGAAATGAATCCACACGTTACCAAGCAGTTTCAAAGGCAGGTTCTTTCTTGTTTTTATCTGGGGATATTTTGTTTTTCTTCATAGGCCTCAATTGGATCCCGAATGTCCCTTCTCAGATTCTACAAAAACAGTGTTTCCAACCTGCTTAATCAAAAGGAATGTGTAACTCTGTGAGATTAATCAACACATCACAAAGCAGGTTCACAGATGGATTCTTTCTAGTTTTTATTTGGTGATATTCAGTTTTTCCCCATAGGCTTCAACGAGCTCCCAAATGTCCCTTAACAAATCCTACCAAAAGAGGGTTTCCAAACTATTGATTGAAAAGAAAGGCTCAAATCTGTAAAGTGAATGAACACATCTCAGAGCAGTTTCAAAGATTCCTTCTTTCCAGTTTTTATCTGAGGATATTCTGTTTTTCCCCATAGGACTTAATATGTTCTCAAATTTCCCTTTGCAGATTCTACAAAAAGAGTGTTTCCAACCTGCTGAATCAAAGGAAAAGTTTAGCTCTGTGAGGTGAATCCACACATCTCAAAGATGTTTCATAGATAGCTTCTTTCCATTTTTTATCTGGGGATATTATGTTTTTCCCCACAGGCCTCAACAGGCTCTCAAATGTCCCTTCACAGACTCTTCAAAAAGGGTGTTTACAACCTGTTGATTCAAAATAAAGTTTTACCTCTGTTAGATGAATCTACAAGTCATGAAATGGTTTCACAGGTAGATTCTTTCTAGTTTTTATCTGAAGATATTCTGTTTTCCTTCTAGGCATCAATGGGTTCTTAAGTGTCCCTTCACAGATTCTATAAAAAAGTGTTTCCAACCTACTAAATAAAAAAAAGGTTTTTACTCTGTGACATGAAAACACAAATGACCAAACAATTTCACAGGTAGCTTCTTTCTAGTTTTTATCTGAGTATATTTCATTTTCCCCTTAGGCCTCAATGGGTCCCCAAATTTTCCTTTGCAGATTCTACAAAAAGAGTGTTTCCAACCTGCTGAATAAAAAATATATGCTTATCTCTGTGAGATGAATCCACACACCACCTAGCAGTTTCACAGATAGCTTCTTTCTAGTTTTTATCTGGGGATATACAATGTTTCCCCATAGGCCTCAAAGGGATCCCAAATGTCCCTTTACAGATTCTAAAAAAAGAGTGTTTCCAAACTGATGAATCAAAAGGAAGTTGTAACTCTATAAGTTGATCCATATATCACCAAGCAGTTTCAAAGATTTATGATATTCATTATTTTCCCATAGGCCTCAATGAGCTCCAAAATGTGCCTTCACAGATACTACAAAAGAGTGTTTCCAACCTGCTGAATCAAAAGACAGGTTTATCTTTCTGAGATGAATCCACACATCTGAATGCAGTTTAACAGATACCTTCTTAACAGTTTTTATCTGGGGATATTTTGTTTGTCCGCATAGGCCTCAATGTGTTCCCAAATGTCTCTTCACAGATTCTACAAAAACATTGCTTCCAAACTGTAGAATCAAAAGAAAGTTGTAACTCTGTGAGATAAATCCACACATCACCAGGCACTTTCACAGATAGCTTCTGTCTACTTTTTCTTTGGGGATATTTGGTTTTTCCCCAGAGGCTTCAATGGTCTCTCAAATGTCCCTTTGCAGATTATACAAAAAGAATATTTGCAACCTGCTGAATCGAGACCGAGGTTTAACTCTGAGATGAATCCACATATCATCAAAGTGTTTCACAGGTGCTTCTTTCTAGCTTTTATCTGAAGATATTTGGTATATTCCCATAAGCCTCCAATGGGCTTGGAAAGTCTATTTGCAAATTCTACAAAAAGTGCTTTCCAACCTGCTGAATCAAAAGAAAGGTTTAACCCTGTGAGAAGAATCAGCACATCACCAAGCAGTTTCACAGATCTCTTCCTCCTAGTTGTTATTTGGGGATATTCGCTTGTTCAGCATCGGCCTCAAAGGGCTCCCAAATGTCCCTTCACAGATTCTACAAAAAGAGTGTTTCCAACCTGCTGAATCAAGAGTAAGCTTTACCTCTGTGAGATGAATCTGCAAATCACCAAGCAGCTTCACAGGTAGCTTCTTTCTGGTATTTATCTGTGGATATTCGGTATTTCCCCATAGGCTTCAATGGGCTTTGAAATGTCTATTCACAGATTCAACAAAAAGAGTGCTTCCAAGTGTCCCTCTGCAGATTCTACAAAAAGAGTGGTTCCAACCTGCTGAATCAAAAGAAAGTTTTAATTCTGTGAGATGAATCCACACACATAACCAAACAGTTTCACAGATAGCTTCTTTCTAGTTTTTATCTGAAGATATTCCTTTTTCCACATAGGCCTCATTGGGCTCCCAAATGTCCCTTCACAGATTCTTCAAAAAGAGTGTCTCCCACCTGCTTAATCAAAAGAAAAGTTTAACTCTATGGGATGAATCCACACATCACCAAGCAGTTTCACAGATAGCTTCCTTCTAGTTTTTATCTGGGGATACTCAGTATTTCCCCATAGGCTTCAATGGGCTTTAAAATGTCCATTCACAGATTTGACAAAAAGAGTGTTTCAAATCTGCTGAATCAAAATAAAGTTTTAACTCCATGAGATGAATCCACATATAACCAAGACGTTTCACAGATTGCTTCTTTCTAGTTTTTATCTAGAGACATTAATTTTTTCCCCATAAACCTCAATGGGCTCTGAAAAGTCCTCTCACAGATTCTACAAAAAAGAGTGTTTCCAAACTGCTGAATCAAAAAAAGGTTTAACTATGTGAGATGAACCCACACACCACTAAGCAGTTTCAAATATCGCTTCTTTCAATTTTCTATCTGGAAATAAGCGGTTTTCCCCTTAGTCATCAATGGGCTCTGAAATGGTCCTTTGAAGATTCTACAAAAAGAGGGTATCCAACCTGCTGTTCAACATAAAAATGTAACTCTGTGAGTTTAATCCACACATCACAAAGCAGTTTCACAGATAGCTTCTCTCTAGTTTTAATATGGGGATACTCAATATTTGCCCATAGACCTCAATTGGCTCCCAAATGTCTCCTCACAAATTTTACAAAAAGAGTGCTTCCAACCTGTTGAAACAAAAGAAATGTTTATCTCTCTAAGATGAATCCAAAAATCGCCAAGAAGTTTCACAGATAGTATCCTTCTAGTTTGTATCTGGAAATTTTCAATTTTTCCTTCTAGGCCTCAGAGGGCTCCAAAATGTCCCTTTACAGATTTTACAGGAAGAGTGTTTCTAATGTTCTTAAACAAAAGAAAGTTTCAAATCTGTGAGATGAATCCACACATCACAAAGCAGTTTCACAAACAGGTTCTATCTAGTTAATAACTGGGGATATTTGATCTTTCCTCATGGGCCTCAATGGGCTCCAAAAATCCATTCACAGATTTTACATAATAAGTGTTTCCAACCTTCTGAATCAAAAGAAAAGTATAACTCTGTGAGATGAATCCACACATCACCAAGCAGTTTCACAGATAGTTTTTTTTCTAGGTTTTATTTGGGAATATTTTGTTTTTCCTAGTAGGCCTCAACAGGCTCCCAAGTGTCTTCTTGCATATTCTGCAGAAAGAGTGTTTCTAACCTGCTGAATCAAAAGAAACATTTAACTCTGTGAGATGAATCCACACATCAATAAGAAATTCAACAGATAGCTTCTTTCTACTTTTTATCTCTGGATATTCAGTTTTTCCCCATAGGCTTCAATGGACTTTGAAAAATCTCTTCACAGATTCTTCAAAAAAAGCATTTCCAACTGGCTAAAAGAAAGTTTTAACTTTGTGAGATGAATCCACATGCCACAAAAGAGTTTCACAGATAAATTCTTTCTAGCCTTTATCAGGGGATGTGTGGTTTTTTCCTGTAGACATCAATGGGCCCCGAAATGTCCCTTCACAGAGTCGACAAATAGAGTGTTTCCAACCTGCTGAATTAAAAGAAAGGTTTGACTCTGTGAGGTGAATCCACACATCACCAAGCAGTTTCACAGATAACTTATTTCTAGTTTTTATCTGGGAATATTTGGTTTTTCTTAACAGGTATCAACAGGCTTTTATCTGGGAATGTTCAAATTTTTCCCATAGGCTCCAATGGGATTTGAAAAGTCCCTGTGCAGATTCTAAAAAAAAAAGTGTTTCCTACTCTGTGAGATGATTCCACACATCACCAAGCAGTTTCACTGATAGCTTCTTTCTCATAACTATCTGGAGATATTTGTTATTTTCCCATAGTTACCAAAGGGCTCCTACAAACAGAGGGTTTGAAACCTGCTGAATCAAAGAAAGTTATATCTCTGTGAGATGAATCCACACATCAACAAGGAGTTTCACAGATTACTGCTTTCTAGTTTTTATCTGGGGATATTATGTCTTTCCCTCAGGCCTCAGTGTGCTCCCAAGTGTCCCTTTGCAGAGTCTACAAACAGAGTTTTGTAACCTGCAGAATCAAAAGAAAGGTTTAACTCTGTGAGATGAATCCAAACATCACCAAGCAGTTTCACAGATGGCTTCTTTCTAGTTTGTCTGTGGGGATATTTTTTCCCCCACACATCAATAAACTCCAATATGTCCCTTCACACATTCTACAAAAAGAGAGTTTCCAATCTGCTGACTCGAAATAAAGTTTTAATTCTGTGAGATGAATCCACACATCACCAAGCAGCTTCACAGATAGGTTGTTTCTAGTTTGTATCTGGAGATATTCATTTTTTCCCATAGGTGTCAAAAGGCTCCTAATAGTCCCTTCATAGATTCTACAAAAAGAGTGCTTTCAACCTGCTGAGTGAAGAGAAATTTTTAACTGTGTGAGATGAATACACATGTCACCAAGCAGTTTGGCAGATAGCTTCTTTCTGGTGTCTGCGGATTTTCCGTTTTTAACCCTAGGCTTCAATGGATGATCAAATGTCCCTTTGCAGATTATACAAAAAGAGTCTTTCCAACTTGCTGAATAAAAAGAAAGGTTTAACTATTTGAGATGAATCCACACATCACAAAGCAGCTTCACAGATTGTTTCTTTCTAGTTTAAATCTGGGCATGTTCAGTTTTTCCCCATAGGCCTCAACAGGCTTTGAAATGTTTGTTTGAAGATTCTACAAAAAGAGTATTTCCAATCTGCTCAATCAAAAGAAAGGTTTAACTCTGTCAGATGAATCTACAAATCACCAAGCAGATTCACAGATAGCTTCTTCCTAGGTTTTATCTGGGAACATTCGGTTTTTCCCCAGAGGCCTCAATGGGCTCCAAAATATCCCTTCACAGATTCAACAAAAAAAGTTCTCAACCTGCTGAATCAATAGAAAGACTTAACTCTGTGAAATGAATCCAAACCACATTAAGCAGGGTCACAGATAGCTGCTTTCTAGTTTGTAGCTTAGGATATTCTGTTTTTATCCCTTGGCCTCAATGGACTCCCAAATGTCCATTCACAGATGGTGCGAAAAGAGTGTTTGCAAACTGCTTAATCAAAAGAAAGGTTTAACTCTGTGAGATGAATCCGCACATCACCAAGCAGTTCCACAGATAGCTTCTTCCTAGTTTTTATCAGGGGATATTAAATTTTTCCCCATAGGCCTCAATGGGCTCACAAATGTCCCATTGCAGATTCTACAAAGAGAGTGTTCCCAAACTGCAGAATCAAAAGAAAGGTTTAACTCTGTAACATGAATTCACTTCTCAAGAAGCAGTTTCACAGATAGCTTCTTTCTAGTTTTATCAGGGGATATTGAGTTTTTCCCCATATGCCTCGATGTGATCCCAAATGGCTTCTTTCTTGTTTTTATTTGGGAATATTCATTTTTTTGTCCCATAGGCCCCAATGGGCTTTCAAATGTGCCTTTGCAGATTCTATAGAAAAAGTGTTTCCAACCAGCTGAATCAAACGAAAGGCTTCACTCTGTGAGATGAATTCTCACATCACAAAGCAGTTTCACAGATAGCATCTTTCTAGTTTTTATCAGGGGATATTCAGTTCATCCCTATAAGCGTCAATGGGTTCCAAAATGTCTCTTTGCAGATTCTACAAAAAGAGTGTTTTCAACCTGCTGAATCAAAAGAAAGGTTTAATTCTGTGAGATGAATAAACACATCACAAATCAGTTTCACAAATAGCTTATTTCTAGTTTTTATCTGGGGATATTCACTTTTTCCCCATAGGCCCCAATGGGCTCCCAAATGTCGGTTCACAGATTCTACAAAAAAAGTGTTTTCAACCTGCTTAATCAAAAAAAAAATGTTTTAACTCTATGACATGAGTCTGCACGTCACCAAGCAGTTTCATGGATAGCTTCTTTCTAGTTTTTTATCTGGGGATATTCGATTTTCCCCATAGGCTTCCACGTGCTCCCAAATGTCTTTTCACAGATTCTACAAAGAGAGGATCTCCAACTTGTTGAATCAAAAGAAATGTTTAAATCTGTGAGATGAATCCACACATCATCAAGTAGTTAGACAGATGGCTTCTTTATAGTTTTTTTACTGGGGATATTTGTTTTTTCCCAGTAGACCTCGATGGGCTCCCATGTGTCCCTTTCCAGATTCTACATAAAGAGTGTTTCCAACATGCCAAATCAAAAGAAAGGTTTAAATCTATGAGATTAATCTGCATATTACAAATGAGTTTCACAGATAGCTTCTTTCTAATTTATATCTGGTGATATTCTGTTGTTTCTTATAAGCCTCAATGGGCTCCCAAATGTCCCTTCACAGATGTATGAGAAGAGTGTTTCCAACCTGTTGAATCAAAGAGAGGTTTAAGTCTGTGAGATGAGTCCACACATCAAAAAGCAGTTTCACAGATAGCTTCTTTCTAGTTTTTATTTGGGGATATTCAGTTTTTCCAAATAGGTTTTAACGGGCTCCTTTATGACCCTGTGCAGATTCTGCAAAAAGAGTGTTTTCTATCTGCTGAATCAAAAGAAAGTTTTATCTCTGTGAGATGAATCCACACATCACCAAGCAGCTTCACAGATAGCTTCTTCCTAGTTTTTATCTGGGGATATAAGTTTTTACCCATAGGCTTCAATGCACTCTGAAATGTCCCTTCAGATATTCTAAAAAAAGTGTTTCCAACCTAGTCAATCAAAAGAGAGGTTTAACTTTTGTGAGATGAATCCACACATCAACAAGCAGTTTCACAGATAGCTTCTTTTTAGTTTGTATCCAGGGATTTTCATTTTTTTTTCCTTAGGCCTCAATGGACTCCCAAATCTCCTTAAGCAGATTATACAAAAAGAATATTTACAACCTGCTGAATCAAAAGAAAAGTTTAACTCTGTGAAATAAATCCACACATCACAAAGCAGTTTCAGAGGTGGCTTCTTTCTAATTTTTATTTTGTGATATTCGGTTTTTCCCCTTAGGCCTCAAAGGCTCCCAAATGTCCCTTCACAGATTCTACAAAAAGAGCATTTCCAACTTGGTGAATCAAAGGACAGGTTTAACTCTGAGAATTGAATCCACACATCACCAAGCATTTTCACAGAACACTTTTTTCTAATTTTTATCTGGGGATATTCGGTTTGGTTTTTCCCCATAGGCATATATGTGCTGTGAAATGTCACTTTGCAGATTCTACAAAAATAGCATTTTCAACATGCTGAATCAAAAATAAGGTGTAACTCTGTGAGATGAATCCACACATCACCAAGTAGTTTCACAGATAGATTCTTTCTAGTTTTTCTCTGGGGATATTCGCTTTTTACTTATAGTCCTCAATAAAATCCCCAGTGTCTTTTTGCAGATTCTACAAAAAGATTTTTTCCAACCAGCTCAATCAAAAGAAATGTTTATGTCTGTGAGATGAATCCACACATCAAAAAGCAGTTTCAAAGATAGCTTGTTTCTACTTTTTATCTGGAGATACTTGGGGTTTCCCTATAGGCTTCAATGGGCTTTGAAATGTCCCTTTGAAGATTCTTTCCAAAAATTGTTTCCAACTTGCCAAATCAAAAGAAAGTTTTAACACTCTGAGATGAATCCACAAGTCAAAAAACAGTTTCACAGATAACTTCTCTCTTGTTTTTACCTGGGGATATTCTGTTTTTCCCATTAGGTGTCAATGGGCTCCTAAATGTCCCCTTAAAGAGTCTACAAATAGAGTGTTTCCAACCTGCTGAATCAAAAGAATTGTTTAACCCTGTGAGATGAGTCCACACATCATGAAACAGTTTCAGAGATCGCTTCTTCCCAGTTTTTATCTGTGTATATTCTGTTTTTCCTCATGGGGCTCAATGGGCCACTAAATATCCCTTTGCAGATTCTACAAAAAGAGTGTTTCCAACCTGCTGAATAAAAAGAAAGTTTTAGCTCTGTGAGATGAATTCACACATCACCAAGCAGTCTTTTCTTTTTAGTTTTTATCTGGGGATATTCTGTTTTCCCTTTTAGACCTCAATGGAATTCGAAGTGTCCCTTCACAGGTTTTACAAAAAGAGTGTTCCAAACTGCAGAATCAAAAGTAAAGTTTAACTCTGTGAAAAGAACCCACAGATTAACAGTTTCTTAGATAGCATGTTCCTAGTTTTTATGTGGGGATATTTATTTTCAGCCATATGCCTCAAAAAGTTCTCACTTGTCCCTATGCAGATTCTACAAAAAGAGTGTTTCCAAGCTGCTGAATCAAAAGAAAGGTTTGTCTATGTGACACGAAATAATACATCACCAAGCAGTTTCAAAGATAGCTTCTTCCCAGTTTTTATTTGGGGATATCTGCATCAGCCTCAATGGGCTCCAAAATGTCCCTTCACAGATTCTGCAAAATGAGTGCTTCCAACCTCCTGAATCAAAAGAAAGGTATTTAACTCTGTGAGATGCATCCACGCATCATTAAGTGGTTTCACAGATAGCGTCTCTGTAGTTTTTATCTGTGGTTATTCTCTTTTATCCCATAGGCCTCAATGGACTTCCAAATGTCCCTTTGCACATTCTACAAAAAGGGTTTTTCCAACCAGCTGAATCAAAAGAGAACTTTAACCATGTAAGATGAATCTGCACACTATTAACATGTTTCACAGAGAGTTTCTTTCTAGTTATTATCTGGGGACATTTACTTCTCCCCAGAGTCCTCAATATGCTCCCAATTGTCTCTTTGCAGGTGATAGAAAAAGACTGTTTACAACCTCCTGAATCAAAAGAAAGTTTTAAATCTGTAAGATGAATCCACACACCTCAAAGCAGTTTCACAGAAAGCTTGTTTCTAATTTTTATCTGCAGACATCAGGTTTTTTAATGTAGGTCTCAATTGGCTTTCAAATATCCTTTCACAGATTTTACAAAAAGAGTTTTCCAAACTGCTGAATCAAAAGAAAGATTTAACTCTGTGAGATGAACCCACACACCAAAAAGCAGTTTCAAAAATACCTTCTTTCTAGTTTTTATCTGGGGACATTCAGGTTTTTTCCAAAGGCCTCAACAAGCTTCCAAATGTCCCTTCATAGATTCTACAAAAAGAGTGTTTTTAACCTGCTGAATCAAAAGAAAAGTTTACCTCTGTGTGATAGATCCACATATCACAAAGCAGTTTAACAGACAGCTTCTCTCCAGTTGTTATCTAGGGATATTCAGTTTTCCCCCTTAGGCCTCAATAGACTCTCAACTGTTTCTTTGCAGATTATACAAAAAGTGTGTTTCCAAACTACTGAATCAGAAGAAAGGTTTAAATCTTTCACATGAAACCATACATCACAAAGCAGTTTCACAGATAGCTTCTTTCAGTTTTTATCTCGAGATGTTCTGTTTCTACCCATAGGCTTCAAAGGGCTTCCAAATGTCCACTTGCAGATTCTATGAAAAGAGTGTTTTTAACATGTTGAATCAAAAGAGGGGTTTAACTCTGTGAGGTGAATCCACACTTCACAAAGAAGTTAAACAGATAGCTTCTTTCTAGTTTTTATCTGGGGATATTTGTTTTTTTCCCATATGCCCCAATGGGCTCCAAAAGTCCCTTTGCAGATTCTACAAAAGAGTGTTTCCAAACAGCTGAATCAAATCAAAGCTTAACTCTGTGAGATGAATCCACATATCAGAAATCAGTTTCATAGATAGCTTCTTTCTAGTTTTTATCTGGGGATGTTTAGTTTTTCCCCATAGGCCTCAATGTACTCCCAAATGTCTCTTTGCAGATTCTTCAAAAAGAGTGTTTTAACTTGTTGAATCAAAAGAAACGCTTCATTCTGTGAGATGAATCCACACAGCACAAAGCAGTTTCACAGATAAATTTTTCTAGTTTTTTATCTCGGGATACTCAGTTTTTCTTCTTAGGCCACAATGGGTTCCAAAATGTCCCCTTGCATATTCTGCCAAAAGGTTCTTTCCATCTGGCTGAATCAAAAAAAAGTTTTAATTTTGTGAGATGAATCCACACATCACCAAACAGTTTCACAGATAGCTTCCTTCTAGTTTTCTCTCTGTATATTCACGTTTTTTTTTCCAATATGCCTAAAAGGGCTTTTAAGTGTCCTTTCTCAGATTTTATGGAAAGACTGTTTCTAACCTGGTGAATCAAGAGAGGTTGAACTCTGTGGGACGAATCCTTACATCACCAAGCAGTTTCACAGATAGCTTCTTTCTAATTTTTATCTTGGGATTTTTGGTTTGTTATTATGGGACCCAATGGGCTCCAAAATGTGCATTCATGTTTTCTACAAAAAGAGAGATTCCAAGAAGCTGAATCCAACAAAAGCTTTCACTGTGTGAGATGAATTCACACATCACAAAGCAGTTTCACAGACATATCTTTTCAAGTTTTTATCTGGAGATATTGGGTTTTTCCCCATAGGCCTCAATGCAATCCCAAATGTCACTTAGCAGATTTTACAAAAAGGGGGTTTCCAAGCTGTTGAATCAAAACAAAAATTTATCATGTGAGATGAGTCCAACAATTACCAAGCACTTTCGCAGATAGCTTTGCTCTAGTTTTTACCTGGGATATTCTGTTTTTCCCTACAGGCCTCAAAGGACTACCAAATATCCCTTTGCCTATTCTACAAAAGGACTGTTTCCCACTTGCTGAATCAAAATAAAGTTTTATCCCTAAGAAATGAATCCACACATCACAAGTCAGTTTCACAGAGAGCTTCTTTCTAGTTTTTATCTGGAGATACTCCATAACTCACCATAGGCCTAAATGGACTCTCAAATATCCCTTCATAAATTCTAGAAAAAAAGTTTTTCCAACCTGCTGAATCAAAAGAATGGGTTAACTCTGTGAGATAAATCCACATATTGCAATGCAGTTTCACAGATAGCTTCTTTCCAGTTTTCATCTGGTGATATTCAGTTTTTCTTTTGAGGCCTTTCTTTTGAACCCCATTAGGGTTACTAAGTGTCCCTTTGCAGATTCTAAATAAGTGTGTTCATAACGAACTGAATCACAAGAAAGCTTCACCTCTGCGAGATTAATATGCACATCACAGAGCATTTTCACAGATAGCTTCTTTGTTGCTTTTATTTGGGGATATTCTGTTTTTCCCCATAGGCCACAATGGGCTGCAGAGAGTCCCTTCGCAGATTCTACAAAAAGCGTGTCCCAAGCTACTGAATGAAAAGGAAGGTTTAACTCTGTGAGATGAATTTACACATCACAAAGCAGTTTCACATGCAGCTTCTTTATAGTTTTTATCTGGGGATATTTTGTGTTACCCCATATGCCTCAATGCATTCCCATATGTCCCTTCACAGATTCTACAAAAAGGGTGTTGCCAACTTGCTGAATCAAAAGAAATATTTAACCCTGTGAAATGACTCCACACATCAGAAAGCAGTGTCACAGATAGCTTCTTTCTAGTTTTTATCTGGGAATATTCAGTTTTTCCCCATAAGCCTCAGTGCATTCCCAAATGTCCCTTCACAGTTTCTACAAAGAGTTTTTCCAACCTGCTGAGTCAAAGAAAGGTTTGATTCTGTGTGATAAATCCGCACATCAGCAAGCAGTTTCACAGATAGCTTCTTTCTACTTTTTATCTGTGGATATTTTGTTTTTCTCCAATGGCCTCAAAGAAATCCAAAATGTCCTTTCCCAGATTCTACAAAAAAAATGTTTCCAACATCCTGAATAAAAAGAAAAGTTGAAACCTGCAAGATGAATCCACACATCACAAAATAGTTTCAGAGATAGATTATTTCTAGTTTTTATCTGGGGATATTCAGTTTTTCCCCATAGGCCTCAGTGGGCTCCCAAATGTGTCTTTGCAGATTCTACAAAAAGAGTGTTTCTAACCTGAAGAATCAAAAAACAATTTAACTCTGTAAAATGAATCTTCACATATCAAGGCAGTTTCACTGATAGCTTATTTGTAGTTTTTATCTGGGGATATTCAGTTTTTCCCCATAGGCTTCAGTGGGCTCCCATCCCTTCATAGATGCTACAAATACAGTGATTCCAGACTACTGAATCAAAAAAAAGGTTTAACTCTGTGAGATGAATTTACAGAACACAAAGCAGTTCCACAGAGTGTTTCTTTCTAGTTTTCATCCACGGATATTCAGTTAATCCCCATAGACCCAATGAGCCCACAAATGTCTCTTTGCAGAGTCTAGAAAAAGAGGATTTCCAATCTACTTGGTCAAAAGAAAGTTTAACTCCTTGAGATAAGTCCACACGTCACAAAGGAGTTTGATAGATAGTTTCTTTCTGGCTTTTATCTGGAAATATTTGGATTTTCCCCATAGGTCTCAATTGTCTCCTGAATGTCCCTTCCCAGATTCTACAACAAGAGTGTTTCCAACCTGCTGAATCAAAAAACGATGTAACTCTATGAGATGAATCCACACATCACCAAGCAGTTTCACTGATAGCTCCTTTCTAGTTTTTATCTGGGAATGTTAGATTTTTGCTTTCAGGCCTCATTTGGCTCCAAAATGTCCCTTTGCATATTCTTCAAAAGGCATGTTTCCAAACTGCTGAATCAAAAGAAAGGTTGAACCCTGTGAGATGAATCCACACTTTACAAATTTGTTTCACAGATAGCATCTTTCTAGTTTTTGTCTGGTGATATTCATTTTTTTTCCCCATTGGCCTCAATGGGCTCTGAAATGTCCCTTTGCAGATTCTACAAAAAGGGTGTTTTCAATCTGCTGAATCAAAGGAAAGTTTTAATTCTTTGAGATGAATCCACGTGTCAGAAAGCAGTTTCACACATAGCTTCTTTTTAGTTTTTATTTGGAGATAATTTGTTTTTCCCACAGGCCACAAGGGACTCCCAAATGTTTCTTTGCAAAGTCTACAAAATAAGTATTTCCAACCTGCTTAATGAAAAAAGTGTTTTAACTCTATGAGATGAGTCCACACATCACCAAGAAGTTTCACAGATGGCTTCTTTCTAGTTTTTATGAAAGGATACTCTATTTATCCCATAGGCCAACATGTGCTCCCAAATTTCTTACAAACAGAGTGTTTTTAACCTGCTGAATAAAAGAAAGGTTTAACTCTTAGAGATGAATCTACACATCACAAAGGAATTTCACAGATAGCATCTTTCTAGGTTTTTACTGGGGATATTCGGTTTTTCGTCATAGGCATCAATGGGCTCCCAAGTGTTCCTTCACAGATTCTACAAGAAGAGTGTTTCCAAACTGCTGAATAGAAAAAGGTTCAACTCTGTGAGATGAATCCACTCATCACAAAGTAGCATCAGAGATACCTTCTTTCTAGGTTTAATCTGGGAATATTCAGTTTTTCCCCATAGACCTCAATGTGCTCCCAATTGTTTCTTCTCAGATTCTAGAAAAAGAGTGTTTCCAACCTGTTGAATCAAAAGAAAGATTAATTCCTGTGAGGTGAATTCACACATCACAAACCAGTTTCAAAGAGAGCTTCAATGTATTTTTTATCTGAAGATATTCAGTTTTTACCCATAAGCCTCAATGGGTTCCCAACTATCCCTTCACAGATACTGCAAGAAAGAGTATTTCCAACCTGCTGAATTAAAAAAAATGTTGAACTCTGTGAGATGAATCCACACATCATGAAGCACTATCACTGATAGGCTCTTTGTAGATTTTATCTGGAAAGATTCTGTTTTTCCCCATAGGCCTAACTGGGCTCACAGTGTCCCTGTTCACACTCTTTATAAAGAGTGTTTCCAGAATGCTGAATCAAAAGAAAGGTTAATCTTGGTGAGGTTCATTGACAGAACACAAAGCAATTTCACAAATAACGTCTTTCTAGTTTTTATCTGGTGATATTTGTTTTTTCCTCATGGGCCTCAATGGGATCTCAAATGTCCTTTCACAGATTCTATGAAAAGAGTGTTTCCAACATGGTGAGTCAAAGGAGAGGTTTAACTCTGTGAGATGAATCTTCATATCACCAAGCAGTTTCAGAGATAGCTTCTTTCTAGTTTTTTCTGGGAATATTCCTTTTTTTTTCCATAGGCCCCAATGGGCTCCCAAAATTTCCTTCAAAGATTCCAGAAAAAGAGTCTGTTCAACAAGATGAATCAAAGAAAGGCTTAACTCTGTGAGATGAATCCACACATCACAAAGAAGTTTAACACATAGCTTCTTTCCAGTGTTTATTTGGTGATATTCAGTTTTTTTCCACAGGCCACAATGGTCTCCCAAATGTCCCTTCACAGTTTCTAAAAAAAAGAGTATTTCCAATGTGCTGAATCAAAAGAAAAGTTTAACCCTTTGAGATGAATCCACACACCAAAAATCACTTTTACGGATAGCTTCATTCTAGTTTTTGTCTGGGGACATTCTGTTTTTCCCCATAGGCCTCAATGGGCTCCCAAATGTCCCTTTGTAGATTCTACAAAAAGAGTGAATCCAACCTTCTGAATAAAAAGTGAGATTAACGTCTCTGTGATGAATCCACACATCACAAAGCAGTTTCACAGTTAGCTTCTTTGTAGTTTTTATCTGGAGATATTTGCTTTTTTCTTATATGCACCCAATGGACACCAAAATGTCCCTTCACAGATTCTACAAAAAGAGTGTTTCCAACCTGCTGAATCAAAAGAAAGGTTTAACTCTTTGATAGATGCATCCTAACGTCAGAAACATTTTCTCAGATAGCTTCTTTCTTGTTTTTATCTGCAGATTTTCGGGTTTTCCCCAGAGTCCTCAGTGGGCTTCCAAATGTCCTTTTGCAGATTTTTCAATGAAAGTGTTTCCATCCTGATGAATCAAACTAGAGTTTTAACTCTGTCAGGTGAATAGACACATCACAAAGCAGTTTCCCAGATGGCTTCCTTCTAGTTTTTATCTGGGGATATTCATATTTTCTCATAGGCTTCAATGGGCTCCCAAATATCTCCTTGCAGACACAACAAAAAGAGTGTTTCCAACCTGCAGAATCAAAAGAAAGGTTTAATTCTGTGAGATGAATTCACACAATAAAAAGCATTTTCACAGATAGCATCTTTCTAGTTTTTGTCTGGGGATTTTCAATTTTCCCCATAGGCCATGATGGGTTCTCCCATATCCCATCACAGACTCTTCAATCGGCTCTGAGAAGTACTTTCACAGACTTTACAAAAAGAGTGTTTCCAACCTTCTGTATCAAAATAAAGGTTTAACTTTGTGAAATTAATCCACAGATCATAAAGCAGTTTCACAGATACCATCTTTCTTGTTTTTATCTGGGGATATTTTTTTTCCCATGGGCCTCAATGAGCTCCCAAATGTCCCTTTGCAGATCCTACAAAAAGAGTGTTTCCAATCTCCTGAATCAAAAGAAAGGTTTACCTCTGATGGGTGGATCCACACATCACAAAGCCGTTTCACAGGTAGCTTCTTTCTAGTTTTTATCTGGGATTATTCTGTTTTTCCCCATAGACCTCAATGGACTTTCAAATGTCTGTTTGCCGGTTCTACAAAAAAAAGTGTTTCCAACCTGCTGAATCAAAAGAAATGTTTAAGTCTGTGAGATGAATTTTCACATTACAAAGCAGTTTCACAGATAGCTTCTTTCTCATTGTTATCTAGGGATATTGGGTTTTCCCCATTAGACTCAATGGGCTTCTAAATATCCCTCACAGATTCTACACAAAGAGTGTTTCCAACATGCAGAATCAAAAGAAAGGTTTAACTGTGTGAGATGATTCCACACATGACAAAGCAGTTTCTAAATAGCTTCTTTGTTGTTTTTATCAGGGAATAATGATGTTTTATTCTCGTAGGCCTTAATGGGATACAAAATGTTTTATCATGGATTCTAAAAAAAAGTTTTTCCAACCTGCTTAATCAAAAGAAGGGTTTAATTAAATGAGATGAATCCACACATCACAAAGCAGTTTAACAGTGGGCTTATTTCCAGTTTTTATCTGTGGATATTTGGTTTTTCCCCTTAGGCCTCTATGTGCTCACACATCTCCATTTGCAGATTCTACAAAGAGATTGCTTCCAAACTGCTGAATCAAAAGAAAGGTTTAACTCTGTGAGATTAATCCACACATAACCAAGCGGTTTCACAGGTAGCTTCTATCTACTTTGTATATGGTGATTTTCAGTTTTTCCCCTAGACTTCAATAAATTCCCAAATGTCCATTCACATATTCTACAAAAACAATGTTTCCAACATGCCAAATCAAAAGAAAGTTTAACTGTTTGAGCTGAATCCACACATCCAAGCAGTTTCAAAGATAGACTCTTTCTACTTTTTAACTGAGGATATTTTGTTTCTCCCCATAAGCCTCAATGGGCTCCAAAAAGCACATTTGCAGATTCCACAAGAAGAGTGTTTCCAACCTGCTGAAACAAAAGAAAGGTGTAACTCTGTGAGATGAATCAACACATAACCAAGCACTTTCACAGATAGCTTCTTTCTACTTTTTATCTGGGGATATTCAGTTTCTCCCCACAGGCCTCAATGTGCTCCCAATATTCCTTTGCGGACTCTATGAAAAGAGTCTTTCCAACATGCTGATTCTAAAGAAATGTTTAACTGTGAGATGAATCCACTCATCTCCAAGCAGTTTCACAGATAGCTTTTTTTCTAGTTTGTATCTGGAGATATTCTGTTTTTCCCCTAGGCCTCAATGGGCTCCCAAATATTTTGTCACAGATTCTACACCAATAGTGCTATCAACCTGCTGAATCAGAAGAAAGATTTAACTCTGTCAGATGAATGCACACATCACCAAGAAGTTGTACCAATAGCTTCTTTCTTGTATTTATCTGTGGATATTCAGTTTTTTCCCATAGGGCTCAAAGGGCCCCCAACCAGAACTTTACAGAGCCTACAAGAGGAGTGTTTCCAACCTGATGAATCAAAGGAAAGGTTTATCTCTGTGAGATAAATTTACACATCACTATGCAGTTTCACAGATAGCTTATTCCTAGTTTTTATCTGGGGACATTCAGCTTTTCCCCGTAGACCTCAATGGTGTCCTAAATGTCCCTTTGTAGTTTCTACAAAAAGAGTGACTCCAACCTTCTGAATCAAAAGAAAAGTTTAAGGTTGTGAGATGAATCCACACATCACAAAGCAGTTTCACAGATAGCTTCTTTCTAGTTTTTATCTGTGTATATTCTGTTTTTCCCAATAGGCCTCAAATGGCTTTCAAATGTCCTTTCACAGATTCTACAAAAAGACTGTTTCCAACCTGCTGAATCAAAAGAAAAGTTTAACTCTGAGAGATTAATCCAGACATCACAAAGCAGTTTCATAGATAGCTACTTTCTGTTTTTTTCTGTGGATACTTGTTTTATTTCCCATAGACCATTTTAGGCTCCCAAATGTTCCCTTGCAGATTCTACAAAAAGAGTTTTTCCAACCTTCTGAATCAAAAGAAAGGTTTCACACTGTGAGATGAATACACACATCATAAATCACAAACCCATTTCACTGATATCTTCTTTCATGTTTTTATCTGGGGATATTGAGTTTTTCCCTATAGGCTTCGATGGGATCCCAAATTTCCCTTCACTGATTCTACAAAGATAGTCTCCAGCATGCTGAATCAATGGAAATATTTCTCTGTGAGATTAATTTACACATCAGCAAGCATTTTCACAGATAACTTCTTTGTAGTTCTTATCTTGGGATATTTGGTTTTTCCTTATACACCTCAAAGAGCTCTCAAATGTCCCTTTACAGATTCTATAAGAAGAGTGTTTCCAACATGGTGAATCAAAAGAAATCTTTCACTCTGTGACCCACCCATCACCTAGCAGTTTCACAGATAGCTTCTTTGTAGTTTTTAGCTTGGGATATTTGGGTTTTTTACATAGACCTAAATGGGCTCCCAAATGTTTTTCCCCATAGACCACAATGGGCCCTCAAATGTCCCTTTGCAGATCCTCCAAAAAGAGTGTTTCCAACATGCTGCATCAAAGGAAACATTTAACTCTGTGACATAAATCCACACATCACCAAGCAGTTTCATAAATAACTACTTTCTTATATTTATTTGGGGATATTCTGTTTTTCCCCATAGGTCTCAAAGGACAAAAAATATCTCATAGCAGATTTTACAAACAGTGTCTTCAACCTGTTGAATCAAAAAATATGTTTCACTCTGAATTGACACAACACCAAGCAGTTTCACAGATAGCTTAATTATTTATTTTATCTGGGGATACTCTGTTATTCCATATAGACCTCAATGGGCCCCCAAATGTTTCCTACAATAAGGTTTAACTCTGTGAGATGAATCCACGCAATACCAAGCAGTTTCACATATAGCTTCATTCTAGTTTTTATCCCAGGATATTCAGTTTTTGCCCATAGGCCTCAATGTGCTTTTAAATGTCCCTTTGCAGATTCTACAAAAACTGTGTTTCCAACATGGTGTATCAAAATAAACTTTTCACTCTATGAGATGAATCCACCTGTCACCAAGCAGTTTCACAGGTAGATTCTCTGTAGGTTTTATCTGGGGTTATTTGGCTTTTTTCCATGGGCCTAAATGGGCTCCTAAGTATCCCTTAACAGATTCTACAAAAAAACTGTTCCCAACATGCCAAATCAAGAGAAAGGTTTAAGTCACTGGGATGAACCCACGTATCACCAAGCAGTTTCACAGATACTTTCTAGTTTTTATCTGGGGATATTTGGCTTTTCCTCATAGTTCTCTATGGGATCCGAAATGCCCCTTCACAGATTCTACAAAAACAGTGCTTCCAACCTGCTGAATCAAAAGAAAGTTTTAGCTCTGTGAGATGAATCCAAACATCACAAAGCAGTTTCACATATCGCTTCTTTCCATTTTTTATCTGGGGATATTTGATTTTTCCCCATATGCCTAAATGGGCTTTCAATTGTCCTTCAAAGATTCTTCAAAAATGTCTTTCCAAACTGCTGAATCAAAAGAAAGGTTTAACTTTCTGAGAATAATCCACACATCACCAAGCTGTTTCACAGATAGCTTCTTTTTAGTATTTATCTGGCGATATTCCGTTTTTCATCATAGGCCTCAGTGGGGTCCAAAATGTCCTTTTGCAGATTCTACAAAAAGAGTGTTTCCAACCTGTTGAATCAAAAGAAAGGTTTATTTCTGTGTGATGAATTTACACATCACCAAGCAGTTTCACAGATAGCTTCTTTCTAGTTTTTATCTGGGTATTTTCAGTTTTTACTTCTAGGTCTCTATGGACTCCCAAGTGTCCCTTTGCAGTTTCCACAAAAAGAGTGTTCCCAACCTGCTGAATCAGAGAAAGGTTTAATTATTTGAGGTGAATCCACACATCACAAAGAGGTTTTACAGATTGCTTCTTTCTAGTTTTTATCTGGTAATGTTCAGTTTTTTGCCATAAGCCTCAATGGGCTTTGAAAAGTTTCTTGGCATATTCAACAAATAGAGGAATTCAAACATGCTGAATCAAAAGAAACCTATATCTCTGTGAGATGAACACACATCACCAAGCAGTTTTTCAGATTGCTTCTTTCTAGTTTTTATCTGGGGATATTAGGCTTTTCCCTCAGGCCTCAATGGGCTCTCAAGTGTCTATTTGCAGATTCTACAAAAAGAGTTTTTTAACCTGCTGAATCGAAAGAAATGTTTAACCCTGTGAGATGAATCCAGATCTCACCAAGCAGTTTAACAGATAGCTTCTTTCTAGTTTGTATGTGAGGATATTCGTTTTTTCCCATAGATGTCAAAGGGCTCTGAAAAGTCCTTTCATAGCTTCTACAAAAAGAGAGTTTACAACCTGCTGAATCAATATACATGTTTAACTCTATGAGATGAATCCACGCATCACCAAGCAGTTTCACAGTTAGGTTATTTCTAGTTTCTATCTGGAGATATTCGGCTTTTTCCCATAGATGTCAAAGGTCTCTGAAAATTCCCGTCATTGATTCTACAAAAAGAGTGTTTTCAACCTGCTGAGTCAACAGAAAGTTTTATCTCTGTGAGATGAATCCATACTACACCAAGCAGTTGGACAGATATCTTTTTTCTACCATGTATCTGGGGATTTTCTGCTTTCAACCCTACACCCCAATGGGCCATCACATGTCCCTTTGCAGATTATACAAAAAGAGCCTTAACAACTTGCTGAATAAAAAGAAAGGTTTGACTCTTTGAGATGAATCAACACATCACAAAGCAGTTTCACAGATTGTTTCTTTCTAGTTTTAATCTGGGAATGTTTTGTTTTCCCCATAGGCCTCAATAAGCTTTGAAATATTTGTTCTTATATTCTACAGAAAGAGTGTTTCCAATCTGCTGAGTCAAAGGAAAGGTTAACTCTGTGAGAAGAATCTACACATCATCAAGCAGTTTCACAGATATCTTCTTTTTAGTTTTTATCTTTGGATGAAAGGTTTTACCCTGTAGGCTTTGATGGGCTCCCAAATATCCCTTCACAGATTCTACAAAAGGGTGTTTCCAACCTGACGAATAAAAAGAAAATTTTAACTCTGTGAGCATAATCCACACATCACCAAGCAGTTTCACAGATAGCTTCTTTGTAGTTTTTATCTGGGGATATTTGATTTTTCCCCATAGGCTTCAATAAGGTCAAAAATGTTCCTGCGCAGATTTTACAAAAAGAGTGTTTCCAACCTGCTCAATCAAAAGAAAGTTTTAACTACTTTACAAGGATCCAGACATCAAAAAGTAGTTTCACAGATAGCTTCCTTCTATTTTTTATTTGGAGGTATTTGGTTTTTCCCCAGAGGCCTCAATGGGCTCCCAAATGTCCCTTTGCAGATTCTACAAAAAGAGTGTCTCCAACTTACTAAATCAAAATAAAGATTTAACACTGAGATGAATCCACGCATCACAAAGCAGTTTCACAGTTAGCTTCTTTCTAGTTTTTATCTGAGGGTAGTTGGATTATTCATAATAGGCCTCAATGGACTCTCAAATGTCCCTTCCCAGATTTCACAAAAAGAGTGTTTCCAACCTGCTGAATCAAAAGAAAGGTTTAACACTGTGAGAAGAATCCACACATAAACAAGCAGTTTTACAGATAGTTTCTTTCTAGTTTGTTTCTGGGGATATGCAGTTTTTCCCTACAAGCCTCAAGGGGCTCCGAAATGTCCCTTTGCAGATTCCATAAAAAGAGTGTTTTTAACCTGCAAAATCAAAAGAAAGGTTCAAATCTGAGATGAATCCACACATCACAAAAGGAGTTTCACAGATAGCTTCTTTCTAATGTTTATGTGGGGATATTTGGTTTTTCCCCATAGGCCACAATGGGCTCCCAAATGTCCCTTCCCGATTCTACAAAAACACTGTTTCAGACCTGCTGAATGAAAGGAAAGGTTCAGCTCTGTGAGATGAATCCACATATCATGAAGCAGTTTCCCAGATAGCTTCTTTCTAGTTTTTATTGGAGGTTATTCATTTTTCTCCCTTACACAGCAATGGTCTCTGAAAAGTCCCTTCAAAGATTCTACAAAAGAGTCTTTTCAACCTAATGAATCAAAAGAAAGGTTTAGTTCTGTGAAATGAATACACACATCACCAAGAATTTTCTCAATAGCTTCTTTCTGGTTTTTATCTGGGGATATTCAATTTTTTCCCATAGGCCACAAGGGGCTCAAAAATGCTCTCTGTACATTCTACAAAAAGAGTGTTTCTGACATGCTGAATCAAAGGAAAATTTACTTCTTTTAGATGAATCCACACATCAACAAACACTTTCACAGTTAGCTTTTTTCTAGCTTTTATATGGGGATATTCAGTTTTTCCCCATTGGCCACAATGGGCTCCCAAATGTGCCTTTGCAGATTCTACAAAAAGATTCTTTCCAACTTGCTGAAGGAAAAGAATGGTTTAGTTCTGTGAGTTGAATCCACACGTCACCAAACAGGTTCACAGATAGCTTCGTTATATTATTTATCTGGGGATATTCCACTTTTTCCCATAGGTCTCAATGGGTCCAAAATGTTCCTTCAGAGATTCTAAAAAAGTTTTTTTTTAGGGGGGAGCTGATAAATCAAAAGAAACATTTAACTAAGTGAGATTAATCCACACACTACCGAACAGTTTCACATGTAGCTTCTTCCTACTTTTTGTCTGGGGATATCCAGTTTTTCCTTACAGGCATCAAAGTGTTCCCAAATGTCCCTTCACAGATTCTATAAAAATAGTATTTCCTGTTGTGGGAAGTAAGGAATCCCGAATGGAGGCACCGGCTGAAGCCATGGCAGAAGAACATAAATTGTGAAGATTTTATGGACATTTATTACTTCCCCAAATTAATACTTTTATAATTTCTTATGCCTGTTTTTACTGCAATCTCTGAACTTAAAGTGTGAGGATTTCATGGACACTTAGCACTTCCCCAATCAATACCCTTGTGATTTCCTATGCCTGTCTTTACTTTAATCTCTTAATCCCATCATCTTCATAGCTGAGGAGGGTGTATGTCACCTCAGGACCTTGTGATGATTGCGTTAACTGCACAAATTTTTTGTAGAGCATGTGTGTTTGAACAATATGAAATCTGGGCAACTTGAAAAAAGAACAGGATAACAGCAATGTTCAGGGAACAAGAGAGATAACCTTAAACTCTGACTGCCAGTGAGCTGGGTGGAACAGAGCCATATTTCTCTTCTTTCAAGAGCAAATGGGAGAAATATTGCTGAATTCTTTTTCTCAGCAAGGAATATCCCCGAGAGAGAGAATGCATCCCTGAGGGTAGGCCTCTGAAATGGCCACTTCAGGGGGCAGCCATCTTTTGTGGTCGAAGCTATAGGAATGAAATAAGCCCCAGTCTCCCATAGCATTCTCGGGCTTATTAGGACAAGGAAATTTCCATCTAATAAATTTTGGTCAGACTAGTTGTCTGCTCTCAAACCCTGTCACCTGATAAGGTGTTATCAATGACAATGCATGCCTGAAACTTCATTAGCAATTTTAATTTCATCCCCATCCTGTGGTCTTGTGATCTCACCCTGCCTCCATTTGCCTTGTGATATTCCATTAACTTGTGAAGCATGTGATCTCTGTGACCCACACCCTATTCATACACTCCCTCCCTTTTTGAAAATCACAATAATAACTTGTTGGTTTTGCAGCTCAGGGGGCATCACAGACCCTGCTGGCATGTGATGTCTCCCCCGGACACCCAGCTTTAAAATGTCCCTCTTTTGTAATCTGTACCTTTATTTTTCAGACTGGCTGACACTTAGGCAAAATAGAAAAGAATCTACGTGAAATATCAAGGGTGAATTTTTCCTGATATCTGGCTGAATTTCCCCTGATATCTGGCACACATGTGGTCTTTCTTTTCTCCTAAGTGCATGAGGGAACACAATTCCCTTTTGTAGGTGCAGAGAAACATCATTGGTTTGGTCCACAGATACTCATGTTTGACTCCCTGATGACTGGTGAGTAGTCTGTGTAGACTCCAGGTTAACTATGGGTCACATGGAGTATAAAAATTATACCTATCTCTTCTATATTAAACTCCAGTTAAAACAGAGAAGGGTTTGAGTGCCCATGAAAAATATGGTCACTATATTCAGGGCAGTGGTAAAATTCTGTCCTTGGTTTCCTGAAAAAGGAACCTTAGATATAGACCTGTTAAAACAGGGGAGGGTCTGAGTAACCATGGAAAATAAGGTCTCTCTATTCAGGGTGGTAGAAAAATACTGTCCTTTGTTTCCTGAAAAGAACTGTATATGCAAAAGTATGGGATTGTGTTGGTACAGCATTCTGGGAGCTGGTCCTGGCAGGAAGTCATGTTACCGTCACTGTTTGGGGTGGTTGGGCCTTGGTGCATGCCATCTTAGTGGCTTGTCGATCTCATGACCCCCTGCAGTTCCTGCAGTTTTCTGCCTTTTCCTCAGTTTCTCTGCCTTTTCCTCAGCCTTCCTCTCCCACACAGCCTTTGTTATCTGATCAGCTGCTCCCTTCAACTACTCCTCCCCCACCTCCCCAGCATTCAAAACGATGCTGAAAATTCAATGTCTAACTCTGGTAACTTTGGCTTGATGTTACCCCTTACTTATCTTACTTCTTTTCATGAAGAGCCGGTACTTGAAACTACAGTGACTGTGACTCACACAGCCTGGTACCACCATAGATATGCTAATTCTTCTCTGTTCAAACCTCTGGCATCAGCTAATGGCTCCAGGACCAAGCAACAATTTACCTATAATTTTCCAGGCCCTCCCCATCCACTACAGCCACTCACCCTCCTGTCGCTGTTGTTCCTTAACTGGTCTGTGTCGATATGTGCTGCTCAATCTTACTTTTTTAAAAGAATTTTAGGATGCTTGTACTTAGTGTGGTCCTACTTCTCCTTATGTTAAAATGGTATTACAAACTTTTTGTATGGAGGTCACTTTACTTCCTTTAGATTGGGACATTTTGGCAAAAAGCTGTTCTAACTCCATCTCAGCCTGGTGGGCAGGGGAGGCCCGTCTGCAGGCTCAGCTAAATCAGAATAATGGCATTCTAACTACTCAGGCTCAACTCACAGGCGCCGATAGTTTCTCTGATACTTATGCCAAATTAGGCTTTGATACTCTTAGCACAAAACAAGTAACAAAATTGTGTATGAGAGGATGGGATAAATTATACGCCCCAGGCCAAGCTCCTGTTTCTTTTACTGTTAAGCAAGCTCAATTTCTTTTACTACCTAATATTGTTTTAAACAAAGGAGATAAGACACATGGCCCTGGGACGGGCTCCAGTGGTGAAAAGGCAGCTTATTGGATTAATGTAATTTTTAAACACAGCCCATCTTCACCATACACATTCAAAGAAAAAGTTTAGAGGGCCTAATAGATACTGAGGCTGAAATTAATATTCCACATAACTCTTATAGTGCTCCCAGTCAGCATATGATGGAAAACATGGGGTTTGTTCCTGGACTCAGTCTCAGTCCAAAGCATGTAGGAATTACTAAACCCCTCTCAGATACTATAAAATAAAACAGGGAAGGTTTAGGTTATCCTTTTTAGTGGTGGCCACTGCCACGGCTCCTGATCCTATTCCTTTACAGTGGAAATCTGACACACCCATTTGGATTCAGCAGTGGCCACTTTCTAAAGAAAAACTGGAGGCTTTAACTCAATTGGTTTCTGAACAGTTACAACTTGGAAATGTGGAACCTTCTCTTTTCCCGTGGAATTCTCCTGTGTTTCTAGTAAAAAAGAAATCAGGCAAAAGGCAGATGGTAACTGATTTAAGGGCAATTAATGCTGTAATTAAACTGATGGGGGCCATCCAAACTGGCATGCCTGCCCCTGCTTTAATACCTAAAACTTGGCATCTCATAGTTATTGATCTTAAAGATTTTTTATATTGCTTTACATAAATCAGATTGTGAAAAATTTGCTTTTACTGTACCATCTATCAATAATCAGGATCCTACAGCACAGTATCAATGGAAAGCACTTCCTTAGGGAATGCTGAATAGCCCCACAATCTGCCAGCATCATGTTGAACAAGTGCTTTCAAAAGTTTGAGCCCAAATTACCAAGGGGTATATTCTTCATTATATTGATGGTATTTTAATTGCTGCCCACACTGATAAAGAATTAATTGACTGTTATTAAATGTTGAGCTGTCATGTTACAGAGGCTGAATTACACATTGTTCAGGACAAAATTCAACAGACCACTCCTGTTCAACATTTAGGAATGGTGGTCTATAAAGAAAATATTCAACCTCAAAATCTTCAAATTAGGAGAGATTCTTTGAAAACTTTAAATGACTTGCAAAACTTTTGGATAACATTAATTATTTAAGACCTACAGACAAGCTTATTTCTACCCTTATACCTCTGCTCAAAAGGCAGAGTTGTTTGCTGTAATTACTGCCTTACAGGGTTTCCCCAAACCATTAAATATTGTCATATTCTACTTAATGTGGGAAAGAAGATATGCTTGTGTCTCACCAAGAGATCATCCAACAAAAACCACGGACAAAAGACGTCCATGACAGAGACTGCCGTTAGACGTGGTGAGATCTGTGCCAACTCCTCAGAAGCAGGCACACCAAATCACAATGGGTCTGATTCAATCCTCCCTGATGGCAATGGAGACCCATCTAACTAATCCTACTTCTCCTGATTACCTTTCTTTTTCTCCTTACAAACCTAAAAATCTCACCATTTCTATTAGGCTGAAAATAACATCCCTCTGTTCTCTTCCTCCTTCAACACTCACTGTCACTTACAATAGGTTTTATTTAATGGTTCTCCTCCTTATATTTCTGTCTCACCAGTTTCCTCTCACACTGATTTACCTGTTACACAAATTATTCTTATTGGGTTTATGTGCCTTTTCCTCCACTTTTTCGACCTCTCACCTGGATTGATGCTCCTGCAGAAATCTACACTAATAATACTCTGTGGATGCCTGGAGCTACAGATGACCATTGCCCTGCTCAACCAGGAGAAGAAGGCACTGTATTTAATGTTACCATGGGTTATAAATGCCCTCCTCTCTGCCTCAGACATGCAACTGGTTGTATCTGTCTAGAAACTCAAGTAGGGCTGCTTATCTTCTGGAAAGGTCAGCTACAGATAACACGGGACATTTGACCTCTGGCCTCTACCTTTCTCCTTTAAAACAAATGAAAGGGGGATTAATGGGAGATACCCCATACTTTCAACATAAATCTGGAGGAAAATCATGCCCTAAAAATTTTGAGGGCCCATCTAAAACTTTAATTTGGGAAGATTGTGTTAACTCACATGCAGTAATATTAAAAAATGACTCATATGGTTTAGTAATGGACTGGGCACCAAAGGGCTATTTAAAAAACTATTGCTCCTCTGGCGGAAGGGAATGCCTGGAGGCTACTTATTTTATTTCTTATTGGGAGAATAAGAATCATCATTCTACTTTGCATAGGAGTTTCAGCTCCTTATTTCCCTTAAAATGGGAAGATAAAGGCATTACCCCCTCCCCCTAGGCCTCGTATGATACTCCCCATTCTGAGCCCAGAACACTCAGAACTTTGGAAATTGGCTATTGCCATGCCTGGACTGTGAGTATGCTAAGGGAAATCTCTTCTGTCTGTGGTCCCCACTACCATCCAACTCTCTCAGTAGCAATGTAGATCCAGATGTTTTGCTTTACTTATCTCCAATCTGTCTGTTCCCATACAGAGTTGTGTTAAGCCACCTTACATGCTGTTAGTGGGAAATATCAAAATTTGGACCAACAATCAAACTGTTTAATGCATTAATTGTCATTTATACACTTGTATTAACTCCCGTTTTGACTCCAGGAAAATTGTAATGTTTGTTCGAGCTTGAGAAAGAATCTGGATTCCAGTAACTTTGCCCAAACATTGGGAATCCTCCCCCTCAGTACATTTAATTAATGAAGTGCTACAGCGAATTCTAAAAGGATCTAAGAGATTTGTTTTCACTTTAATCGCTGTTGTCATGGGCCTAATTACAGTCACTGCAATGGCCACCACTGCTGGAATGGCATTACACCAATCCATTCAAACGGCTCATTTTGTTAATGATTGGCAACCTATTCCACCCAAACGTGGAATTCTCAAAAAGGCATTGATCAAAAATTGGCTAATCAAATTAATGATTTAAGACAGTCTGTTATTTGGCTTGGAGATCAGGTGGTGAGTCTTGAACATTGCATGCAAACGCAGTACGAATGGAATACTTTGGATTTCTGTATCACCCCGTATTCCTATAATGAGACTGATCATTCATGGGAAATGGTCAAAGGACACCTTCTGGTTAGGGAAGATAATTTATCATCGGACATAACTAAATTAAAAAAACAAATTTTTGAAACATCTCAAGCTCACTTATCCATTGTGCCTGGAGCTAAGGTGCTAGATCAGGTGGCAGAAAATCATGGATTAAACCCTACAACTTGGATTAAGTCTATTGGGGGCTCCACTTTAGTAAATTTTGTAATTATCTTTCTCTGTTTAATCAGCTTGTTTTTAGTGTGCTGGACCAGTCAAAGAATCCTGCCTCAAAATCGAGAGAATGAACAAGCCTTCATTGCCATGGCACATTTATAAAAAAAGAAAGGGAGGGATGTTGTGGGAAGTCAGGAACCCTGAATGGAGGGACCAGCTGAAGCCATGGCAGAAGAACATAAATTGTGAAGATTTCATGGACATTTATTAGTTCCCCAAATTAATACTTTTATAATTTCTTACATCTGTCTTTACTGCAATCTCTGAACATAAAATGTGATGATTTCATGGACACTTAGCACTTCCCCAATCAATACCCTTGTGATTTCCTATGCCTATCTTTACTTTAATCTCTTAATCCCATCATCTTCATAAGGTGAGGAGGATGTACGCTACCTCACGACCCTATGATGATTGCATTAACTGCCCAAATTTTTTGTAGAGCATGTTTGCTTGAACAATATGAAATCTGGGTAGCTTGAAATAAGAACAGGATAACAGCAATGTTCAGGGAACAAGAGAGATAATCTTAAACTCTGACCACCAGTGAGCTGGGCAGAACAGAGCCAGATTTCTCTTCTTTCAAAAGCAAATGGGAGAAATATCACTGAATTCTTTTTCTCAGCAAGGAACATCCCTGAGAAAGAGAATGCATCCCTGAGGGTAGGCATCTAAAATGGTTGCTTCAGGGAGCGGCCATATTTTATGGTCTAAGCTGTAGGGATGTAACAAGCCCCAGTCTCCCAGAGCATTCCCAGGCTTGTTAGGATGTGGAAATTCCTGCCTAATAAATTTTGGTCAGACTAGTTGTCTGGTCTCAAACCCTGTCTCCTGATAAGATGTTATCAATGACAATGCATGCCAGAAACTTCATTAGCAATTTTAATTTCACCACAGTCCTGTGGTCCAGGGATCTCACCTTGCCTCCATTTGCCTTGTGATTTTCTTTTACCTTGTGAAGCATGTGATCTCTGTGACCCACACCGTATTCGTACACTCACTCCTCTTTTGAAAATCTCTAATAAATACTTGCTGGTTTTCATAAAAGGCCTAGAAGAAAACCTAGGCAATACCATTCAGGACATACGTATGGTTAAGGACTTCAAGTCTAAAACATCAAAAGCAATGGCAACAAAAGCCAAAATTGACAAATGGGATCTCATTAAACTAAAGAGCTTCTGCACAGCAAAAGAAACTCCCATCAGAGTGAACAGGCAACCTACAGAATGGGAGAAAATGTTCGCAACCTACTCATCTGACAAAGGGATTATATCCAGAATCTACAGTGAACACAAACAAATTTACAAGAAAAAAACAAACAACCCCATCAAAAAGTGGGTGAAGGACATGAACAGACACTTCTCAAAAGAAGACATTTATGCAGCCAAAAAACACATGAAAAAATGCTCATCATCACTGGCCATCAGAGAAATGCAAATCAAAACCACAGTGAGATACCAACTCACACCAGTTAGAATGGCCATCATTAAAAAGTCAGGAAACAACAGGTGCTGGAGAGGATGTGGAGAAATGGGAACACTTTTACACTGCTGGTGGGACTGTAAACTAGTTCAACCATTGTGGAAGTCAGTGTGGCGATTCCTCAGGGATCTCGAACTAGAAATACCATTTGACCCAGCCATCCCATTACTGGGTATATACCCAAAGGACTATAAATCATGCTGCTATAAAGACACATGCACACGTATGTTTATTGTGGCACTATTCACAATAGCAAAGACTTGCAACCAACCCAAATCTCCAACAACGATAGACTGGATTAAGAAAATGTGGCACATATACACCATGGAATACTACGCAGCCATAAAAAATGATGAGTTCGTGTCCTTTGTAGGGACATGAATGAAACTGGAAACCATCATTCTCAGTAAACTATCACAAGGACAAAAAAGCAAACACCGCATGTTCTCACTCATAGGTGGGAATTAAACAATGAGAACTCATGGACATAGGAAGGGGAACATCACACTCCGGGGACTGTTGTGGGGTGGGGGGAGGGGGGAGGGACAGCATTAGGAGATATACCTTATTCTAAATGACGTGTAAATGGGTGCAGCAAAACAACACGGCACATGGATACATATGTAACAAACCTGCACATTGTGCACATGTACCCTAAAACCTAAAGTATAATAATAAAAAATAAATAAATGAAATAAAATAAAGTAAAATGCACTTATGGTAAAATAAAAAAAATTAAGAAAAAAAGAAATGTTGAACTCTTTTTGATAAATCCACACTTCCCCAGGCAGTTTCACATACAGTTTCCTTCCAGGTTTACCTGGGGATATTCAGTTTTTCCCGGTAAGCATCAATGGACTCCAAACTCTTCCTTCACAGATTCTGCAGAAAGAGTGTTTCCATCCAGCTGAATCAAATGAAAGGTTTAACTCTGTGAGATGAATCCACACATCATTAAGTAGTTTAACAGATAGCTTCTTTCTAGTTTTTATGTGGAGATATTCTGCATTTTCCCATAGGCCACAATGGGCTCCCAAATGTCCCTTCACAGATTCTACAAAAATAGTGTTTTAAACTGCTGAATCAAAAGACAGGTTTAACTCTGTGAGATGAATCCACACATCACTGAGGAATTTCACAGATAGTTTCTTTCTAGTTTTTCTCTGGGCATGGTTGGTTTTTACCCAGAGGCCAAACTAGTCTCCAGAATGCTCCTTCACAGGTTCTGCTAAAAGAGTATTTCCTACTGGCTGAATCAAAAGAAAGGTTTACCTCTGTGAGATGAATCCAAGCATCACAAAGTACTTTCACACATAGCTTCTTTCTAGTTTTTATCTGGCAGTATTTTGTTTTTCCCCTAGATCTCAATGGCTTACCAAATATCAATTCACCCACTCCACAAAAAGAGTGCTTCCAACCTTCTGAATCAAATAAAAGGTTTAACTCTGTGAGGTGAATCCACATATCATGAAGCAGTTTCACACACTGCTTCTTTGTAGTTTTTATCTGGGCATATACAGTTTTCTCCAAAGGCTTCAAAAGGCTCATAAATGTCCCTTTGTATATTCTACACACAGAGGGTTTTCAACCTGCTGAATGAAAATAAATGTTTAATGTTTAACTCTAAGAGATGAATCCACAAATCACAAACCAGTTTCACAGATAGCTTCTTTGTATTTTTTTTCTAGGGATATTCAGTTTTTCCCCACAGGTATTAATGGCTCACAAATAACCCTTCACACATTCTACAAAAACAGTGTTTCCAACCCGCTTAATCAAAATAAACATTTATATCTGTAAGATGAATCCACACATCAGCAAGCAGTTTCACAGATAGCTTCTTCCTAGTTTTTATCAAAAGAGATTCATGTTTTCCCCATAAGGCTCAAGGAACTCCAAAGAGTCCCTTCACAGTCCTCAAAATAGAGTGTTTCTAACCTGGTGAATCAAAGGAAAGGTTTAACTCTGTGAGATGAATCCACACATCACCAAGCAGATTCACAGATGGATTTTTTTTAGTTTGTGTTTGGGATTTTTCTTTTTTTTCCCCTTGACCTTAATGGATTCCCAAATGTCCCATTGCAGAGTCTACAAAAAGGATTTTTCCAACCTGCTGAATCAAAAGAAACGTTTACCTGTATATAATGAATCCACACCTCACCAGGTAGTTTCACACTTCGCCTCTTACTAGTTTTTATCTGAGAATATTCATTTTTTTTCCATAGGTCTCAATAGACTCCCAAATGTGACTTTACAGATTCTACAAAAAAGTGCTTCCAACCAACTGAATGAAAAGAAAGGTTTAACTTTGTGAGTTGAATCCAGTCTTTAAAAGCAGTTTCACAGAGAGTTTCATTCAAGTTTTTACCTGGGGATATTCGGTATTTCCCCATAGGCCTCAATGGGCTCCAAAATATTCCTTTGCATATTCTACAAAAAAAGTGTTTCCAACATGGTGAATGAAAAGAAAGGTTTAACCCTATGAGATGAATCCACACACCAGCAGGCAGTTTCACAGATAGATTCTTTCTAGTTTTTATCTGGGTATATTCTATTTTTTCCAATGGGCCTCAAAGGGCTCCCAAATATACCTTCACAGATTCTACAAAAAGAGAGTTTCTAAACTGCAGGATAAAAGAAAAGTTTTATCTCTGTGAGATGAATCCACACATCATGAAGTTGTTTCACAGATAGCTTCTTTGTACTTCTTATCTGAGGATATTTTGTTTTTCTCCATCGGCTTCAAGGGGCTCTAAAACGTCACCACATAGATCCTACATAAAGAGTGTTTCCAACCTGCTGAATCAAAGAAAATGTTTAACTCTGTGAGATGAATTGACACATCACCAAGCAGTATCACAGATAGCTTCTTTCTAGTTTGTATCTGGGCATTTTTGTTTTTTTGCTGTAGGCCTCAATGGATTCCCAAATGTCTCTTACCAGATTCTAGAAAAAAAGTGCTTCAAACGTGCAGAATCAAAAGGAAAGTTAAGTTATGTTAGATAAATCCATATATCACAAAGAAATTTCGCATATAGCTAGTTCCTAGTTTTTATCTGGGGATATTCGGTCTTTTCCCATATGCCTCAATGGGCTCTGGGCTCTGAAAAGTCTCATTGCAGATTCTACAAAAAGAGTGTTTCCAACCTGCTGAATGATAAGAAACGTTTAACACTGTGAGATGAATCTACACATCACCATGCACTTTCACAAATAGCTTTTTTTCTAGTTTTTTATCAGGAAATTTTCATTTTTTTCAATAGGTCTCAAAGGGCTTTCAAATGTCCCTTCACAGATTCTACAAAAAGGGTTTTTCCAACCTGCTGAATCAAAAGAAAGTTTTAACTCTGTGAGCTGAATCCATACATCACAAAGCATTTTCACAGACAGGTTCCTCCTAGCTTTAATCTGGGGATATTCAGTTTTTCCCCATATGCCTCAATGGGCTCCCAAAAGTCTTTTCACAGATTCTACAAAAAAAGTGTTTCCAACTTTCTGAATCAAAAGTAAAGTTTAACTCTGAGAACTGAATCCTCATGTCACAAAACAGTTTCACAGATAGCTTCTTTCTAGTTTTTATCTGAGGATATTCAGTTTTCTTAAAAAGGCCTCAATGGGCTACGAAATGTCCCTTGACAGATTCTGCAGAGTGTTTCCAACCTGCCGAAGCAAAAGAAAAATTTAACTTTGTGAGATTTATCCACACATTACAAAGCAGTTGCACAGCAAGCTTCATTCTATTTTTTCTCTGGGTATATTCAGTATTTCCCCATAGACCTCAAACGGCTCCCATATGTCCCTTTGAAGATTCTACAAAAGGGTGTTTACCGACTGCTGCATCAAAAGAAAGGTTTACTTAGCGAGATGAATGTACACATCACCAAGCAGTTTAAAAGAGAGCTTCTTTCTTGTTTTTATCTTGGGATATTTGGTTTTTCCCCATAAGCCTCTATGGGCTTCCAAATGTCCATTTGCATATTGTGCAAAAAGAGTCATTCCATCCAGCTGAATCAAAAGAAAGGTTTAATTCTGTGAGATGAATGCACACATCAGAAAGCTCTTTCACAGATAGCTTCTTTCTAGTTTTTATCTGGGGATATTCATTTTTTTCTCATAGGCCTCAATGGGCTTTGAAAATTTGCTTCCCACATTCTACAAAAAGAGTGTTTCCAAACTGGTGAATGAAAAGCAACGTTTAACTCTGTGAGATAAATCCACTCATCACCAGACAGTTTCACAAATAGCTTATTTCTAGATTTTATCTGGGGAAATTCAGTTTTTCACCATAGGTTTCCATGGGTTCACAAATGTCCCTTTGCAGATTTAACAAAAAGGGTGTTTCCAACCTGCTGAATCAAAAAAAAAGGTTTAACTATGTGAGACAAATAAACACATCACTATACCATTTCACCGAAGGCTTCTTTCTAGTTTTTATATTGGGATGATCAGTTTTCCCCGTAGGCCACAATGGGCTCCAAATATCTCTTCATAGATTCTACAAAAAGAGTGTTTCCAAGCTGCTGAATTAAAAGACACGTTTAAGTCTGTAAGATGAATCCACATATCACCAGGCAGTTTCACAGATAGCTTCTTTCTAGTTTTTATCTGGTGATATTTCTTTTTCCACCATAGGCCTCAAAGACCTCCAAAATGTCCCTCTGCAGATTCTACAAAAGTGTGTTTCCAACCCACTGTATCAAAAGTTATGTTTAACTCTGTGAGGTGAACCCACATATCACAAGCAGTTTTACAGATAGATTCTTTCTAGTTTTTATCTGGGAATATTCTCTTTTTTCCCATAGGCCTCAATGGGCTCTCAAATGTCCCTTCACAGTTTCTACAAAAAAGTGTGTCCAACCTGTTGAGGCAAAAGAAAGGCTTCACTCTGTGAGATGAATCCACACATGACAAAGCAGTATCACAGATAGCTTCTTTCTGGGTTTTATTTGGGGGTATAAAAATTTTCCCCTTAGGAATCAATGGGCTCCCTTACGTCCTTTCACAGGATCTACAATAAGAGTATTTTCAACCTGCTGAACAAAAGAAAAGTTTCAATTTTTGTGAGATGAATCCACACATCACCATGCAGTTTCAGATATAGATTCATTCTAGTTTTTAACTGGGGATATTCAATGTTTAATCATAGGCCTTACTCAGCTGCAAAAAATCCTTTCACAGATTCTACAAAAACAGTGGTTCCAACTGCTGAACCAAAAGAAAAATTGAACTCCATGAGATTCATTGACACTACACAAAGTGGTTTCACAGATAGCTTCTTTCTCCTTTTTATCTGGAGATATTCAGTTTTTCCTATAGGCTTCAATACCCTCCCAAAGTCCCTTCGCAGGTTCTATAAAAGAGAGTTTCCAACGTGCTGAATCAAAAAAAGGTGTAACTTGGGTAGATGAGTTGACACATAACAAAGCAGTTTCACAGATAGGTTCTTTCTAGTATTTATCTAGGGGTATTCGATTTTTTTGCCTTAAGCATCCATGGGCTTCCAAATGTCCCTTCACACATTTTACAAAAGAGTGTTTCCAACCTGCTGTATCAAAAGAAAGTTTTAACTCTGTGAGATGAATAAACACATCAATAAGCCGTTTAACAGATAACTTCTTTCTAGTTTTTATGTTGGTAAATTCAGTGTTTCCCTTTATGCCTCAAAGGGCTCCCAAATGTCCCTTTGCAGATTGTACAAATAGCACGTTTTCAACCTGGTGAATTAAAAGAAAGGTTTCACTATGTGAGATTAATCCACACATCACCAAGCAGTTTCACAGATAGATTCTTTCTTTTTTTTTATCTGGGATATTCAGTTTTTCCTTTTAGGAGTCAATGGGTTTTGAAATGTCCTTTTGTGGATTCTACTAAAAGAGTATTTTAAACCTGCTGAATCAAAGCAAAGTTTTAATTCTGTGAGATGAATCCATACATCAACAAGCAGTTCCATAGTTGGCCTGTAGATAGTTTTTTATCTTGGGATATTTGTTTTTTTACCAGTAGTCTACAATGGGTTTACAAATGTCCCTCACAGATTCTACAAAAAGAATGTTTCCAACCTACTGAACAAAAAGAAAGGTTCACCTCTCTGAGATGAATCCACACATCACAAAGCAGTTTCCCAGATAGCTTCTTTGTAGTTTCTATGTTGGGATATTCAGTTTTTCCCATAGGCCTCAATTGGTTCCAAAATGTTCCTTTGCAGATTCTACAAAAAGAGTTTTTCCAACCTACTGAATGAAATGACAGGTTAAACTCTGTGAGATTAATTGACACTTCACAAAGAAGTTTCACAGATAGCTTCTTTTTAGTTTTTATCTGGGGATATTTTGTTTCTTCCATAGCCCTCAATGTTCATTAGGAGGTTCCACAAAAAGAGTGTTTCCAACCTCCAGAGCCAAAAGAAAGTTGTAAATATGTGAGATCAAGAGACACATCACAGAACATATTCACAGATAGCTTCTTTCTAGTTTTTATCTTGGCATACCTTGTTTTTCCTAACAGGTCTCAATGGGTTCCAAATACCCCTTCACAGGTTCTACAAAAAGAGTGTTTCCAATCTGCTGAATCAAAAGAAAAGTTTAACTCTGTGAGATGAATTTTCACATTACCAAGCAGTTTGACAGATAGCTTCTTTTTAGTTTTTATCTGGGGATATTCTGTTTTTCCCTGTAGGCAACAATGGGCTCCCAAATGTTTTCTCACAGATTCTACAAAAAGTGTGTTTCCAATTTGCTGAATCAAAAGACAGTGTTAACTGTATGAGGTGAATCCACACAACACAAAACATTTTCACATATAGCTTCTTTCTCGATTTTATGTGAAGATATTCTGTTTATTCCCATAAGACTCAGTGGGCTCCCAAATCTTTCTTCACAGATTCTACAAAAAGAGTGTTGTCAACCTGTTGAATCCAAAGAAAGATTTAACTCTTTGAGATGATTCCACACGTCAGAAAGCAGTTTCACAGATAGCATCTTTCTAGTTTTTATCTAGGGATATTCTGTTTTCCTGCATAGACCACAATGTGCTTCAAAATATTCCTTCACAGAGTCTACAAAAAGAGTGATTCCAACCTGATGAATTGAACCTAAGGTTTAACTCTGTGAGATGAATCCACATATCACAAGCACTTACACACATAGCTTCTTTCTAGTTTTTATATGGAGATATTCTCTTTTCCATATAGGGCTCAATGGGCTTTCAAATATGTTTTCATAGATTGTACATAAGAGTTTTTCCAAACTACTGAATCAAAAGCACGATTTAACTTTGTGAGTTGCATCCACACATCACAAAGCAGTTTCACAGATAGCTTCCTTCTAGTATTTATCTGGGTATATTCTGTTTTTTACTCTTAGGCATCAAAGGGCTCCCAAATATCCCTTTGCATATTCTACAAAAAGGGTGTTACCAACCTGCTGAATGAAATCAAAGGTTTAATTCAGTGAGATTAATCCACACATCACCAAGGAGTTTCACAGATAGCTTCTTTCTTTTTTTTTAATCTGGAGATTTTCGGGTTTTCCTCATAAGCCTCAATGGGCTCCCAATTGTCCCTTGGCAGGTTCTACAAAAAAGTGTTTCCCACCTGCTGAATAGAAGAAAGGTTTACCTCTGTGAGATGAATCCACACATCACAAAGCAGTTTCACAGATAGCTTCATTCTACTTTATATCTGGGGATATTCAGTTTTTCTCCTTATGCCTCAATGGGCTTAGAAAAGTATCTTTGCATATTCTCCAAAAAGAGTGTTTACAATCTGCTGAATCAAAAGAAAAGTTAAAGTCTTTGAGATGATTTGACACTTCACAAAGCAGTTTCACTGATAGATTCTTTCTAATTTTTATCAGGAGATTTTTGGTTTCTCCCATAGGCCTCAGTGGCCCCCAAATGTCTCTTAGGATGTTCTACAAAAGAGTATTTACAACCTACTCAATCAAAAGAAAAGTTTAACTCTGTGACATTAATTTATACATTACCAAACAGTTTCACAGATAGCTTCTTTCTTCTTTTTTAATGTGGGATTATTCCAGTTTTCCACACAGGAATCAATGGACTCCAAAATGTCCCTTCACAGGTTCTACAAAAATAGTGTTTCTAACCTGCTGAATCAAAAAGTAATTTAACTCTGTGAGATGAATCCACACATCACAAGGAAATTTCACAGGTAAATTTTCAAGTTTTTCTCTGGGAATATTTGTTTTTTCCCCACAGGCCCCAATGAGTCTTAAGGGTCCCTTTGCAGATTCCACAAAATGAAAGTGTCCAACCTGCTGAATCAAAAGCAATGTGTAACTCTGTCAGATGAATCCTCACATCACAAAGTGGTTTCACAGATAGTATTTTTATAGTTTTAATCTGGGGATATTTGGTATTTCCCAGTAGGCATCAATGTGCTCCCAAATGTCTTTTCACAGATTTTATAAAAAGAGTGTTTCCAACCTGCTGAATCAAAAATAAAATTTGAACACTGTGAGATAAATCTGCACATCAGAAAGCAGTTTTGCAGATAGCTTCTTTCTAGTTTTTATCTGGGGATATTCTGTTTTTCCCCATAGGCATCAATGGGCTCCAAAATGTCCATTCACCTATTCTACAAAACAGTGCTTCCAAAGTGTTAAATCAAAACAAAGGTTTAACTCTGTGAGATAAATCCACCCATCATAAAGTAGTTTCACAAATAACTTATTTTTAGTTTATATCTTGAGATATTTTCTTTTTCCCCATAGGCCACAATGGGATCCCAAATAAGCCTTTGCAGATTCTACATTAAAGTTTTTCTAACCTGTTGAATGAAAAGAAAGATTTTACTCTGTAAGATGTATCCACACATCATAAACCAGTTTCACAGATAATTATTTCTAATTTTTATCTGTGGATATTCTGTTTTTCCCCTAGGCCTATATGAGCTCTTAAATATTCCTTCACAGATTCTACAAATAGACTGTTTCCAACCTGCTGAATCAAAAGAAAGTTTTAGGTCTGTGAGATGAATCCAGGCATCATAATGCAATTTCACAGATAGCTTCTTTCTGATTTTTATCTTGGGATATTCTGTTGTTCTCCATTGGCCACAATGGGCTCCCAAATATCCCTTCACAGATTCTGCAAAAAGAGTTATTCCAACCTGCTGAATGAAAAGAATGTTTTCACTCTTTGACATGGATTCACACGTCTCAGAGCTGTTTCACAGAAAGAAGAGTTATATCTAGTTTTCATCTGGGTGTATTTGGTTTTTCCCATAGGCTTCAAGGGTCTCCCAATGGACTCTTTGCAGATGGTTCAAAAAAGGTGTCTCCAACCTACTAAAACAAAAGACAAGTTTAACAGTGTGGATGCATCCACACATCACCAAGTACTTTCACAGATAGTTTCTTACTAGTTTTTTTCTGGAGATATTCAGTTTTTCCCATTGGCCTCAATGGGCTCCCAAATGTCCACTTGCAGATTCTACAAAAAGAGTGTTTCCAACCTGTTGAATCAAAAGAAAGGTGAAATGAATGCCCATATCACTAAGCAGTTTCACAGATGGTTTCATTCTAGTTTTTATCAGCAGATATTCAATTTTTGCCCACAGACTCCAATAGGCTCCCAAATGTCCCTTCACAGATTCACAAAAAGGCATCTCCAACCTGCTGAATCAAAAGAAAGTTTTAACTCTGTGAGATGAATCCACACATCACAAAGCAGTTTCACAAATAACTTGTTTATAGGTTTCATCTGGGAACATTCAGTTTATTCTCATAGGTGTCAAAGGCTCCGAAAAGTCCCTTCTTAGATATTATGAGAAGAGTGTTTTCTACCTGCTAAGTCAAGAGGAAGTTTTAACACTATGGGATGAATCCACATATCACCAAGCAATTTGACAGATAGCTTGTTTCTAGCATGTATCAGGATTTTCAATTTTTAACCTAGGCCTCAGTATATCATCAAATGTCCCTTCACAAATTACACAAAAAGAGTCTTTCCAACTTCCTGAATACAAAGATAGGTTTAGCTCTTTGAGATGAATCCGCACATCACAAAGCAGTTTCACAGATTGTTTCTTTCTAGTTTTAATCTGGGAATGTTTGGTATTCCTGTGGGGAATAGGCCTCAATGGGCTTTGAAATGTTTGTTTGCAGATTCCACATAAAGAGTGTTTCCAGCCTCCCGAATCAAAAGAAAGATTTTATTCTGTAAGATGAATCTACACATCACAAAGCAGTTTCACAGATAGCTAATTTCTCGTTTTTATCTGGGGATATATTGTTTTACCCCATATGCCTCCTTGGGCTCCCAAATATCCCTTTGTTGATTCTTCGAAAAGAGTGTTTCCAACATGCTGAACCAAAAAAAAAGTTTTAACTCTGTGAGATGAGTCTACATATCAACAAATTGTTTCACAGACTGCTTCTTTCTTGTTTTTATCTAAAGATATTCTGTTTTTTTCCCCATAAACCTCAATGGCCTCTGAAAAGTCTTTTTGCAGATTCTACAAAAAGAATGATTCCTACCTACCAAAGCAAAAGAAAGGTGTTTCTCTGTGAGATGAATCCACACATCATGAAGAATTTTCACAGGTAGCTTCTTTCTAGTTTTTACCTGGGGATACCTAGTTTTTCTCCATAACCCTCAATGGGCTCCCAAATATCCCTTTGTTGATTCTTCCAAAAGAGTGTTTCCAACATGCTGAATCAAAACAAAGTTTTAACTCTGTCAGATGAGTCCACATATCATCAAACCATTTCACAGATTGCTTCTTTCTTGTTTTTATCTAAAGATATTCTGTTTTTTTCCCCATAAACCTCAATGGCCTCTGAGAAGTCTTTTTGCAGATTCTAAAAAAAGGATTCTGACCAGCTAAATCAAAAGAAAGGTGTTTCTCTGTGAGATGAATACACACATCATGAAGTAGTTTCACAGGTAGGTTCTTTCTCATTTTTACCTGGGGATATTTGGTTTTTCTCCATAAGCCACAATGGGCTCCCAAAGGTCTCTTTGCAGATTCTACAAAATAAGGGTTTCCAACCTACTGAGTCAAAAAGAGGTTTATGTCTCTGAGACAAATCCACACAACACCAAGCAGTTTCATAGATAGCTTCTTTCTAGTTTTTATCTAAATATATTCAGTATTTTTATAGGCCTCAAAGGGCTCTTAAATGTCCCTTTGCAGATTCTACAAAACGAGTGTTTCCAACATGCTGAATCAAAAGTAAGGCTTAACTCCATGAGATGAATCCAAACATCTCCAACAACTTTCACAGATAGATTCGTTCTAGTTTTTATCTGGGAATATTTGGGTTTTCCCCTTATTCCTCAATGAGCTGTCAAATGTCCCTTTGCAGATTCTACAAAAAGAGTGTCTCCAACCTGCTGAATCAAAAGAAACGTTTAAATTTGTGAGATGAATGCCAACATCACCAAGCAGTTTCACAAGGAGCTTCTTTCTAGTTTCTTTCTTCTTTTATTTTTATTATACTTTAAGTTTTAGAGTACATGTGCACAATGTGCAGGTTTGTTACATATGTATACATGTGCCATGTTGGTGTCCTGCATCCACTAATTCGTCATTTAACATTAG
>NW_026652282.1:51147888-51151486 GCF_009828535.3 Hylobates moloch | reverse complement strand
GTATAATAAAAATATATTTAAAAAAACAAAAATAAAAAAAGATGGTTTGTTTCTAGTTTTTATCTGGCGATATTCTCTTTTTTCCCATAGGCCGCAAGGGGCTCCCAAAGGTCCCTTCACAGATTCTACAAAAAAAGAAGTGTTTCCAACCTGCCGAATCAAAAGAAAGTTATTACTCTGTGAGATGAATCCACATATCTCAATACAGTTTCACAAGTAGCATTTTTCTAATTTTTATCTGGGGATATTTAGCTTTTCCAAGTAGGTCTTAATTGGCTCCCAAATGACCCTTCACAGATTCTACAAAAAGAGTGTTTCCAACCTGCTGAATCGAAAGAAAGTTTAAACTCTCTGAGATGAATTGACACTTCACAAAACAATTTCACAGATAGCTTCTTCCTAGTTTTCATCTGGGGATATTCAGTTTTACCCCATATGCTTCAATGGGCTTCCATATGTCCCTTCACAGATTCTACAAAAAAAAAAGTGTTTCCAATCTGCTGAATTAAAAGAAAAGTTTAACTTTCTGAGATGAATCTACACATCACCAAGCAGTTTCACAGATAGCTTCTTTCAAGTTTCTAATTGGGAATGTTCGGTTTTTCTCCATAGGCCTCAAGGGGCTAAGAAAAGTTTCTTCGCAGCTTCTACATAAAGAGTGTTTCCAATCTTCTGAATAAAAAAACAGGTTTAATTTTGTGTGATGAATCCACATATCAGCAAGAAGTTTCACGGATAGCTTCTTTCTAGTTTTTCTCTGAGAATATTTGGTTTTTCCTCACAGGCCACAAAGGGCTCCCAAATGTCTTTGTGCAGATTCTACAAAAAGAGAGTTTTCAACGTACTGAATCAAAAGAAAGTTTTAACTCTGTGAGAGGAATCCACACATCAACTGGCAGTTACATAGGTAGATCCTTTCTAGTTTTTTTCTGGGGATATTCATTTTTTCCCCATTGCCCTCATTGGGCTCCCAAATATCCCTTCACAGATTGCACAAAAAAAGTGTTTCCAAACTGCTAAATCAAAAGAAAGTTTTACCTCAGTTAGCTGAATCCACACATCTTGAAGCAGTTTCACAGATAGCGTCTTCCAAGTTTTTTTCTGGGGATATTCAGTTTTTCTTCATAGGCTGAATGGACTCTTGAATGTCCTTTTGCTGATTCCACAAAAAGAGTGTTTTTAACGTGCAGAATCAAAAGAAATGTTTAACTCTATGAGATGAATCCACACATCACCAGGCAGTTTGCCAGACAGCTTCTTTTTAATTTCTATCTGGTGATACAAAAATTTTCCCCATAGGCCTCCATGGGCTGCCAAATGTTCCTTTGCAGATTCTACAAAAAGATTGATTCCAACCTTGTGAACCAAAAGAAAGGTTTAATTTTGTGAGTTGATTCCACCCATCACTAAGCAGTTTCATAGATAGCTTTTTTTTTTAGTTTGTGTCTGTGGTTTTTCTTTCTTTCTTTTATTTTTTTGTCTAGGCCTAGATGGGCTCCCAAATTTCCCTTTGCAGATTCTACAAAATAATGTTTCAAACCTGCTTAATCAAAAGAAAGTTTTAACTTTGTGAGACAAATCCACACATCACCAAGCAGTTTTACAGATAACTTCTTTCTAGCTTTTATCTGGGGATAATCTGGTTTTCCCCGTAAGCCTTAAGGTGCTCAGAAAACTCCCTTTGCACATTCTGCAATAAGAGTGTTTCCAAACTGCTGAATCAAAAGAAAGGCTTAGCTCTGTGAGATGAATCCACACATCACAAAGCAGTTTCACAGGTACCTTCTTTCTAGTTTTAATCTGGTAATATTCAGTTTTTCCCCATAGGCAATAATGGGCTCCCAAGAGACCCTTCACAGTTTCTACATAAAGAGTTTTTCCAACCTGATGAATCAAAAGAATGGTTTACCTAGGTGGGATGAATTCATATATCCTCAAGCAGTTTTAAAGATAGATTCTTTCTAGATATTATCGGGGATATTTGATTTATATAAATAGTCTTCAATGAGCTCCCAAATGTCCCTTCATAGATTCTACAAAAAGAGTGATTTTAACCTGCTGAATCAAAAGAAACGTTTAATTCTGTGAGATAAATCCACACATCACCTGGCAGTTTCACAGATAACTTCTTTCTACTTTTTATCTAAGGATATTCGTTTTTTCCCTGTAGGCCTCAGTGGGTTCTCAAATCTCCCTGTGCACATTCTACAAAAAAAGTGTTTCCAACATGCTGAATTAAAAAAAAAGGTTTAACTCTGTTAGTTGAATCCACATATCACCAGGCAGTTTCAGAGATATCTTCTCTCTAGTTTTTATCTGGGGATATTCAGTTTTTCCCCTTACACCTCTCTGGGCTTCCAAATGTCCCTTTGCAGATTCCTGAAAAAGATTGTTTCCAACCTGCCAAATCAAAAGGAAGGTTTAACTTTGTTAGATGAGTCCACATATCACCAAGGAGATTCACAGATAGCTTCTTTCTAGTTCCTATCTAAGGATATTTGATTTTTCCCCTTAGGTTTCAATGGGCTCTGTTGTGTCTATTTGCAGATTCTACAAAAAGAGTGTTTTCAATCTGCTGAATCAAGACAAAGGTTAAACTCTCTGAGATGAATTGACACTTCACAAAGCAGTTTCATGGACACCTTCCTTCTAGCTTTTATCTGGGGATAATCAGTTTTTCTCCCTAGGCCAAAAATGCCTTCCAAATATCCCTTGGCCAATTCTACAAAAAGAATGTTTCCAACCTGCTGATTCAAATGAAAAGTGTAACTCTGTGAGATAAATCAAAACGTTAAAAAACAGTTTTACAAATAGCCTCTTTCTAGTTTTTATCTGTGGGTAATCAATTTTTCCCCATAGGCCTCAATGGGCTCCTCATTGTCCCTTTGCCAATTCTACAAAGGGATTGTTTCCAACCTGCTGTATCAAAAGAAAGGTTTAACTTTATGAGATGAATCCACACATCACAAAACTCTTTCACTGATACATTCTTTCTAGTTTTTATCTGGGTATATTTTATTTTTCCCCATGGGCCTCAATGGGCTCCAAAATATCCCTTGACAGATTATAATGAAAGAGGGTTTCCAACCTACTGAATCAAAAGAAAGTTTTAACTCTGTGACATGAATCCAAGCAGCACAAAGCAGTTTCACAGCTAGCATCTTTCTAGTTTTTATCTCTGGATATTCTGTTTTCCCCACAGGCCTCAATTGTCTTCTAATTTTCTGTTCACAGATTCTACATAGAGAGTATTTTCAACCTATTGAATCAAATGAAAAATTTAACTTTGTTAGGTGAATGAATACAACAAAGCAGTTTCACAGATAGATTCTCTCTAGTTTTTCTCTGGGGATATTCAACTATTCCCCATAGGCCAAAATAAGCTCTAAAATGTCCCTTTGCAGATTGCACACAAAAAAGGTTTTAACCTGCTGAATCAAAAGAAAGGTTTAACTCTGTGAGATGAATCTATATATCTCAAAGCAGTTTCACAGATAGCTTCATTCTAGTTTTTATATGGGGATATTTGGCTAGTCTTCATAAGCCTCAGTAGGCTCTGAAAAGTCCCTTCACATATTCTACAAAAAGTGTGTTTCCA
>NW_026652282.1:51123931-51147878 GCF_009828535.3 Hylobates moloch | reverse complement strand
TTGAGTTGACTAGACACATCACAAAGCAGTTTCACAAATAGTTTCTTTCTACTTTTGATCTAGGGATATTCAGTTTTTCCCTTAGGCTTCAATGGGCTCTCAAATGTCCCTTTGCAGATTCTACAAAAAGTGTTTTCAACCTGCTGAATCAAAAGAAAGCTTTAAATCTATGAGATGAATCTACACAACAGCAAGCAGTCTCACAAATAGCTTCTTTCTAGTTTTTAAGTTGGAATATTCAGTTCCTCCTCCTAAGATTCATTGGCTTCTCCAATGTCCCTTTGCAGATTCTACAAAAAGAGTGTTTCCAAAATGCTGAATCAAAGGAAAGGTGTATCTCTGTGAGATGAATTGACACATCAAAAAGCAGTTTGATAGATAGCTTATTTCTAGTTTTTATCTGGGGATATTCAGTTTATACCTTTAGGCCTCAAAGGCCTGAAACATACCCCTTCAGAGATTCTACAAAAAGCGAGTTTTCAAACTGCTGAATCAAAAAATGGTTTAACTCTGTGATACCATTCCACACATCACCAAGCAGTTTCACAGATAGCTTATCTTTTTTTTTTTTAAATCTGAGGCTATTTGATTTTTCCTCATAGGCCTCAATGGGCTCTGAGGTGTCACTTCACAGTTTCTACAAAAGAGTGTTTCCAACCTGCTGTATCAAAAGAAAGGTTTAATTTTTGTGAGATGATTCCCCACATCACCAACCAGTTTCACAGATAGGTTCTCTCTAGTTTTTATCTACAAATATTCAGTTTTTTCCCACTTGCCCCAATGGGCTCCCAGGTGTCCCCTGGATGATTCTACAAAAAGAGTGTTTTCCCACCTGCTGAATCAAAATGAAGGTTTAACTCCGTGAGATGAATCCACACATCACAAAGCAGTTTCATTGATAGCTTCATTCTAGTTTTTATCTGGGAATATTTGATTTTTCCCCCTAGGCCTCAATGGCCTCTGAAGAGTACCTTCGCATATTCTACAAAAACAGTGCGTCCACCCTGTTGAATCAAAGGAAAATTTAAACTCAGTGACATGAATGCACCCATCACAAAGTGGTTTCACACATAGCTTCTTTCTATTTTTTATCTGACGATACTCGGTTTTTCTCCATAGGCCTCAATGGTCTCCCAAATATTCCTTCGCAGATTCTACAAAAAGAGTGTCTCCAACTTGCTGAACAAAAATAAAGGTTTAACTCTGTGACATGAATCCACACATCCAAAAGGAGCTTCACAGTTAGCTTCTTTCTGGTTTTTATCTGTGGATGTTCTGTTTTCCCCACAGGCCTCAATGGGCTCCCCAATGTCCCTTCACAGATTTTACATAAAGAATATTTCCAACCTTCTGAATCAAAAGAAAGGTTTATCTTTGTGAGGTGAATGCACACATAACAAATCAGTGTCACAGATACCTTCTGTCTTGTTTTTATCTGGGCATATTTTGTTTTTCTCCTTAGGCCTCAATGGGCTTTTAAATGTCCCTTTGCAGATTCTACAAAAACCATGTTTCCAACCTGCCGAAGCAAAAAAAAAAAAAAAATAGTTTAAACTCTTTTGCATGAATCAACATATAACAAAGCAGTTTCACAGATATTTTCTTTCTGTTTTTATCTGGGAATATTCGTTTTTTCCCCATAAACCTCAATAAGCTCCCAATTTCTCTTCAGAGATTCTGCAAAAAGAATGTTTTCAAACTGCTGTATCAAAACAAAGGTGTACCTCTGTGAGGTGAATCCACACATCACAAGCATTTTCACAGATAACTCCTTTGTAGTTTTTATCTGAGGATATCCAGTTTTTCCCCATAGCCTCAATGGGCTCCAAAATGTCCTTTGGCAGATTCAACAGAAAAAAAGAGTGTTTACAACATGCTGAATCAATAGAAAGGTGTAACTCTGTGAAATTAACTGAAAGATAACAAAGCAGTTTCACATATAACTTCTTTCTAGTTTTTTTCTGGGGATATTTTGTCTTTCCCCATAGTCCTCAATGGGCTCCCCAATGTTATTTCACAGGTTCTACAAAAAGAGTGCTCCTGACGTGCTGAATGAAAACAGTGTTTTAAATCCATAAGATGAATCCACACATCACAAAGCAGTTTCAGAGACAGCTTCTTTCAAGTTTTTATCTGGGGATATTTAGTTTTTCTCCATAGGAGTCCATGGGCTCCAAAATGTCCCTTTGCAGATTCTAGAAAAGAGTGTTTCCAGTCTGCTGAATCCAAAGAAAGCTTTAATTCTACGAGATGAAACCACAAATCACCAAGCAGTTTCACAGATAGCTTCTTTCTAGTTTTTATCTGGGGATATTCTGCTTTTCCCCATAGGCCTCAATGGGCTCCCAAATGTTTCTCCACAGATTCTACAAAAAGAGTGCTTCCAACTGGCTGAAAGAAAAGAATTGTTTAACTCTGTGAGATTAATCCACACATTACAAAGCAGTTTCACAAATGGCTTCATTCTAGTTTTTATCAGGCATACTTAATGTTTCCTGATAGGACACAACGGACTCTCAAATGTCCCTTCGCAGATTCTACAAGGAAAGTACTTCCAACGTGCTGAATCAAAAGAAAGGTTTCACTCTGAAAGATGAATTCATACATCACCAAACATTTTCACAGATAGCTTCTTTCTATTTTTTTATCTGCTGATATTCTGTTTTTTTCCCATAGGTCTCAATAGTGTCTGAAATGTCCCTTCACAGATTCTACAAAAAGAGAGTTCCCATACTGCTGAATCGAAGAAAAGCTTCACTTTGTGACATGAATCCACACGTCACAAAGCAGTTCCACAGATACTTTCTTTTTAATTTTTATCCAAGGATATTCAGTTTTTTCTCATAGGCCTCAGTGTTCTACCAAATGTCTTCACAGATTCTACAAAAAGAGTGTTTCCAAATTGCTGAATTAAAAAAAGAGTTTAACTCTCTGAGATGAATCCATACACAGCAAAGCATTTTCCCAGATAGCTTCTTTCTACTTTTTATCAGGTGATATTTGTTTTTTTCTCATAGGCCTTAATGGGCTTCCTAAAGTCCCTTCACAGATTCTACCAAAAACAGCTTATTTCTAGATTTTCTTTGAGTTTATTCAGTTTTTCCCCCTAGACCTCAATGGGCTCTTAAATGTCCCTTCACAGATTGCACAAAAGGAGTTCTCCTGACCTGTTGAATCAAAAGAAAGCTTTAACTCTATGAGATGAATACAGTTATCATAAACCAATTTCACAGATAGTTTGCTTCTAGTTTTTATCTGAGGATATTCAGTTTTTCTCCATAGGCCCCAATGGGCTCCAAAATGTCCTTGGCAGATTCTACAAAAAATGTTTACAACCTGTTGAATCAATAGAAAGCTGTAAGTCTGTGAGATCAAGGGAAACATAACAAAGCAGTTTCACATATGGCTTCTTTCTAGTTTTTATCTGGGGATATGTTGTCTTTCCCCATAGACCTCAATGGGCTTCCTGATATCCTTCTGCAGATTCTACAAAAAGAGTGTTTCCAACCTGCTGAAAGAAAAGAAAGGTTTAACTCTGTGAGATGAGTCCAGACATCAACAAATATATTCATAGATAGTCTTTTTCTAGTTTTTATATGTGGAAATTCGATTTTCCCCCAGGCCACAATGGGCTGCAAAAATTCACTTCACCAGTTCTGCAAAATAAATGTTTCTAAACTGCTCAAAAGTAAGTTTTAACTCTGTGAGATGAATCCACACATCACAAAGCAGTTTCACAGATGGCTTCTTTTGAATTTTTATCTGGGAATATTCGATTTTTCCATGAGCCTCAATCAGCACCCAAATTTCCCTTCACAGATTCTACAAAAAGAGTGTTTCCAACCCACTGAATCAAAAGAAAGTTTTAGCTCTGAGATGAATAAACACATCACTAAGCAGTTTCTCAGATATCTTCTTTCTAGTTTTTATCTGGGGATATTCATTTTTTTCCCATAGGCCTCAGTGGTCTCCAAAATGTTCCTTCACAGATTCTACAAAAAGCATGTTTCCAACCTGCAGAATCAAAACAAATTTTTAATTTGGTGAGATGAATCCACAGATCACCAAGCAGTTTCACATGTAGGTTCTCTTCAGTTTTTATCTGGAAATATTCAGTTTTTCCCCAAATGCCTCAATTGGCTCTGAAATTACACTTTGCAGGTTCTACATAATGAGTGTTTCCAACCTGCTGAATCAAAAAGAAGGTATAACTCTGTGAGATGACTCCACCCATCACAAAGTAGTTTCACACACAGCTTCTTTCTAGTTTTTATCTTGGGATTTTTGGTTTTTTCCCATATGCATCAATGGACTTTGAAATGCCTCTTTGCAGATTCTACAAAAAGAATGTTTCCAACCTGATGAATCAAAAGAAACGTTAAATTTTCTGAGATGAATCAACACTTCACAAAGCAGTTTCACAGATGATAACTTCTCTCAAGTTTCTATCCAGGGTTATTCTTCTTTTCCACATAATCATCAATGGGCTCTGAAAAGTCTCTTGGCAGATTCTACTAAAAGAGTGTTTCCAACATGCTGAATCAAAAGAAAGGTTTAAATCTGTGAGATGAATCCACACATCACAAAGCAATATCACAGTTAGCTTCTTTCTAGTTGGTATCTGTGGATATTTTGTTTTCCCCATAGTCTGAAATGGGCTCCTAAATGCCCCTTCACAGAAACTGCAAAAAGAGTGTTTCCAACCTGCTGAATGAAAAAGAAGGTTTAACTTTATGCGTTGAATACACACATCAAAGAGCAGTTTCACAGATAGCTTTGTTCTAGTTTTTATCTGGGGTATTCACTTTGTCCCCATAAAATTTAATCGGCTCCGAAAAATCTCTTCTCGTATTCTACAAAAACTGTGTTTCCTCCCTGCTGAATCAAAAGAAAAGTTAAACTCTTTGAGATGAATCAACACTTCACAAAGCAGTTTCACAAACAGCTTCTTTCTAGTTTTTATCTAAGATATTCAGTTTTTCCTTGAATGCCTCAGTTGGCTCCCAAATGTCTCTTTGTAGGTTCTATAAAAAGAGTGTTTCTAACCTGCTTAATCAAAAAATTTGTAACTCTTTGCAATGAATTGACACATTGCGAAGCAGTTTCACAGATAGCATCTTTCTAGTTTTTATCTAGAGGTATTCAGTTTTTCCCCATAGGCTTCAATAGTCTCTCAAATGTCCCTTTGCAGATTTTAAAAAAAGAATATTTCTAACCTGATGAATCGAAAGAAGAGTTTACCTCTGTGAGATAAATCCGCAAATCACCAAGCAGTTTCACAGATAGCTTCTTTCTAGTTTTTAACTTGGAATACTTTGTCCACAAGACAACGGGGCTCTCTCTTTGTCCCAAGGTGGATTGGCAGGTTGAGAAACAAGTGATACACACAAAAGAGTGAGAACACTTGGTCTAAGGGTGTCACCGCCTTCTGGCCTGTGATGCCACCAATTCACTGGATATACCAGCATTTATTATCAGGTTTAGTGAGAGAAGGGGTGAAACAGTGAGGGGTTTGGGGTCGTATGATTGTGGGGTGAGTTGATCACATGGGGATGAAGTAACTTCTTGTCATCCAAGTATAGGTTTACAACAGATAAACTTTTACAATATAGTGTGTGTGTCACCAGTTTAACAGAGCCATAAAGTAGGAACAACATCTACCCATAACCTATGTTTAGCAAGATACTAATCAGCAGCAGCAGCTGCAGCAGAAACTCGTTGCAGGCAATCAATAGAAACAGGACTTGAAACTAGACAACCGGTTAGATTACAAATTCTCAGGAGGGAGTAGGCTTTAACCCCAAAGAGGCCTAGAAGGGCTGTGGTAAGATAAGGGCATTTTAGCTCTATCTTATCCATGAGAACAGGCACCACTCACCCTTCCATTTTAGGCTCTTCTCAAGGGTTACATTCCATTCCCAGAGCTATGAACATCTGCTTTACTGTGATAGGAATTTTGATGATGTGAAACCTCCTGAGCTGCATGTCCATTTATAGGATTTCTGCAGTGGGAAGCACATCACTCACTGTTGGCTCATTCTGGCAGTCCAAACCCGTATTGTCTTTCCAACAATCCTGTATTCAACATTTTATTTACAACGATTAAGAATGTTTCATTCCTTTATTCTGCAGCAACAGTTTCAGGGGGTCTCCCTATATCTCCCCCTTTGCTCTGATTTAAATGAACCATAGCAATCATTTTTTGATGGTGATCATGGTTAGATTGAAGGATGTTTTTTTCAATCTTACACAAAATCAATAAACCAATAGCACAGAATATGCATAGAACAAAATTTACAATAGTATAACCTCCTAAGGATTTTACCCATTGAAAAATATTCAGGTTAGTTAATCCTTCAGAAATACCATCTAATACTTCAGCATCTGGCAAGGCCTTTAGATGTGCTTGAGAGGCCTCAAAAATTTGTTCTTCAATTTACTAATATCTCAACTTAAATTATCTCCACTTCCTTTTAAAAAGCATTTCACGGATTCCCAATTATGAACAGACTCATTGTATTGAAAAGGTGTTATACAAAAATCAGAAGTATTCCAATCACATTGCATTTGTAGCCTATGTTCTAAACTCATAATTCTATCTCCCATCCATATTATAGTTTGTCTTAAATCATTAATTTGGTTGGCCAACTTTTTATCAATACCTGATTGAGAATTCCACATTCAGGTAGAATTTTTTTGCCATTTGTCCACAAAGTGAACAGTTTGGATAGATTGATGTAATGAAACCCCAGCCATGGCTGCAGTTGCTGTGACTGCAATTTGACCCATAATTACTGCAATTAGAGAATTAGAGTGAACATAAAGCACCATTTCGTTTTAAATAGTTTGTAAAATATTGTTAATAACATGAATAGAGGGAGAAGATTCCCAAGGTCGAGGTAAGACTACTGGGAGCCATAGGCCTTCTCTAGTTCTAACAATAAGAACACTATGATGTTGATTAAAGGACAAATCAACACATGTATACAAATAACAATTAGTACAGGTGATATTAGTCTCTAAACTATTATGCATTTTCCTACCAACAACATATACGGGGGCTTAGTGCAGCTTTTATGAGGTACTGTGTTGTTAGATTCCATGTACACAGTAAAAATGTTTTGAGATGTTGTTCTTTGGGGATGTGCTGTAGGGGGAGCAGGCTGCCTAGGGGGTGGAAAATGTGCATTATAAACAGGGGGTATTGAGCTTCATAGTCCTCATTATCCCATTTTTGAATTGACCTTTTAACAACAGACGTTGTTATGTTTTTTGCTGTACGTGAATAATAGTATGAATCAATTTGTTTTCTAAGTAAGTTGTCAAGGTGATGTGGTAGATTTACTTAAAACACTTTCTCTGGCCCAAACTCTCATGCCTGTCGTGGCAATAGTCAATCTCCATAATTCTGAATGTTCAGGTCCTAAATGGGGAATGATAAGTCTGGGTTTAGGGGGGGCAATTCCTGCCCCTTTCCACTTAAAGGGAAAGAAAGCGTTAAACCTACTATATAATATGGGAGAATTGTCACTATCTTCTCGATATGTGATATAATAAAGAAAATGTTGAGAGTCTCTTTGACCTTGTGAACAATCTTTAGTAAGATGTCCTTTCAGGGTCCAATCTATAACAGTATAGCCAGAAGAGTTAAAACTGTTCCTTCAGGACTGATACAATTGTTCCATATTAGCTTTTCAGTGTAGGAAGACAAATTAAGAGGGCATGCAGGTCTTACAGGTTTGAATTTTGAAGTATGGATATAATCAGCAATTCCTATTTTGTATTGTCTTAAAGGTTTTAGAGAGAGTCCTGATACTAAATGTCCTAAAGGAGGAACAGAATGACCAGATGGTAATGTAATTGCCCAGGTCTGAGTATCTAATGGGAGACATCCTTCTGTTGGTCCTAAACATAGAGGTGGGTATTTAAAACCTAGAGTAATATTGAATGGGATACCTTCTTTGGAAGGTTTAGTGGGACAACGATCATCTATGGAATCAGGCATCCAAATACTATTACTAACATAAACTTCAATAGGAGCATCCATCCATGTCATAGTTCTGATGGGGGGGGAAGGAACATAGGCCCAATGAGTATAGTTCTTAACAGTCTGTGGAGTGACTGGAGGCAGGAGAAGGAGTGTCATCAGGAGAAGGCAGAGGTTGAGTCGAACCTGAATTGCTGGGGATGAATTGTTTGGGATGGCTGTGTGAATTGCCTGTTGTAGGCGAGTGGTTGTCCTCACCATTTTGTTGACTGAGGGTCTCAGCTGACTCCTGTTGCAGCATCTTTTCAGTAGTCGTTCATGTCTTTTGATCACGTACATTTTCATGGCACAATTTCAAGTGTCTAGTGGGGATCCAAACGGGAGATTGATGTTCACCTGGGGAGACACAATCATAGCCTCTTCCCCACATAAGAATAGTGCCCTTTGACCTTTTATTGGATTGGATATCTTTCCACCATACTTTCCACCCTTGGTTTACGTTAGAGCGGTTAGCAGAGAAATGTTTTTCAGCAGCAGTGACAGAACTGGATTTAGAGATATTAAGAAAATTTAACATTAGTAATGCCAAATTTAATTGCAAGTTGCTCCTTTCTACAATGATTTGACCTTGTGGATTATAGGGAATTCCAGTAATAGGTTTTGTTTTTTTTTTTTTTCTTTTTTTTTTTTTTTTTGACAGAGTCTCGCTCTGTCGCCCAGGCTGGAGTGCAGTGGTGCAATCTCTGCTCACTGCAAGCTCCGCCTCCCGGGTTCACGCCATTCTCCTGCCTCAGCCTCCGAGTAGCTGGGACTACAGGCGCCTGCCACCGCGCCTGGCTAATTTTTTGTATTTTTTAGTAGAGACGGGGTTTCACCGTGGTCTCGATCTCCTGACCTCGTGATCCGCCCGCCTCGGCCTCCCAAAGTGCTGGGATTACAAGCGTGAGCCACCGCGCCCGGCCCTAATAGGTTTAATATCCCATTGATCAAGAAAAATTTTGAAAGCCTTGCTGCAATATGCAGGGCCATTGTATGTTTTTATTTCTCTTGGAACTCCCATAACTTCAAAACAAGACAACAAATGTCTTTTAACATGAGAAGTAGCTTCTCTGGTTTGCAAGTAGCCCAGATGAAGTTTGAAAAGGTGTCTACTGACACATGACCATAAGCTAATTTCCCAAAAGAAGGAACATGAGTAACATCCATTTGCCAGATTACATTAGGAGAAAGACCACAAGGATTAACACCAGGAGATTGTGTAGGTAGAGCAACAACCTGACACTGAGAGCAATGTTGGGTGATATGTTTTGCCTGTTTTCAACTAAGAGAATATTTATGTTTAAGGACTGACACATTGGTATGAATAAGCTGATTGAACTGTGTGGCATCTGTGAAGGTTAGGGAAACAAGAACATCTATTTTTTTATTGCCATCGGATAAGGGTCCAGGCAAATTGGTATGAGAACAGATATGAGCAATGAAAAAGGGGTGATTTCTATTTCTGACCACTTGTTGTAATGAAGAAAACAGAGAAGACAGATTGGTGTCGGCGGCATTTTTATAGTAGCAGTTTCTATGGCTTTGGTAGCATGAAAAACATAAGCTGAGTCAGATACAATGTTAAGAGGCTGATCGAAATCTTGCAATGCCGTAATAACAGCAAATAATTCAGCCTTCTGAGCAGAGGTGTAAGGAGTAGAAATGACTTTATCTTTTAGCCCTACATATCCAGACTTTCCATTAGTAGATCCGTCAGTGAACAGTGTAAATCTCCCTCTAATGGAGAAAGATGAATAATTTTGGCAGAATCCAAAAAGTATTTCTTAAAAACCAGAAGAATTTTGACTTGGGTAAGTGATAGTCTATTATGCCAATGAAATCAGCCAAATTAGTTTGCCAACATAGGGAAGTAGAAAAGCCATTTTTTACTTTATTTTTTTTTTTGAGAGAGGGACCACAATAACATTAGGATCAAGACCAGAAATTTTAACAATATGTTGTCGTCCTAATCCAATTAATGTAGAAATTTGATAAAGATATATTGAAAGAGTTTTAGAGGCAGAATTTGGGAGAAACACCCATTCAATTAAAGAATCATTTTGTGCTATAAGTCCTGTTGGAGAGTATAGAGTAGGCAAAACTAAAAATTGTAAAAGTTGGTTTGGATCTGTATGGAAATGAAAAAGTTGGTTTGGACCTGTGCCATACAGGTCCAAAAGGTTGGTTTGGACCTGTTCCATACAGATCCATAGAAGATCTGTATGGAAACCAAAAGATTGGTTTGGACCTGTGCCTCTCTCACCATTTGTTCTACAAAAGCCACCTCTTATTTAGCCGTTTCAGAAAGAACGCAATGGCTATTTAGATCTGGATCTCCTGACAAGGTAGCAAATATGTTGGAAAGAGCATAGGTATGAATTTCTAACGTTGGTCTAAGATAATTGATGTCACCAAGTAATTTTTGAAAATCATTTGAAGTTTTTAAATTGTCTGTATGAAGTTGTATTTTTTGAGACTTAATAGAGGAAATTCGATTTGCTTTCCTAAGTAAAGATACGGGGTAACTTGTTGAATTTTGTCAGGAGAAATGTAGAGTCCTGCATTAGCAATTGCTGCTTTTAAAGAAGTAAAACAACGAATTATTTTTTTTTAGTAGGAGCAGCAATCAGTATCCATACAATGAAGAATGGAATTATCTTGGAAGGCCTGTCAGATGGGTTGTATTACGGTGCCCACAAACAACTCACAAATAGTAGGACTGTTAATCATTCCTTGAGGTAAGACTTTCCCCTGGAACCTAGCTGCAGGAGCTGAGTTATTTATAGAAGCTACAGTAAAAGCAAACTTTTCACAACCTGATTTTTCTAGGGGAATGTGGAAAAAGCAGTCCTTGAAGTCAAAAATAATTAGACGCCATTCCTTAGGAATCATGGAGGGGGAGGGCATGCCAGGTTGCAGTGCTCCCATGGGTTTAATAACTGCATTAGTAGCTCTTAAATCTCTTATCATTCTCCGTCTCCCTGACGTTTTTTATACAACAAACACTGGAGAATTCCATGGAGACAAAGAGGACTCAATTATTTTGATTTTAGTAAATCATTAAAAATTTCAATTAAATCTTCCAACTTGTGTTTGGACAGCGGCCACTGCTCTACCCAAACAAGTGAGTCACACATCCACTATAAAGGAATTCGTGGGGGAGGCTCAGCTGTGACCACTCCTAAAAAAGGTATCCAAGTCTGGTTTTGTCAAGTTTTAGGGTGGAGGTCTACAGGCTCTGTTATTACCCTCCCCTTTAACTCCTAATCCTCTTTCAGAAATAAAATTCATTTTATGCATCACATTTTTACTAGCTTCACTGTAATTTGATAAAGGGATCGATAATTCAGCCCCCCCATTATTGTAACAAATCCCATCCCCATAAATTAATGGGAATTGAAATAATGAAGGGCTGGATAGTGCCAACTTGATCATCAGGGCCAGCACAAGGAAGTATTAAAGAACTTTGATATGCATTAGAAGATGTCCTATCTCCCACTAAATTAGTGGAAAAAGACTGTTTAGGCCATGATGATAGCCACTGGTTAGCAGCAATGATAGAAACATCAGCTCCAGTATAGACTAGACCCCATCAAAAAGTGGACAAAGGACATGAACAGACACTTCTCAAAAGAAGACATTTATGCAGCCAAAAAACACATGAAAAAATGCTCGTCATCACTGACCATCAGAGAAATGCAAATCAAAACCACAATGAGATACCATCTCACACCAGTTAGAATAGCCATCATTAAAAAGTCAGGAAACAACAGGTGCTGGAGAGGATGTGGAGAAATAGGAACACTTTTACACTGTTGGTGGGACTGTAAACTAGTTCAACCATTGTGGAAGTCAGTGTGGCGATTCCTCAGGGATCTAGAACTAGAAATACCATTTGACCCAGCCATCCCATTACTGGGTATATACCCAAAGGACTATAAATCATGCTGCTGTAAAGACACATGCACACGTATGTTTGTTGCGGCACTATTCACAATAGCAAAGACTTGGAACCAACCCAAATGTCCAACAACGATAGACTGGATTAAGAAAATGCTGCACATATGCACCATGGAATACTATGCAGCCATAAAAAATGATGAGTTCATGTCCTTTGTAGGGACATGGATGAAACTGGAAACCATCATTCTCAGTAAACTATCACAAGGACAAAAAACCAAACACCACATGTTCTCACTCACAGGTTGGGAATTGAACAATGAGAACACATGGACACAGGAAGGGGAACATCACACTCCGGGGTCTGTTGTGGGGTTGGGGGAGGGGGGAGCTACAGCATTTAGAGATATACTTAATGCTAAATGATGAGTTAGTGGGTGCAGCAAACCAACATGGCACATGGATGCATAAGTAACAAACCTGCCCATTGTGCACATGTACCCCAAAACTTAAAGTATAATAATAAAAAAAAGAAAGAGGGAGTGAGGCATGAAAATCTACCTATTGGAATACAACCTACACTACTTGGGTGATGGGTACACTAAAATCCCAGATTTCACTAGTATACAATTCATCCACATAACAAAAAAACCTTGTACTTCTAAAGTTATTGAAAAAAGATCATTTTAAAAAGCATCCCTCAAGATATTTTCCTCAGAATTTTTTTCTCTTTCTGAAAACAGTTTGCATCCCATAAAAGTTATTTGAAAATGATTAGAAACATGTGGCATAAAATAGAGGAATTAATAAATGAGGATTTCCAATCAAGAAGTGGCATAAGTCACTAGATAGTAATAGTCCTACATTATAAATTTGTGGGTCACAGGTACTTTTGCCTTCATGGAGCTCTTCCTCCATAAAAACTTATTAAAATTATATTTTAAGGGTCTGTTGTTATGAAGACAAATGTGCTGATAATATGTAATAAAACACTTATTGTGACCTAAAAAAAAATCTCCCTTCACAGATTCTACAAAAAGAGTATTTCCAACCTGCTGAATCCAGAAAGTTTAAACTCTCTGAGATGAATTGACACTAAACAAAGCAGTTTCAGAGATAGTAACTTTCTAGTTTTCATCTGGGGATATTCTGATTTTCCCCATAGGCCACAATGGCTCCCAAAAGTCCCCTTGCAGATTCTACTAAAAGAGTGCTTCCAACATGTTGAATCAAAAGAAAGGTTTAACTCTGTCACATGAACCGACACATCACAATGCAGTTTCACAGTTAGCTTCTTTCTAGTTTGTATCTGTGGATATTCTGTTTTTCCCCCATAGGCCTCAAAGGGCTCCCAAATGTCCCTTCACAGATTTTACAAAAAGAGTGTTTCAACCTGCTGAACAAAAAGAAAGTTTTAACTTTGTGTGTTGAATCTACACATCAAAAAGCAGTTTCACAAATAGCTTCTATTTTTTTATCTGGGGGTGCTTCATTTATGCCCACATACCATAATGGGCTCCCAAATGTCCCTTTACAGATACTATAAAAAGAGTGTTTTTAACCTGTGGAATTAAAAGAAAGTTTTTGCTCTGTGAAATGAATCCACACATCACAAAGCAGTTTCACAGATAGTTTCATTCTAGTTTTCACTGGGGACATTCCTTTTTTCTCCATAGGTATCAATGGGCTCCCAAATATCACTTCGCAGGTTCTACAAGAAGATTGTGTCCAATCTGCTGAATCAAGAAGTGTGTAACTCTTTGAGATGAATCAAGACATCACAAAGCATTTTCACAGATAGCTTATTTCTAGTGTTTATCTGGGAATATTCATTTTTTCCCTATATGCCTCAATGGGCTCCAAAAAGTCCATTCATGTATTCTACAAGAAGAGTGTTTCCAACCTGCTGAATCAAAGGAAAGGTTTGACTCTATGAGATGAATCCACACATCACCAAGCAGTTTCACAGATAGCTTCTTTCTAGTTTTTATCTGTAGGTATTCAGCTTTTCCCCACAGGCCTCAATGGGCTCCCCAATGTCCCTTTGCAGATTTTTAAAAGGGATGTTTCCAACATGCTGAATTAAAATAAAAGTTTAACTCTGTGCATTGAATAAACACCTTATTAGGCAGTTTTACAGATAGTTTCTTTCTAGTTTTCATCTGGGGATATTCAGTTTTTCTCTTTATGTTTCAAAATGCTCCAAAATGTCCCTTTGCAGATTCTACAAAAAGTGTGTTTCCGACCTGCTGAACCAAAGAAGGGTTTAACTCTGCAAGTTTAATCCACATATCCCCAAGCAGCTTTTCAGCTACTTTCGTTTATTTTTTAACCTGTGGATATTCGGATTTTTCCCATAAGTCTCAATGTTCTCCTAAATGTCCTGTTGCCAATTCTAACAAAGATTGTTTCCAGCCTGTTGAATAAAAAAAAGGATTAATTATGTGTAGATGAACACACACATCCAAAGCACTTTCCCAGATAGCTTCTTTCTACTTTTTATGTGAAGGTATTCAGTTTTTTTCCTTTTAGGCCTAAATGGGCTCTCAAATGTCCCTTCACAGATTCTATAAAATGAGTCTTTCCAAGCTGCTGAATCAAAAAAAAAAAAAAAAGTTTTGACTCTGTGAGAAAAATCTGCAAATCCAAAGCAGTTTCACAGATAGCTTCTTTCTGGTTTTCATTTGGGGATATTCCATTTTTCCCCATAGGCCCTAATGGGCTCCAAAATGTTTCTTAGCAGATTCTACAAAAGAGTATTTCCAAACTGCAGAATTAAAAAACGTTTAATTCTGTGAGATGAATCCACACATCACAAAGCAGTTTCACAGATATCTTCTTTCCAGTATTTATTCCAATTTTTTGGGGGGATAGCCTGTTTTTACCCATAGGTTTCCATGGGCTGTCAAAAGACCCTTCACAGATTGTACAAGAAGAGTATTTCCAAGCTGCTGAATAAAAAGACAGGTTTAATTCTGTGAGATGAATCCACGCATCATAAAGCAGTTTAAAAAGTAGCTTCATTATAGTTTTTATCTGGATATATTCTGTTTTCCTAATATGCCTGAATTGGCTCCCAAACGTCCCTTCACAGTTTCAACAAAAAGAGTGCTGCAACGTGTGGAATCAAAGGAAATGTTTAATTCTCTGAGATTAATCCACACTTCCCAAGGAGTTTCACCGTTGTCTTCTTTCTAGTTTTTATCTGAAGATATTGGGTTTTTCCCCATAGGCCTCAAAAAACTCCCAAATATACCTTTGCAGATTGTACAAAAAAATGTGTTTTAAACGTGCTGAAAAAAACAAAGAAAGGTTTAACTCTTTAAGATGAATACACACATCACCAAACAGTTTCACAGATAACTTCCTTTTAGTTTGTATCTTGGGATTTTCCGTTTTTCCCCCAGTGCTTCAATGGACTCCCAAATGTCCTTTCACAGACTCCAGAAAAAGAGTGTTTCCAACCTGCTGAATTAAAAAGAAGGTTTAGTTCTGTCAGATGAATCCACACATCACAAAGCAGTTTCACAGATAGTTTCTTTTCAGCTTTTTTTTTTTTTTTGGTATATTTGGTTTTTCCCCATATGCCTCAATAGGATCTGAAAACTCCCATCACAGATTCTACAAAAAGACTGTTTCCAAAATGCTGAATCAAAATAATGGTTTACCTTTGTGAGACGAATCCACACATCACAAAGTAGTTTCACAGATAGATCTTTCTAGTTTTTATCTAGGGATATTCATTTTTTCCCCACAGGCCTCAATGGGCTTCCAAATATTTCCTCACATATTCTACAAAAGGAGTTTCCAACGTGCTGAATCAAAAGAAAGTTTTAATTCTGTGAGATGAATCCACACATCCCCAAGCAGTTTCAAAGATAGCTTCTTTCTAGTTTTTTTCAGAGAATATTCATCTTTTCCCCATAGGCCTCAGTGGGCTCCCAAATGTTTCTTTGCAGATCCTACAAAAAGAGTGTTTTTAACCTGCTGAATCAAAAAAAAAAGTATGAACTCTTTGAGATGAATTTACTATTCTCAAAGTAGTTTCACAGATAGGTTCTTTCTAGTTTTTTTCTAGGGATATTCTGTTTATTCCTGCAGGCCTCAATGGGCTTCAAAATGTCCCTTCCCAGATTCTACAAAAAGAGTATTTCCAACCTGCTGAATCAAAAGAAAAGTTTAACCCTGTGAGATGAATCCACACATAATTAAGCCATTTACAGATAGTCTTTTCTACTTTCTATCTGGGTATATTCAGTTTTTTCCATAAGCCTCACTGGGCTCCAAATGTCCCTTCATAGATTTTACAAAAAGAGTGTTTCCAACCTTCTGAATCAAAAGAAAGTTGTAACTCTGTAAGATGAATCCACACATCACAAAGCAGTTTCACAGATAGCTTCTTTCTAGTTTTTATGTTAGGGTATTCAGTTTTTCCCCATGGGCCTCAAATGGTTCCCTATTGTCGCTTTGCAGATTCTACAAGAAGAGTGTTTCCAACCTGCTGAATCAAAAGAAAGTTTTAATTCTGTGAGATGAATCTGTATATCACAAGGCAGATTCACAGATAGCATCTTTCTGGTTTGTATCTGGAAATTCTTGGTTTTTCTTCCTAGGTCTCAATGGGCTCCCAAATATCCCTTTGCACATTCTTCAAAAATAGTGTTTCTAACTTGCTGAATCAAAAGAAAAGTTAAACTCTGTGAGATGAATAAACACTTCATAAAGCAGTTTCACAGGTATTTTCTTTGTAGTTTTTATCTGGAGATATTCATTTATTCCCCATAGGCTTCAGTGGGCTCCAGAATGTCCCTTCACAGATTCTCCGAAAAGAGTGTTTCCAAACTGATGAATCAAAAGAAAGGTATATCTCTGTGAGATAGATCCCTATATCACCAAACAACTTCACTGATAACTTCTTTCTGTTTTTTTACCGGGAATATATTTTTTTCCCCATAGACTCAATGGATTTCCAAATATCTTCTTGCAGATTCTACAAAAAGGGTGTTTCCAATCAGCTGAATCAAAAGAAATGTTAAACACTTTGAGATAAATTGACATGTCACTATGCAAATGCAGTTTCACAGTTAGCTTCTTTCTTGTATTTATCTGGGTATATTCGGTCTTTCCCTATAGGCCTCATGGGCTCCCAAAAGTCCCTTTGCAGATTCTACAAAAAGAGTCTTTTTGACACGCTGTATCAAAGGAAAGTTTTAGCTCTGTGAGATGAATCCACACATCGCCAAATAGTTCCACAGATTGCTTCTTTCTACTTTTTATATGGGGATATTCAATTTTTCCCCATAGTCCTCAAAAGGCTTCAAAAATTCCCTTCACAAATTCTACAAAAAGTGTGTTTCCAGCCTGCTGAATCAAAATAAAGTTTTAACTCTGTGAGATGAATCCACACATCACAAAGCACTTTCAAGGATAGCTTATTTCTGGTTTTTATCTGGGAATATTCGCTTTATTCCCACAGGCCTCAATTGGCTCCAAAATCTCTTTTGACAGATTCTACAAAAAGACTGTTTCCAACCTGCTGAATCATAAGAAAGGTTTAACTCCATGAGATGAATCCACACATCACCAAAGAGTTTCACAGATAGCTTCTTTCTAATTTTTATCTAGTGACATTAGTTTTTTTCCCATAAGCGTCAGTGGGGTCCATATATACCTTTGCAGATTCTACAAAACTGGTATTTCCAACCTGCTAAATCAAAGGAAAGGTTAAAATCCATGAGTGGAATCCAGACATGACCAAGCTGTTTCACAGATAGCTTCTTTCTAGTTTTTACCTGGAAATATTTAATTCCTCCCTGTAGGCCTCAATGGGCTCCCAAATGTCCCTTCACAGATTCTACAAAAAGAGTGTTCCCAACATGCTGAATCAAATGAAAAGTTTGTCTCTGTGGAATAAATCCAGACATCACAAAATACTTTTACAAATAGCTTTTTTCCTAGTTTTAATCGGGATATTCCATTTTTCCCCATAGGCCTTAATGGGCTCCAAATGTCTTTTCATGTATTCTACAAACAAAGGACTCCAACCTGCTGCAGCAAAATAAAGGTATAACTCTGTGCAATAAATCTGCATATCACAAAGCAGTTTCACAGATATCTTCTTTCTAGTTTTTATCTGGGGATATTTGTTTTTTCCCTATAGGCATCAACGGGCTTCAAAATGCCCCTTTGCAGATTCTACAAACAAAGTGTTTGCAACCTCCTGAATCAAGAGAAAGAATTAACTCTGTGAGATGAATTGACACATCGCAAAGCAGTTTCACAGATAGATTTTTTCTAGTTTTTATCTGAGGATATTCTGTTTTTCCCTTAGGCCTCCATGGGCTCTTAAATGTGTCTTTGCACATCCTACAAAAAGACAGTTTCCAACCTGCTTAATTAAAAGAAAGGTTTAACTCTGGGAGATACATGCCCACATCACAAAGTAGTTTCACAGATACCTTCTTTCTAGTTTTTATGTGGCAATGTTCAGTTTTACCCCATAGGCCATAATATGCTCCAAAATATCCCTTCACAGATTCTACAGTGTTTCCAACCTGCTGAATCAAAAGAAAGGTTTAACTCTGTGAACTGAATCCACACATCACAAAGCTGTTTCATAGATACCTTCTTTTTAATTTTTATGTGAGGATATTCAGTTCTTCCCCATAGGCCTAAATCAACTCCCAAATATCCTTTTCCAGACTCTTTAAAAAGAGCGTTCCAACCGGCAGCATCAAAATAAAGGTTTAACTCCGTGAGATAAATCCACACATCACCAAGCAGTTTAACAGATGACTTCTTCCTAGTTTTTATCTGGTGATATTTGCTTTTCCCCCATAGGCCTTAATGAGCTCCCAAATGTCCCTTTGGAGATGCTACAAAAAGTGTGTTTCCAACATGCTGAATAAAAAGAAAGGTATAGCTCTGTGATTTGAATTCACACTTCCTCAAGCAGTTTCACAGATAGCCTCTTTCTAGTTTTTAACTCAGGATATTCAGTTTTTCCTTATAGGCAAAAATAGGCTCCAAAATGTCACTTTGCAGACCCTGCAAAAATAGTGTTCTTACCCACTGAATCAAAAGAAAGGTTTCACTTTGTGAGAGGAATCCACACATCAACAAGCAATTTACCAAATAGCTTTTTTCTAGTTTTTATCTGAGGATACTTGGTTTTTCTCCATATGCCTCGATGGACTCCCAAATGTCCCTTCACTGATTCTACAAAAAGAGTTTTTCCAACCTGCTGAATGGAAAGAAAGGTTTACCTCTGTGAGATGAATTGACACATCACAAAGTGGTTTCACAGATTGCTTCTTTCTACTTTTTTGGGGGGAAACTTTAGTTTTCCCCATAGGTGTACATGAGGTTCGAAAAGTCCCTTGCAGATTCCTCAAAAAGAAAGTACTTCCAACCTGCTGAATCAAAAGAAAGTTTTAACACTGTGAGATGAATCCACACGTCACAAAGTAGTTTCACAGATAACTTATTTCTAGTTTTTGTCAGGGAATATTCATTTTTTTCCATAGGCTTCAATGGGGTCCCAAATTTTCCTTCACAAAGTCTACAAATACAGTGAGTCCAACCTGCTATATCAATACAAAGGTTTAACTCTATGAGATTAATCCACACATCACCAAGCAGTTTCAAAGACAGCTTCTTTCTACTTTTTATCTTGGGATATTCAGCTTTCCCTGTAGTCCTCAATGGGCTCTCAAAAGCCCCATCCCAGATTCTATGAAAAGAGTGTTCCCAATCTGGTGAATCAAAAGAGAGTTTTAACTCTGTGAGATGAATCCGCACATCAAAAGGCAGCCTCACAGATACCTTCTTTTTAGTTTTTATATGGGGATGATCTGTTTTTTCCCATGGGCCCCAATGGGCTCCCTAAGGTCCCTTCCCAGGGTCTACAGAAAGAGTGTTTCCAATCAGCTGAATCAAACGAAAGTCTTCACTCTGTGAGATGATTCCTCACATCACAAATAAGTTTATTTCTAATTTTTATATGGAGATATTTCATTTCTGTCTACAGGCCACAGTGGGCTCTGAAGTGTCCCTTCACAGATACTGCAAAAACAGTGTTTCTAACCTGCTGAATCAAAACAATATTTCAACTCTGAGAGATTAATCCACACATCACCAAGCAGTTTCACAGATAGCTTCTTTCTAGTTTTCATCTGGTGATATGTGGTTGACATTTGTTATCTTGTTTTACTGTCATGGGAGGTCCAAAAAAAATTAAAATGGATAATTGGCCAGGATACTATAGTAAAACATTTCAATAATTCTTAAATCAGTGGAAAATTACACATACAACAAGAATCCCATATAATTCCCAAGGACAGGCCATAATTAAAAGAACTAATAAAACACTCAGAGCCAAATTGGTTAAACAAACAAACAAACAAAGACAGTAAAGAGTATAACACTCCCCACATGCAACTTAATCTATCACTCTATACTTTACATTTCTTAAACATTTATAGAAATCAGACCACTACTTCTGCAGAACAACATTTCACTAGTAAAAAGAAGAGTTTACCTGAAGGAAAACTGATTTGGTGGAAAGACAACAAAAATAAAACATGGGAAATAAGAAAGGTGATAACGTGAGGGAGAGGTTTTTCGTGTATTTCCCCCCCAAAAAAAACCAGCTTCCAGTTTAGGTACCTACAACATACAGAAGTTGTCATCCACCAAAAAAGCAGAGCCACCGACTGGCACACAATTAAAGAAGCTGACACAGTTAGCTGAAAAAAGCCTAAAGAACGCAATGTTAGTGCAAACCCCAGAGAATATGCTGCTTGCAGCTTTGATGATTGTATCAATGGTGCTAAGTCTCCACATGTCTACAGGAGCACCTGCAGCTAATTATACTTACTGGGCCTATGTGCCTTTCCAACCCTTAATTCGGGCAGTTACATGGATGGATAATCCTATTAAAGTACATGTTAACAATAGTGCATGGGTACCAGGCTCCACAGATGATCCTTGCCCTGCCCAACCTAAAAAAGAAGGAACGATGATAAATATTTCCATTGGGTATCATTATCCTCCTATTTACCTCGGGAAGTCACCAGGATGTTTAATGCCTACAACCCAAAATTGGTTGGTAAAAGTACCTCCTGTCAGTGTCACCAGTAGATTTACTTATCACATGATAAGTAGAATGTCACTTGAGCCACAGACAATTTACAGGACTCTTCTTATCAAAGATCATTAAAATTTAGGCCTAAGGTAAAGCCTTGCCCCAAGAAAATTCCCCAAAAACCAAAAAGCCCAGAAGTCTTAATTTGAAAAAAATGTGTGGCTAATACTGTGGTGGTATTACAAAACAATAAATTTAAAACTATTATAGACTAGGCCCCTCAAGGCCAATTATATTGTAACTGTATGGGCCAGACTCACTCATGTTCAAAGGTCCCATCCATCTGGCCCAATAATCCAGCCTATAATAGTAATTTAACTGAAAGGCCGGACCAAGTTTATACAAGGTTAGAATCACTCTATCCACGGAAATGGGGTGAAAAGGAAATTTCATCACCTCGACCAAAGTCAGTCCTGTTACTGGTACTAAACAGCCAGAATTATAAAAGCTTACGGTGGCCTAACAGCACATTAGAATTTGGTCTAAAAATCAAGCTATAGAAACAAGAGATTGTAAGCCATATTATACTATCAACCTAAATTCCAATCTGACAATTCCTTTACAAAGTTGTGCAAAAGCCCCTTATATGCTAGTTGTAAGAAACATAGTTATTAAACCAGATTCCCAAACTATAACCTGTAAAAATCATAGATTGCTCACTTGTATTTATTTGACTTTTCATTGGCAACACTGTATTCTGCTAGTAAAGGCAAGAGAGAGCGTGTGGAACCCTGTGATCACGGATCAACCATGGGAGGCTTCGCCATCAATCTATATTTTAACAGAAGTGTTAAAAGAAATTCTAATTAAATCCAAAAGATTCATTTTTACTTTACTGATTATGGGTCTTATTGCAGTCACAGCTAGTGCTGCGGCTGCTGGAATTGCTGAAACTCCTCTATTCAAGCTACAAAATATGTAAGGAATTGGCAAAACAAATCCTCAAAATTGTAAAATACTCAGACCCAAATAGATCAAAAATTAGCAAACCAAATTAATGATCTTAGACTAACTGTCATTTGGATGGGAGATAGAATCATGAGCTTGAAATACCTTTTGCAGTTGCAATGTGACTGGAATACATCAGATTTTTGTATTACACCCTGAGTCTATAATAAGTCTGAGCATCACTGGGACATGGTTAGACGCCATCTACAAAAAAAGAAACGATAATCTTACTTTAGATATTTCAAAATTAAAAGAACAAATATTTGAGGCAGCAAAAGCCCATGTAAATTTGGTGCCAGAAACTGAGACAATCGTAAAATCTGCTGATGACCTCACAAATCTTAACCGTTACTTGGGTTAAAACCCTCATGAGTTCCACTATTGTAAATTTTGTATTAAACCTTGTGTGCCTGTTCTGTATGTTGTTAGTCTACAGGTGTATCCAGCAGCTCCAAAGAGACAGTGAATGAGAATGGGCCATAATGACGATGGTGGTTTTGTCAAGAAGAAAAGGGGGATATGTACAGAAAAGAAAGAGAGATCAAACTGTTTCTGTGTCTATGTAGAAAAGGAAGACATAAGAAACTCCATTTTGAGAAGTGTCTGTTCATGTCCTTTGCCCACTTTTTGATGGGGTTGTTTTTTTTCTTGTAAATTTGTTTGAGTTCATTGTAGATTCTGGATGTTAGTCCTTTGTCAGATGAGTAGGTTGTGAAAATTTTCTCCCATTTTCTAGGTTACCTGTTCACTCTGATGGTAGTTTCTTTTGCTGTGCAGAAGCTCTTTAGTTTAATTAGATCCCATTTGTCAATTTTGGCTTTTGTTGCCATTGCTTTTGGTGTTTTAGACATGAAGTCCTTGCCCATGCCTATGTCCTGAATGGTACTGCCTAGGTTTTCTTCTAGGGTTTCCATGGTTTTAGGTCTAACATTTAAGTCTTTAATCCATCTTGAATTAATTTTTGTATAAGGTGTAATGAAGGGATCCAGTTTCCGCTTTCTACATATGGCTAGCCAGTTTTCCCAGCACCATTTATTAAATAGGGAATCCTTTCCCCATTGCTTGTTTTTGTCAGGTTTGTCAAAGATCAGATGGTTGTAGATGTGTGGTATTATTTCTGAGGGCTCTATTCTGTTCCATTGATCTATATCTCTGTTTTGGTACCAGTACCATGCTGTTTTGGTTACTGTAGTATAGTCTGAATTCAGGTAGCATGATGCCTCCAGCTTTGTTCTTTTGGCTAAGAATTGTCTTGGCAATGTGGGCTCTTTTTTGGTTCCATATGAACTTTAAAGTAGTTTTTTCCAATTCTGTGAAGAAAGTCATTGGTAGTTTGATGGGGATGGCATTGAATCTATAAATTATCTTGGGCAGTATGGCCATTTTCACGATATTGATTATTCCAACCCATGAGCATGGAATGTTCTTCCATTTGTTTGTATCCTCTTTTATTTCATTGAGACATTTATGCAGCCAAAAGACACATGCAAAAATGCTCATCATCACTGGCCATCAGAGAAATGGAAATCAAAACCACAATGAAATACCATTGCACACCAGTTAGAATGGCCATCATTAAAAAATCAGGAAACAACAGGTGCTGGAGAGGATGTGGAGAAATAGGAACACTTTTACACTGTTGGTGGGACTGTAAACTAGTTCAACCATTGTGGAAGTCAGTGTGGCAATTCCTCAGGTATCTAGAACTAGAAATACCATTTGACCCAGCCATCCCATTACTGGGTATATACCCAAAGGACTATAAATCATGCTGCTATAAAGACACATGCACACGTATGTTTGTTGCGGCACTATTCACAATAGCAAAGACTTGGAACCAACCAAAATGTCCAACAACGATAGACTGGATTAAGAAAATGTGGCACATATACACCATGGAATACTATGCAGCCATAAAAAATGATGAG
>NW_026652282.1:51020325-51123531 GCF_009828535.3 Hylobates moloch | reverse complement strand
GAGCTCATGTCCTTTGTAGGGACATGGATGAAACTGGAAACCATCATTCTCAGTAAACTATTGCAAGGACAACAAACCAAACACCACATGTTGTCACTCATAGGTGGGAATTGAACAATGAGAACACATGGACACAGGAAGGGGAACATCACACTCTGGGGACTGTTGTGGGGTGGGGGAAGGTGGGAGGGACAGCATTAGGAGATACACCTAATGCCAAATGACGAGTTAATGAGTGCAGCACACTAACATGGCACATGGATACACATGTAACAAACCTGCACATTGTGCACTTGTACCCTAAATCTTAAAGTATAATAATAATAATCATAATAATAAAGAAACTCCATTTTGATCTGTACCCTGAACAATTGTTTTGCCTTGAGATGCTGTTAATCTGTAACTTTAGCCCCAACCTGGTGCTCACAGAAACATGTGTTGTATGGAATCAAGATTTAAGGAATCTAAGACTATGCAGGGTATGCCTTGTTAACAATATGTTTACAGGCAGTGTGCTTGGTAAAAGTCATCACCATTCTCCATTCTTGATTAACCAGGGGCACAGTGCACTGTGGAAGCCACGCCTGGCAATGCTGCTGTTATCCTTTAGTACACTGAGATGTTTGGGTGGAGATAAACATAAATCTGGCCTACGTGCACATCCAGGCATATTACCTTCCCTTGAACTTATTTCTGACACAGATTCCTTTAGTCACATGTTTTCTTGCTAACCTTCTCCCCACTATCACCCTGTTCTCCTGCTGCATTCCCCTTGCTAAGACAGTAAAAACAGTAATCAATAAATACCGAGGAAACTCAGAGTCCAGTGCCAGTGTGGCTCCTCCATATGCTGAGTGCCAATCCCCTGGGCCTGCTGTTCTTTCTCTATACTTTTTCTCTATGTCTTATTTCTTTACTCAGTCTCTCATCCCACCTGAGGAAAAATACACACAGGTGTGGAGGGGCTGGGCCCCCTTCATTTTTTACCATAGGTTCCAATGGATGCCTGAATGTCCCTTAGCAGATACTAGAAAAAGAGTGTTTCCAAGCTGCTGAATCAAAAGAAAAAATTAACTCTGTGAGATGAATCCACGCATTACAAAGCAGTTTCACCAGTAGCTTCATTCTAGTTTTCATCTGGAGATATTTTGTTTTGCACCATATGCACCATAGGCTTCATTGGGCTCTTGAATGTCTTTTTGCAGATTCTACAAAAGGAGTGTTTGTATCCTTCTGAATCAAAAGAAAGATTTAACTCTGTGAGATGAATCCACACATCACAAAGCAGTTTCACAGACAGATTCTTTGTAGTGTTTTTCTGGGGATATTTGGTTTTGAAATATAAGACTCAATGGTCTCTGACTGTTTATTCACAGATTTTACAGAAAGTGTGTTTCTAAACTTCTGAACAAAAAAATGGTTTAGCCCTGTGAGATGAATCTACACATGACATATTAGTTTCACAGATAGCTTCCTTCTTTTATTTTTCTGGAAATATTCCATTTTTCACCATAGGCCTCAATTGTCTCTCAAATGTTCCTTCTCAGATACTACAAAAATAATGTCTCCAACATGCCGAATCAAAAGAAATGATAAACTCTGTTAGATGAATCCAGACATCACAAAGCAGTTTCACAGATACCTTCTTTCTAGTTTTTATCTGGGGACATACGGTTTTTCACCAGAGGCTTCAATGGGCTGCAGAATGTCATGTCAAACATTCTACAAAAAGAGTGTTTCCAAACTGCTGAGTAAAAAGAAAGGTTTACCTCTATGAGATGAATTCACACATAACAAAGCAGTTTCACAGATCATTTCTTTCTACTTTTTTATCAGGGAATAGTCAGTTTTTCACCATAGGCTTCAATGGGCTCCCAAATTTCTCTTTGTAGATTCTATAAAAAGAGTTTCTCCAATGTGCTGAATCAAAAGGATGTTGAACTCTGTGAGATGAATCCACACATCAAAAAGCAGTTTCACAGACAGCTTTCTTCTTGTTTTTATCTGGGATAATTTGTTTTCCACCATCGGCTTCAATGGGCTTTTTAATGTTTCTTTTTTTTTAAATTATACTTTAGGTTTTAGGGTACATGTGCACAATGTGCAGGTTTGTTACATATGTATCCATGTGCCATGTTGTTTTGCTGCATCCATTAACTCGTCATTTAGCATTAGGTATATGTCCTAATGCTGTCCCTCCCCCTCCCCCCACCCCACAACAGTCCCCAGAGTGTGATGTTCCCCTTCCTGTGTCCATGAGTTGTCATTGTTCAGTTCCCACCTATGAGTGAGAACATGCGGTGTTTGGTTTTTTGTCCTTGCGATAGTTTACTGAGAATGATGGTTTCCATCTTCATCCATTTTCCTACAAAGCACATGAACTCATCATTTTTTATGGCTGCATAGTATTCCATGGTGTATATGTGCCACATTTTCTTAATCCAGTCTATCATTGTTGGACATTTCGGTTGGTTCCAACTCTTTGACCTTGCGAATAGTGCCGCAATAAACATACGTGTGCATGTGTCTTTATAGCAGCATGATTTGTAGTCCTTTGGGTATATACCCAGTAATGGGATGGCTGGGTAAAATGGTATTTCTATTTGTAGATCCCTGAGGAATTGCCACACTGACTTCCACAACCTGCTGAATCAAAAGAAAGTTTTAACTGGGTTAGATGAATCCACACATTGGAAATGAGTTTCACAGATAGCTTCTTTCTAGTTTTTTTCTGGGGATATTTGTTTTTTCACCACAGGCCTCAATGGGCTCCCAAATGTCCTCATGCAGACTCTGCAAGAAGAGTGTTTCCAACCTGCTGAATCAAAAGAAAGCTTTAACTCTGAGAAGAATCCACACATCAGAAAGCAGATTCACAGATGGCTTCTTTCTAGTTTTTTTCCTGGGATATTTGGTTTTTCACCATAGGCCTCAATGAGCTTTCAAATGCCCTTTTGCAGATTCTACAAGAAGAGTGTTTCCAATATACTGAATCAAAATAAAGATTTAACTGTGTTAGATGAATCCTCACATTACAAAGCAGTTTCACAGATTGCTTCTTTTTAGTTTTTATTTGGGAATATTTTGTTTTTCACCATAGGCTTCAATGAGCTCTCAAACGTCCTGTCACAGATTCTACAAGAAGAGGCTGTTTAACCTGCTGAATCAAAAGAAAGGTTCAACTCTGTGAGATGAATCCACACATCAGAAAGCCTTTTCACAGATAGCTTCTTTCTAGTTTTTATCATGGGATAATCAGTTTCTCACCATGGGCCTCAATGTGCTCCCATATGTGCCTTCGCAGTTTCTACAAAAAGGTGTTTCCAACATGTTGAATAAAAAAAATTGCTTTATGAAAGAAATTCACACATCACAAAGCAGTTTCACAGATACCTTCTTTCTACTTTTTATCAGTGAATATTCGGTTTTTCACCAGAAGCCTCAGTGGGCTCCCAAATGTCCCATCACAGATTCTACAAGAAGAGTATTTCCAACCTGCTGAATACAACCAGATGTTTAACTCTGTGAGATGAATCCATACATCAAAAATCCTTTTCACAGATAGCTTCTTTCTAGTTTTTATCTGGGAATCTTCGATTTTTCACCATAGACCTTAATGGGCTTTCAAATATCCCTTCACGGATTCTACAGGAAGAGTGTTTCCAATTTGCTGAATCAAAAGAAATGTTTAACTGTGTTAGATAAATCCACACATCACAAAACAGTCTCACATATAGCTTCTTTCTAGTTTTTATCTGAGGACATTCCGTTTTTCATGTTAGACCTCAATGGGCTCCCAAAAGTCCCCTCACAGATACTACAAGAAGAGTGTTTCCAACCTACTGAAACAAAAGACAGGTTTAACACATTGAGATGAATCCACACATCACAAAATAGTTTCATAGCTTCTGTCTAGCCTTTTTCTGAGGATATTTGCATTTGCATCAGAAGGCTCAATTGGCTCCCTAATGTCGATTTGGAGATACCTCAAGAAGAATTTTTCCAACCTGCTGAATCAAAAGAAAGATTTAACTCTGTGAGATGAATCCACACATCACAAAGAAGTTTCATAGATAGCTTCTTTCTAGTTTCTATCTGAGGATATTCAGTTTTCCCCCATAGGCCTCAATAGGCTCTAAAATGTCTATTTGCAGATATTATAAGAAGAATGTTTCCAAACTGCTGAATCAAAAGAAAGATTTAACTGTGTGAGATGAATCCATACATCTGAAAGAAGTTTCACAGATAGATTCTTTCTAGTTTTAATCTAGGGATTTTCGATTTTTCACCATAGGCCTCAATGGACTCCAAAATAGCCCTTCACAGACACTACAAATAGCATGTTTCCAACTTGCTGAATCAAAGGAAGGTTTTATCTCTCTGAGATAAATCCACACATCAGAAAGCAGATTCACAGATAGCTTGTTTGTATTTTTTATCTACAGATAATCTGTTTTTCACAATAGGCCTCAATGGGCTCCCAAATATCCCTTCACAGATTCTACAAGAAATGTGTTTCCAACCAGCTGAAAAAAATAAAAGGTTTAACCCTGTGAGGTGAATTCACATATCAAAAAGCAGTTTCACAGATAACTTATTTCTAGTTTTTTTCTGAGGGTATTCAGTTTTTCACTGTATGCCACAATAGGCTCCCAAATGTCCAATTGCAATTACTACAAGAAGAGTGTTTCTGGCCAGGCACAGTGGCTCATGCTTGTAATCCCAGCACTTTGGGAGGCTGAGGCGGGTGCATCACGAGGTCAGGAGATCGAGACCATGGTGAAACCCCGTCTCTACTAAAAATACAAAAAAAATTTAGCCGGGCGTGGTGGTGGGTGCCTGTAGTCCCAGCTGCTCAGAGAGGCTGAGGCAGGAGGATGGCGTGAGCCCAGGAGGCGGAGCTTGCAGTGAGCCGAGATTGCACCACTGCACTCCAGCCTGGGCGACAGAGCGAGACACCATCTCAAAAAAAAAAAAAAAAAACAAGAGTGTTTCCAACCTGTTTAATAAAAAGAAAGTTTAAACTATGTGATTTGAATTCACATATCGCAAATCAGTTTTACAGATAGCTTCCTTCTAGTATTTATCTGGGGATATTCTGCTTTTCATAGCAGGTTTCAATGTGATCCCAAATGTCCTTTTGCAGTTTCTACAAAAAGAGTGTTTCCAACCTGCTGAATAATAAAAAAGGTTTAACTCTGTGTGATGAATCCACATTTCAAAAGCAGTTTCACATATAGCATCTTTTTAGTTTTTATCTGGGGATATTATTTTTTTCACATTAAGCCTCAATGGGCTCCCAAATGCCCCTTTGCAGATTCTACAAAAAGAGTGTTTCCAACCTGCTGAATAAAAAGGATAGTTTAACGCTGTGAGGTGAATCCACACATAACACAGCAATCTCACAGATAGCTTCTTTCTAGTTTTTATCTGGGGATAGTCTGTTTTACAACCTAGGCCTCAATGGGATCCAAAATATCCCTTCACAGATTCAAAAAGAAAAGTTTTCCCAATTTGCTGAATCCAAAGAAAGGTTTAACACATTGAAATGAATCCACACATCACAAAGCAGTCTCACTGATAGCTTCTTTCTGGTTTTTATTTGGTAATATTCAGTTATTCACCATAGGACTTTATGGGCTTCCAAATGTCCCTTAGCTTATTCTACAAGAAGAGTGTATCCAACCTGCGGAAACAAAAGAAAGGTTTAACACATTGAGATGAATCCACAAATCACAAAGCAGTTTCACAAATAACTTCTTTCTAGTTTTTAACTGAAGATACTTTGTTTTTCACCATAGGCCTGAATAGGCTCCAAAATGTCCTTTTGCAGATACTACAAGAAGAGTGTTTCTAACCTACTGAATGAAAAGAAAGGTTTATCTCTGTGCCATGAATCCACACATCAGAAAGCAGTTTCACAGACAGCTTCTTTCTTTTCTTTATCTGGGGATATTCAGATTTTCACCACAGGCCTCAATGGGCTCCCAAATATTCATTCACAGATTCTACAAAAAGAGTGTTTCCATCCTGCTGAATCACAAAAAAGGTTTAACTCTGAGATGAATCCACAATTTGAAAGCAGTTTTACAGACAGCACCTTCTTATTTTTTATCTGGGGATATACGGTTTTTCACCGTAGGCCTCAATGGGCTCCCAAATGCGCTTTCACAGATACTACAAGAAATGTGTTTCCAACCTACTGAAACAAAAGAAAGATTTAACACATGGAGATAAATCCACGCATCGCACAGCAGTTTCCTGGATAGCTTCATTCTAGTTTTTATCTGAGGATATTTGGTATTTCACCATAGGCCTCAATAAACTCCCAAATATCTATTTGCAGATACTATAAGAAGAATATTTCCAACCTGCTGAATCAAAAGAAAAGTTTAACTCTTTGAGATGAATCCGCACATGAGAAAACAGATTTTCAGATAGCTTGTTTGTATTTGTTTATCTGGGGATAATCTGTTTTTCACCATAGGCATCAATGGGCTCCCAAATATCCCTTCACAGATTCTATAAGAAGTGTGTTTCTAACCAGCTGAAAAAAAATCAAAGGTTTGACACTGTGATATGAATCCACACATCACAAAGCAGTTTCACAGATAGCTTCTTTCTAGTTTTTATCTAAAGATATTCAGTTTTTCACCATAGGCCACCATAGGCTCCCAAATGTCCAATTGCAGTTACTACAAGTGTGTTCCCAACCTGCTGAATAAAAATTAAGTTTCAACTGTGTGAGATGAACCCACATATCACTAAGCAGTTTCACAGATAGCTTCTTTCTGGTATTTACCTGGGGATAATCTGTTTTTCATAGTAGGCTTCCATGGGATCCCAAATGTCCTTTCACAGTTTCTACAAAAAGAGTGTTTCCAACCTGCTGAATCATAAAAAAGGATTCAACTCTGTTTGATGAATGCACACTTCAAAAGCAGGTTCACAGATAGCATCTTCTTAGTTTTTATCTGGGGATATTCGGTTTTTCACAATAGGCGTCAATGGGTTGCCAAATGTCCTTTTGCAGATAGTACAAAAACAGTGTTTCCAACCTGCCACATCAAAAGAATCTTTTAACTCTGTGAGATGAATCCATACATAACACAGCAATCTCTCAGATAGATTCTTTCTAGTTTTTATCTGGGGATTTTCAGTTTTTCAGCCTAGGCCTCAGTGGGATCCCAAATATCCCTTTGCGGATTCTTTAAGAAAAGTTTTTCCAATTTTCTAAAACCACAGAAAGGTTTAACACATTAAGATGAATCCACATATCACAAAGAAATTTCATAGATGCTTCTTTCTAGTTTTTATCTAAGGATATTTGATTTTTCACCATAGACCCTAATAGGCTCCCAAATGCCCCTTCGTAGATTCTACAAGAAGAGTACTTCCAATCTGGTGAACCAAAAGAAAGGTTTACCTCTGTGAGATAAATCCAGACATCAAAAAGCACTTACACAGATAGCTTCTTCTCAGTTTTTATCTGGAGATATTCGGTTTTTCACAGTGGACTTCAATGGGCTCCCAAATTTCCCTTCGCAGATTCTACAAAAACAGTGTTTCCAACCTGCTGAATCAAAAGAATGGCTTATCTCTTTGAGATGAATCCACGAATCACAAGGCAGTTTCACAGATAGCTTCTTCCTAGTTTTTATCTGGGGATATTCAGTATTTTCATAGTAGGCCTCAAAGAGCTCCCAAATGTCCCTTTGCAGATTCTACAAAAAGAGTGTCTCCTACCTGCTGAATCAAAAGAAATGTTTAATTCTGTGAGATGAATCTACACAACGCAAAACAGTTTCATAGATAGCTTCTTTCTAGTTTTTATCTGGGGATATTTTGTTTTTCACCATAGGCCTTAATGGGTTCCCAAATGTCCCTTTGCATATCCTACAACAAGAGTGTTTCCAACCTGCTGAAATAAAAGAAACGTTTATCATGTGAGATGAATCCACCTATAACAAAGCAGTTTCACAGAGAGCTTCTTTCTAGTTTTTATCTGGGGATGTTTGTTTTTTCACCATAGGTCTCAATGGGCTCCCATATGTGCCATCGCATATTCTACAAGAAGGGTGTTTTCAACCTCCTGAATCAAAAGAAATATTTAACTCTGTGAGGTGAATCTACACTATCTACACTTCAAAAGCAGTATCACAGATAACTTCTTTTTAGTTTTTATCTGGGGATTCTTAGTTTTGCAGAGTAGGCCTCAATGGGCTCCCAAATGTCCCTTCCCAGATTCTACAAGAAGAGCGTTTCCATCCTGGTGAAACAAAATAAACGTTTAACACTGAGATGAATCCACATATCACAAAGCACTTTCACAGATAGCTTCTTTCTCATTTTTATCTGGGAATAATCAGTTTTTCATAGTAGGCATTAATGGGCTCCCAAATGTCCTTTCACAGATTCTACATGGAGAGTATTTCCAACCTGATGAATCAAAAGAAAAGTTTAACTCTGTTAGATGAATTCAAACTTCACAAAGCAGTTTCAGAGATAGCTTCTTTCTAGTTTATACCTGGGGATGTTTCATTTTTCACCATAGGCCGCAAAAGGCTCCCAAATGTCCATTTGCAGTTACTGCAGGAACAGTGTTTCCACCCTGCTGAATGAAAAAAAAGTTTAACTCTGTGAGATGAACCTACACATCTGAAAGCAGTTTCACAGGTAGCTTCTAATTAGTTTTTATTTGGTGATATTCAGTTTTAAATCATAGGCCTCGGGGGCTCCCAAATGTCACTTCACAGATTCTATAAGAAGAGTGTTTCCAACCTGCTGAATTAAAAGAAAAGTTTAACTCTGTGAGATGAATTTACACCTCACAGAGCAGTTTCACAGAGAGTTTCCATCTACTTTTTATCTGAGTATATTATTTTTTTCACAGTAGGACTCCATAGGCTCCCAAATGTCCTATCGCAGACTCTATAAGAGTGTTTTCAACCTGCTATAACAAAAAAAGGCTTAATTCTGTGAGACGTATCCTCAGATCAAAAAAGCAGTTTCACAGATAGCTTCTTCTTAGCTTTTATCGAGAGATATTCGGTTTTCCACAGTATGCCCCAATTATCCCCCAAATGTCCCCTCATGGATTCTACAGAAAGTTTTTCAAACCTGCTGAATCAAAAGAATGGTGTACCTCTGTGAGACGAATCCGCATGCCACAAAGCAGTTACACAGATAGCTTCTTACAAGTTTATATCTGGGGATATTTGGTTTTTTATTTCAGGACTCAATGGTCTCCCAAATGTCCCTTCACAGGTTCTACAAGAATAGTATTTCAACATGCTGAAATAAAATAATGGTTTAACTCTGTGAGATGAATCCACTCATCAGAAAGCAGTTTCACAGATAGGATTTTTCTCCTTTTTTTTCTGCAAGAAAAGTGTTTCCAACATGCTGATTCAAAAGAAAGTTTTAAAACTGTGATGTGAATTCACACATCACAGTTAGTTTCACCATAGTTTCTTTCTACTTTTTACCTGGGGATATTTGTTTTTTCACCATAGGCCTCAATGGTTGACCAAATTTCCCTTCAAAGTTTCTACAAGAATAGTGTTTCTAACCTGATGAAACAAAAGAAAGGTTTAACACTGTGAGATGAATGCACACAACACAAAACAGTTTCACAGATAGCTTCTTACTCATTTTTATCTGAGATTATTTGATTTATCACCATAGGCCTCAATAGTCTCCTAAATGTACATTCATATATACTACACCAAAAGTGTTTCCAACCTGCTGGATCAAAAGAATGGCTTAACTCTGTGAGATCAATCCAAACATGAGAAAGCAGTTTCACAGAGATATTTTTTTTTAGTTTTTATCTGTAGATATTTGGTTTTTCATTACAGGCCTCAATGGGCTCCCAAATGTCCCTTCGCAGATTCCACAAGAAGAGTGTTTCCAACCTGCTGAAAGAAATGTTTAACATATTGAGATGAATCCACACATCACAAAGCAATTTCAGAAATAGCTTCTTTCTAGCTTTTGTCTGGGAATATTTGGGAATCTTCACAGATTTTACAAGAAAAGTGTTTCCAACATGCTGAATCAAAAGAACTTTTAACTCTGTGAGATGAATCCACCCATCAGAAAGCAGTTTCACAGATAGCTTCTTTCTATTTTTTATCTAGGGATATTGGATTTTTCACGATAGGCCTCAATGGGCTTCCAAATGCTTCTTCACAGCTTCTACAAGCAGAGTGTTTTCAACCTGCTGAATCAAAAAAAAGGTTTAAATCTGTCAGATGAATCCACATATCACACAGTGGTTTCACAGATTGCTTCTTCCTAGTTTGTGTCTGGGGATATTCGGTTATTCACCAAAGGCCTCAATGGGCTCCCAAATTTCCCTTCACAGATTTTACAAAAAGGGTGTTTCCAAACTGCTGAGTTAAAAGAATGGTTTAACATTGTGAGATGACTCCACACATAACAAAGCAGGTTCATAGATACCTTTTTCTAGTTTTTATCTGGGGATAATCACTTTTCCACCATAGGCCTCAATGGTCTGCCAAATGTTTCTTTACAGATTCTACAAGAGGAGTGTTTCCAACCTGCTCTAACAAAAGAAAGGTTTAACTCTGTGATACTAATCCACAGATCAGAAAGCAGTTTCACAGATAGCTTCTTTCTAGTTTTTATCTCTGGATACTTGGTTTTCACCAAAGTGCACAATGGACTCCCAAATGTTTCTTTGCAGATTCTACAAGAAGAGTGTTTCCAACCTGATGGATCAACAGAAAGGTTTAACTCTTTGAGATGAAGCCACGCATCACAAAGCAGTTTCACAGATGGCTTCTTTCTAGTTTTTATCTGGGGATAATCTGTTTTTCACCATAGCCCTAATGGGCTATGAATTGTACCTTCGGAGTTTGTACAAAAAGAGTGTTTCCAACCTGCTGAATCAAAAGAAATATTTAACTCTGAGAGGTGAATGCACACATCAGAAAGCAGTTTCACAGATTGCTTCTTTCTATGTTTTATCTGACTATTCGGTTTTTTACAGTTGGCCTCAATTGGCTCCCAAATATCCCTTTGCAGATTCTACAAAAAGAGTGTTTTAAACCTGGTGTATAAAAAGAATATTTTACCTCTTTGAGATTAATCCACACATCACAAAGCACTTTCACAGATAGCTTCTTTCTTGTATTTATGTTGGGATGTTCGGTTTTTCACTATAGGCCTCAATGGGCTCTCAAATGTCCATTCACAGATTGTACAAGAAGAGTGTTTCCAACCTGCTGGATCAAAAGAACAGTTTAACTCTGTGAGATGAATCTACACATCACAAAGCAGTCTCTCAGATAGGTTCTTTCTAGTTTTTATCTAGGGATATTCTGTTTTTCACCACAGGCCTCAATAGGCTCCCAAATGTCTCGTCGCAGATTATAGAAGAAGAGTTTTTCCAACCTGCTAAAACAAAAGAAAGGTTTAACACATTGAGCCGAATACACACATCACAAAGAAGCTTTACAGATAGCTTTTTTTCTAGTTTTTATCTGAGGATAGTCCGTTTTTCACCTTAGGCCTCAGTAGGCTCCAAAATGTCCATTTGCAGTTACTACAAGAAGAGTGTTTCCAACCTGCTGAATCAAAAGAAAGTTTTAACTCTCTGAGATGAATCCACAAATCAGAAAGCAGCTTCAAAGATAGCTTCCTTCTAGCTTTTATATGGGGATATTTTGTGTTTCACCATAGGCCTAAATGGGCTTCCAAAAGTCCCTTCACATATTCTACAAGAAGAGTGTTTCCAACCTGCTGAATCAAAGGAAGTTTTAAAACTGGTGTTGTGAATCCACACATCACAAAACAGTTTTGCAGATTGCTTCTTCTTAGTTTTTATCTGTGGATATTCAGTTTTTCAGAGTAGGCCTCAATATGCTCCCAAATGTCCCTTTGCAGATTCTACAAAAACAGTGTTTCCAACCTCCTAAAGCAAAAGAATGGTTTAACTCTGTGAGATGAATCCACACATTTCAAAGCAGTTTCACAGGTAGATTCTTTCTACTTTTCATTTTAGGATATTCAGTTTTTCTTTACAGGCATCAATGGTCTCCAAATTGTTCCTTCACAGATTTTACAAGAGGAGTGTTTCCAACCTGCAGAATCAAAATAATAGTTTAACTCTGTGAGATGAATCCACACATCACAAAGTAGTTTCACAGATAGCTCTTTCTAGTTTTTATCTGGGGATATTCGGTTTTTCACCATAAGCCTTGATGGTCTCCCAACTGTCCCTTCACAGATTCTACCAGTAGGGGTTTCCAACCTGATGAATCAAAAGAAAGGTTTAACTCTGTGAGGTTAATACAACACATCACAAAGCAGTTTCACAGATAGCTTCTTAGTTTTATCTGGGGATATTCTGTTTTTCACTGTAGGCCTCAATGGGCTCCCAAATATCCCTTCACAGATTCTACAAAATGTGTGTTTCCAAGTTGCTGAATGAAAAGAATGTTTTAACTCTGAAGGGTGAATCCACACATCACAAAGCAGTTTCACATATAGCTTCTTTCTCGTTTTTATCTGGGTATATTCCGTTTTCCACCATAGGCCTCAATGGGGATTCGAAATAACCCATCACAGATTCTACAAGAAAACTGTTTCCAACCTGCTGAGAGAAAAGAAAATTTAACACAGCAAGACGAATCCATACATCAGAAAGCAGTTTCACCGATAGCTTTTTTCCAGTTTTTATCTGCGAATATTTGTTTTTTTCACTGTAAGCCTCAATAAGCTCCCAAATGTCCACTCACAGATACTACAAGAAGAGTGTTTCCAACCTGCTGAATCAGAACCAAGGTTTAATTCTGTGAGATGAATCCACACATCACAAAGCAATTTCACAGATAGCTTATTCTTTATCTGGGGATATCAGTTTTTCACAGTAGGCCTCAATGGGTTTTCACATGTCCCTTCACAGATTCTACAAAGAGTTTTTCCACCTTGATGAATCAAAAGAATGGTTTAACTCTGAAAGGTGAATCCACCCATCGCAAAGCAGTTTTGCAGATAGCTTATTTCTAGTTTTTTCTGGGGATATTCACCATAAGCCTCAATGGTCTCCCAAACGTCCCTTTGCAGATTCTACAAAAAGAGTGTTTCCAAACTGCTCAAATGAAAGAAAAGTTTAACACATTGAGATGAATCCACACATCACAAAGCAGATTCACAAATAGCCTCTTTTTAGTTTTTATCTGAGGATATTATGTTTTTCACCATAGGCCTAAATTGGCTCCCAAATGTCCATTCACAAATTCTACACGAATAATGTTTCCAACATGCTGAAGCAATAGAAAGTTTTAACTCTGTGAGATGAATCCACAAATAAGAAAGCGGGTTCACAAATCGCTTCTTTCTAGTTTTTATCTGGAGATATTTGGTTTTTCACCATAGGTCTCCATGGTCTCCCAAACGTCCCTTTGCAGATTCTACAAGAAGAGTGTTTCCAACCTGCTGAATCACAACAAAGGTTAATTCTGTGAGAGGAATCCACTCTTCACAAAGCAGTTTTTCCAATAGATTCCTTCCAGTTTTTATCAGTGGATATTCAATGGTTCCCTATAGGCCTGAGCAACATCCCAAACATCCTTTCCAAGTTTCTACTAACAGAGTGTTTCTATCCTGCTAAATTAAAAGAAATGTTTAACTCTGTGTGATCAATACACACATCACAAAGCGGCTTCCCAGATAGCTTCTTTCTAGTTTTTATTGGTGGATATTCTGTTGTTCAGTATAGGCATCAATGGGCTCCCAAATGTCCCTTTGCAGATTCTACAGAAAGAATTTTTCCAACCCGGTGAATCAAAAGAAATTTTTATCTCTGTGAGATGAATACATACATCACCAACCTGTTTCACAGATAGCTTCTTTCCATTTTTTGTATGGGGATATTTGTTTTTTTCATAATAGGTTTCAATGGGCTCCTTAAGGTCCCTTCACAGATTCTACATAAGAGGGTTTCCATCCTGCTGAATCAGAAAAATGTTTAACTCTGTGAGATGAAATCAAACAGTTTCACAGATAGCTTCTTTCTACCTTTTATTGGCAGATATACAGTTTTTTACTATAGGCCTCATTATTGTGTTCCCAAATGTCCCTTCAGAGATCCTACAAACAGTGTTTCCAACCTACTGAGACAAAGGAAAAGCTGATATGTGTGAGATGAATTCACACATTGCAAAGCAGTTTCACAGATAGCTTCTTTCTAGTTTTGGTTGGAGTATATTCGGTTTTTCACTGTAGGACTCAATAGGAACACAAAAGTCCCTTTGCATATTCTATATTTGAATGTTTCCAACCTGCTCAATCAAAAGAAAGGACTAACTCTGTGAGATAAGCCCACATATCTCAAAGCAGTTTCACAGATAGATTCTTTCTAGTTTTAATTGTGGAATATTCAGTTTTTCACTATGGGATCACAAATTTTTTTTTGCAAATGCTACAAAAAGAGTGTTTCCAACTGGCTGAATCACAAGAAAAGTTTAACTCTGTGAGATGAATCCACACAACACAAAACGTTTTCACAGATAGCTTCTTTTTAGCTTTGATCTGCAGATATTTTTTTCTTCATTATAGGCCTCAATGGGCTCCCATATGTCCCTTCTTAAATTCTACAAAGAGTGTCTCCAACTTGCTGAATCGAAAGAAAGATTTAGCTTTGTGACATGAATTCACACTTAACAAAACATTTTAACAGATTGTGTCTTTCTAGTTTTTATCAGAAAATTTTGGTTTTCATTGCAGGCCTAAATGTGCTCCCAAATGTCCCTTCTCATATTATACAAAAAGTGTGTTTCCAATTTTATGAATCAAAAAAAGGTTTAACTCTGTGAAATGAAGCCACACATCACAAAGAGGTTTCACAGATAGCTTCTTAATGGTTTTTATTGGAAGATATTCAGTATTTTGCTGTAGGCCTCAATGAGCTTCCAAATGTCCCTTCGCATATTTTACAAACAGAGTGATTCCAAACTGCTGAATCAAAGAAAGATTTAATTCCATGAGATGAATCCACACATCACAAAATGGTTTCACAGCTTCTTTCTTGTTTTTATTCACAAATATTCAGTTTTTCAATGTAGCCCTCAATGACTTCCCAAAAGTCCCTTCGCATATTCTACAAAAAGAGTGTTTCCAACCTGCTGAATCAAAAGAAAGTTTTAACTCTGTGAGATCAATCCACAGATTGAAAAGTGATTTCAAAAGTACCTTCTTTAAAGTTTTTATCAGGGGATATTCATATTTTCACTATAGGCCTCAATGGGCTCCCAAATGTCCTGTCCCAGATTCCACAAAAAGATTGTTTCCAATCTCTTGAAAACAAAGACAGGTTCAACTGTATGAGATGAATCCAACATCACAAAGTCGTTTCATGGATAGCGTCTTTCTGTTTGTTTCTTTGTTTTTTGTTTTGTTTTTTTTTTTGTGGATAATCAGTACTTCACTATAGGTGTCAATGGACTCCCATATGTCCCTTCAGAGATACTACAAGTAGAGTTTTTTCCAACCTGCTTAAAAAAAAAAAAAATTTACCTCAGGGACATGAATCCACACATCACAAAGCAGTAGAACAGATATTTTCTTTCCAGTTTTTATCAGGGCATGTTCAGTTTTTCACTACATACCTCAATAGAATTCCAAATGTCCATTCACAGATTCTACAAACTAAGTGTTTTCATCCTGCTGAATCAAAAGAAATGTGTAATACTGTGACATGAATCCACACATCAAAAGGAGTTTCAGAGACAGCTTCTTACTAGTTTTTATTGGAGGATATTCTGATTTTCACTATAGGCCTCAATGGGATCCCAAATGTCCCCTCACAGCTTCAACAAAAAGTGTTTCCAACCTGTTAAATCAAAAGAAAGGTTTACCACTGTGAGATAAATCTACACATCACAAAAGCAGTTTCCCAGTTCAGTTTTTCTTCAGTTTCTTTCAGTTTCTTTTCATTACAGGCCTCAGTGGTCTTCCAAATCTCTTTTTTCAGTTTCCTGAATTAAAAGACAGGTTTGCCTCCGTGAGATGAATCCAAACATCACAAAGTGGTTTAGCAGATAGCTTGTTTTTGGTTTTTAATGGTGGGTGTTCGATTTATCACTGTAGGCCTCAATGGGCTCTAAGTGTCCTTTCACAGATTTTACAAAAGAGTGTTTCCAACCAGCTGAATTAAAAGACAGTTTTAACTCACTGAAATGAATCCACACATTGCAAAGCAGTTTCACAGAGAGCTTGCTTCTTTCTAGTTTTTATTGGGGGATATTCGGTTTTCCACTGTAGACCTCAGTAAGCTCCCAAATGGCACTTCAAGAAACAGAGTGTTTCCAACCTGATGAATCAAAAGAAAAGTTTAACTCTTTGAGATAAATCCACAAAATGTGAAGCAGTTTCACAGATCCTTTCTTCTAGTTTGTATTGGAAGATATTCAGTTTTTCACTATAGGCCTCAATGGGCTTCCAAATCTAACTTTGCAGATTCTACTAACAGATTCCAAAGTGCAATTCAAAAGAAATGTTTAACTCTGTGAGATAAATCCACACATCACAAAGTGGTTTCACAGATAGCTTCTTTTTAGTTTTTATCAGTGACTATTCCATATTTCACTATTGGCTTTAAGGGGCTCTCCAATGTCCCTTCACAAATTCTAGAGTGTTTTTGACCTGCCAAATCAAAAGAAAAGCTTAGCCCTCTGAGATGAATCCATACATCACAAATCAGTTTCACAGATAACTTCTTTTTAGTTTTTATCTAGGGATATTGTTTTTCACTATAGGCCTCAATGGGCTCCCAAATGTTTCTTTTTATATTCTACAATCAGAGTGTTTCCAACTGTGAAATGAAGGGAAAGGTTTAACTCTGTGAGATGAATCTACACATCACAAAGCAGTTTCACAGGTAGCTTGTTTCTAGTTTATTTAGAAAGATATACTTTTTTTATTATTGGCCTCAATGGGCTCTCAAATGTGCCTTCTTAGATTTTACAAAAAATGTGTTTCCAACCTGCTGAATCAAAAGCCAGGTATAACTCTGGGAGATGAATCCAAAAGTTGGAAAGCAGTTTCACAGATAGCTTCTTTCTAGTTTTTATTGGGGGACATTCAGTTTTTCACTGTGGTCCTCAATGGTCTCCCAAATGTCCCTTCTCAAATTCTACAAAAAAAGTGTTTCCAACATCCTGAATCAAAAGACAGGTTTAACTCTGTGAGATGAATCCACACATCACAAAGCAGTTTCACAGATAGCTTCTTTTTAATTTTTATTGGTAGATATTCGGTATTTTACTATAGGCCTCAATGGGCTCCGAAATTTCTCTTCAGAGATTCTACAAACAGAGTGTTTCCAACCTGCTGAATCAAAAGAAAGGTTTAACCCTGTGAGCTGAATGCAGGCAATGCAACGCAGTTTCACAGATACTTTCTTCTAGTTTTTATCGGGGGATATTCAGTTTTTCACTATAGGCCTTATTGGGCTCCCGAATGTAACTTTGCAGATTCTACTAACAAAGAGTTTCCAACCTGCTGAAACAAAAGACACATTTAACTCTGTGAGATGAATCCATACATCACAAAGCAGTTTCATAGATAGCTTTTTCTAGTTACTATTTGGGGACATCATTCGGTTTTTTACTATAGGCCTCAATGGGCTCCAAATTGTTTTATCCCATATTCTACAAACAAGGTGTTTCCAACTACTAAATCAAAAGTAAGGTTTAACTCTGTGAGGTGGAGCCACACACTGTGAAGCAGTTTCACAAATATGTTATTTCCAGATTTTATTGGGGAATATTTTGTTATTCATTATAGGCCTCAGTGGTGTCCCAAATGTCCATTCACAGATTCCATAAACAGAGTGTTTCCAACCTAATGTATCAAAACAAAGGTTTAACTCTGTGAGCTGAATGCACACATTGCACAGCAGTTTCACAGATAGCTTCTTTCTAGTTTTTATTCAGGGATATTCTGTTTTTCCCTGTAGTCCTCAAAGGTCTTCCAAATGTCCCTTCTCAGAGTCTACAAAAAGAGTGTTTCCAATGGTCCTCATCTTCTTGGAGTGCTTTAGGCTGGCCAGCAGCACTGGGAAGTGGAGTCATTGGTGTTCTTGTTTGTGAGCCTGTGGTGCGGCTCTGTTGGCTGGAACCTTAAAGATAGCCACAATGTCTGAAAATGGTGATAATGAAAAGATGGCTGCCCTGGAGGCCAAAATCTGTCATCAAATTGAGGTTTAACCATCTAACAACAGACTTTAATGTAATTGTGGAAGCACTGAGCAAATCCAAGGCAGAACTCATGGAAATCAGTGAAGATAAAACTAAAATCAGAAGGTCTCCAAGCAAACCCCTATCTGAAGTGACTGATGAATATAAAAATGATGTAAAAAACAGATCTGTTTATATTAAAGGCTTCCCAACTGATGCAAATTTTGATGGCATAAAAGAATGGTTAGAAGATAAAGGTCAAGTACTAAATATTCAGATGAGAAGAACATTGCATAAAGCATTTAAGGGATCCATTTTTGTTATGTTTGATAGCATTGAATCTGCTAAGAAGTTTGTAGAGACCCCTGGCCAGAAGTACAAAGAAACAGACCTGCTAATACTTTTCTTTTTTTTTTTTTTGAGACAGAGTCTCACTCTGTCACCCAGGCTGGAGTGCAGTGGCGCGATCTCGGCTCACTGCAAGCTCCGCCTCCTGGGTTCACGCCATTCTCCCACCTCAGCCTCTCCGAGTAGCTGGGACTACAGGCGCCCGCCACCGCGCCCGGCTAATTTTTTTTTGTATTTTTAGTAGAGATGGGGTTTCACCATGGTCTCGATCTCCTGACCTCATGATCTGCCCGCCTCGGCCTCCCAAAGTGCTGGGATTACAAGTGTGAGCCACCGTGCCTGGCCCAGACCTGCTAATACTTTTCAAGGATAATTACTTTGCCAAAAAAAAGAAGAAAGAAAACAAAATAAAGTGGAAGCTAAATTAAGAGCTAAACAGAGCAAGAAGCAAAACAAAAGTTAGAAGAAGATGCTGAAATGAAATCTCTAGAAGAAAAGATTGGATGCTTGCTGAAATTTTCAGGTGATTTAGATGACCAGACCTGTAGAGAAGATTTACACATACTTTTCTCAAATCATGGTGAAATAAAATGGATAGACTTCATCAGAGGAGCAAAAGAGGGTATTATTCTATTTAAAGAAAAAGCCAAGGAAGCATTGGGTAAAGCCAAAAATGCAAATAACGGTAATCTGCAATTAAGGAACAAAGAAGTGACTTGGGAAGCACTAGAAAGAGAGGTGGAAAAAGAAGCACTGAAAAAAATAATAGAAGACCAACAAAAAACCCTAAACAAATGGAAGTCAAAAGGTCACAGATTTAAAGGAAAAGGAAAGGGTAATAAAGCTGCCCAGCCTGGGTCTGGTAAAGGAAAAGTACAGTTTCAGGGCAAGAAAACGAAATTTGCTAGTGATGATGGACATGATGAAAATGGTGCAACTGGACCTGTGAAAAGAGCAAAAGAAGAAACAGACAAAGAATAACCTGCATCCAAACAACAGAAGGCAGAAAATGGTGCTGGAGGCCAGTAGTTCAGTAAACCAATTTTTTATTCATTTCAAATAGGTTTTAAACTACTTTTGTCTGCAGGGGCTTTTAAAATGAAAACTGAATTAGGTCCACTTCAATGTCCCCCTGTGAGAAAGGAAAAATTTTTTTGTTGTTTAACTTGTCTTTTTGTTATGCAAATGAGATTTCTCTGAATGTATAGTTCTGTTTGTGTTATTTCAGATGATTCAAATATCAAAAGGAAGATTCTTCCATTAAATTGCCTTTGTAATATGAGAATGTATTAGTAGAAACTAATAAAATATATACTATTTGAAAAAAAAGAGTGTTTCCAACGTCCTGAATCAAAAGACAGGTTTAATTCTGTGAGATGAATCTACACATCACAAAGCGGTTTCACAGGTAGCTTCTTTTTAGTTTTTAACAGTAGATATTCAGTATTTCACTATAGGCCTCAATGGGCTCCAAAATATCTCTTCAGATATCCTATAGAGTGTTTCCAACCTGCCTAATCAAAAGACAGGTTTAAATCTGTGAGATGAATCCACACATCAAAAGTGGTTTCACAGATGGCTTCTTTCCAGTTTCATTGAGACATATATGGTTTTTCACTATAGTCCTCAATGGGCTCCAAATGACTTTTTGCAGATTTTATGAAAGAGTGTTTTCAACCTGCTGAATCAAAAGAAAGGTTTAACTGTGTGAAATGAATCTACACATCTCAAAGCGGTCTCCCAGATAGCTTCTATTTTAGTTTTTATTGGTGGATATTTTATACTTCACTACAGGCTTTTATGGGCTCCCTAATATCCCTTCATAGATTCTACCAACCCAGTGTTTCCAACCTGCTGAATTAAAAGTCAAGTTTAAACCTGTGAGATGAATCCATACATCACAAATGAATTTCACAGACAGCTTCTTTCCAGTTTTCATCTGGGGACATTTGGTTTTTAACTATAGACCTCAATGGGCTCCTAAATATTTTTTCTCATATTCTGCAAACAGAGAGTCTCCAATGCTAAACCAAAAGAAATGTTTAACCCTGTGAGATGAATCCACACATCACAAAGCAATTTCACAGATAGCTTCTTTCTAGTTCATATAGAAATATATAGTTTTTTATTATAGGCCTCAATGGGCTTCCAAGTGTCCCTTCATAGATTCTAAAGAAAAAGTATTTTCAACCTGGTGAATCAAAATTCAAGCTTAACTCTATGAGATGAATCTGCACGATGAAAAGCAGTTTCACAGATAGCATCTTTCTGTTTTTCATTGGGGGATATTCAGTTTTTCACTGTAGTTCTCAATGGTCTCCCAAAAGTCCTTTCTCAGATTCTACAAAAAGAGTTTTTCCAGCCTCCTGAATCAAAAGATAGTTTCAACTCTGTCAGATGAATCCACACATCACAAAGAAATTTCACAGATATCTTCTTTTTAGATTTTATCCATGGATATTTGGTATTTCACTATAGGTCTCAATTGGGTCTTAAATGTCTCTTCAGAGTTTCTACAGACAGAGTGCTTCCAACCTGCCGAATGAAAAGAAATTTTTATGTCAGTGAGATGAATCCACACAATGCAATGCCGTTTCACAGGTACTTTCTTCTAGTTTTTATCAGGGTATATTGTATTTTTCACTATAGCCCTCAATGGGCTCCCAAATATAACTTCACAGATTCTACTAACAGAGTGTTTCCAAACTGCTGAATCAAAAGAAAGGTTTAACTCTGTGAGACAAAATCACACACCACAATATGGCCTCAGAAATAGCTTCTTTCTATATTTTATTGGGGAATATTTGGTTATTCACCCTAGTCCTCCATGTTGTCCCAAAAGTCCATTTGCAGATTCCATAAATAGTTTTTTCAACCTGATGAATCAAAAGAAAGATTTAACTCTGTGAGTTGAATCCACACTTTGCAAAGTGGTTTCACAAATAGTTTCTTTCTTTTTTATATCAGGAGATATACGGTTTTTTATTATAGGCCTCAATGGGCTCTCAAATGTCACTTCACAGATTCTATAAAAAAAGTGTTTCCAACCTGCTGAATCAAAAGTCAGGTTTAACTTTATCACATGAATCCACACATTGGAAATCGGTTTCACACATAGTTTCTTTCTAGTTTTTATTGGAGGATGTTTGGTTTTCCACTGTAGACCTCAAAGGTCTCCCAAATGCCTCTTCTCAGGTTCAACAAAAAGAGTGTTTCCAACTTCCTGAATCAAAAGACAGGTTTAACTCTGTGAGATAAATCCACACATCATTTACCTGTTTCACAGATAGCTTCTTTTTAGTTTTTACTAGTGGATATTTGATATTACACTACAGGCCCCAGTCAGCTCCCAAAGCTCTCTTCAGAGATACTACAGAGTGTTTCCAACCTGCTGAATCAAAAGAAAGTTTTAACTCTGTGAGATGAATCAACATATTGAAAAGCAATTTCACAGATAGTTTCTTCCTAGTTTTTATCAGGGGATATTCGATTTTTCACTGTAGGTTTCAAGGGGCCCCCAAATGTTTCTTCAAAGATGCTACAAAAAGTGTGTTTCCAACCTGCTGAATCCAAAGAAATGTTTAACTGTTTGAGATGAATCCACACTTTGCAACAAAGTTTCACAGATAGCTTCTTTAAAGTTTTCATCGAAGGATATTCAGTTTTTCACAGTAGGACTAAATGGGCTCCCAAATGTCCCTTCTCAGATTCCACAAAAAAAGTACTCCCAACCTGCTGAATTAAAATAAAGGTTTAACTCTCTGAGATGAATCCACACATCGCATGCAATTTCTGAGATAGCTTCTTTATTGTTTTTATCAGTGCATATTTTGTATTTTACTATAGGCTTCAATGTGATCCAAAATGTCTCTTCACAGATTCTACAAACAGAGTGTTTCCAACCCGCTTTATCAAAAGAAAGGTTTACCTCTGTGAGATGAATCCACACAATGCAAAGCAGTTTCACAGGTAGCTTCACTCTAGTGTTTATCTGGGTATATTAAGTTTTTCATTATAGGCCTCAAAAGGCTCCCAAATGTTTCCTCCCATATTCTACAAACAGTGTTTCCAACCTGCTGAATCAAAAGACAAGTTTAACTCTGTGAGATGAATCCCCACATCACAAAGTGGTATTACACATAGCTTCTTTCTAGTTTCTATTAGGGTATATTCAGTTTTTCACTTCAGGCCTCAATGGGATTTTAAATGCCAATTCTGTTTCTACAAACAGAGTGTTTCCATCCTGCTGAATCAAAAGAAATGTTTAACTCTGGAAAATGAATCCACACATTGCAAAGTAGTTTCCCAGATAGCTTCTTTCTAGTTTTAATGATGGGATATTCAGTTTTTCCCTATAGTCTTCAATGGCCTCCCAAATGTCCTTTTGTAGATTCTACAAAAACTGTGTTTCCAACCTGCTAAATCAAAAGAATGTTTAACTCTGGGAGATGAATCCACACATCACAAAGCAGTTTCACAGATAGCTTCTTTCCTGTTTTTATCTGGGAATATTCGGTTTTTCACCAGAGGCCTGAATGGGCTCTCAATATCCCTTTGCAGATTCTACAAAATGATTGTTTCCAATCTCCCGAATCAAAGAAAGGTTTAACTCTGTGAGATGAATGCACATCTCACAAAGCTTGTTCACAGGGAGATTCTATCTAGTTTTATTGGGGGATAGTCTGTTTTTCACTGTTGACCTCACCTGGCTTCAAAATAGCCCTTTGCAGATTTTACAAAAAAGTATTTCCAACTTGCTGAATCAAAAGATTGGTTTGCCTCTGAGAGATGGATCCACACATTGCAAAGCAGCTTCCCAGATAGATTATTTCGAGTTTTTATCAGGGGTACTCAGTTTTGCATTTTAGGCTTCAGTGGGCTTTCACATGTCTCTTCGCAGTTTCTACAAACACAGTGTTTCCAACCTATTGAACCAAAAGAAACATTTAACTCTGTGAGATGATTCTAAACATTGCAAAGAGGTTTCACAGACAGCTTCTTTGTAGTTTTTATCAGGGGATATACGATTTTTCACTATGGGCCTCAATGCACCCACAAATGTCACTTTTCAGATTCTATAAAAAGAGTGTTTCCAACCTGCTGAATCAAAGAACAGTTTACTTCTTTGAGATGGATCCACAAGTCACAAAGCAGCTTCAAAGATAGCATTTTTCTGGATTTTTTCAGAAGATGTTCTGTTTTTTACTACAGACCTCAATGGGCCAGAAAATATCACTTCACAGATTTTACAAAAATAGTGTTTCAAACCTGCAGAATCAAAAGACAGGTTTAACTCAGTGAGATGAATCCACACCCAACAAATCATTTTCACAGACAGCTTTTTTTCTACTTTTTATCGAGGGATATTTGGTTTTGAACAATAGGCCTCAATGGGCTCCCAAATATCTCTTCACAGATTCTCCAGAGTGTTTCCAACCTGCTTAGTCAAAAGGAAGGTTTAACTCTGTGAGATAAATCTACACATTGAGATGTGGTTTCACATATAGCTTCTTTCTAGTTTTTATCAGGGGATATTCAGGTTTTCACTGTTGGCCTCAGTGTCTCTCAAGTGTCCCTTCACAGATTCTACAGAGTGTTTCCAACCTGCTGAATAAAAAAAATAAGATTTAAGTCTGTGAGATGAATCCACACATCATAAAGTGGTTTCACAGATAGCTTCTTTCTAGCATATATCAGGAGATATTACTTTTTTCGCTATAGTCCTCAATGGGCTCCCAAATTATCCTTCCCAGATTCTACAAACAGAGTGTTTCCAACCTGCTGAATCAAAAGACAGGTTTAACTCAGTGAGGTGAATCCAAACATCACACAGTGGTTTCACAGTAGCTCCTTTGAAGTTTTTATCGGGGATATTCCATTTTTCCCTGTAGGCCTCATTTGGCTACCAAATGTTTCTTTGCCAATTTCACAAAAAGAGTCTTTCCAACCTGCTGAATCAAAAGACAATTTTAAATCTGTGAGATGAATCCACACATCACAAAGCTGTTTCACAGATAGATTCTTTCTACTTTTTATCTGGGGATATTCCATTTTTCACTGTAGGCCTCAGTGGTCTCCAAACTGTCCCTTTGTAGTTTCTACAAAAAGAATGTTTAGCTGGAATCAAAGAAATGTTTAACTCTATGACATGAATCCACACATTGCCAAGAAGTTTCACAGATAGCCTCTTTCTTGTTTTTATCAAGGGATATTTTGTTTTTCTCTATAGGCTTCAATGGGCTCCCAAATGTCCCTTCACAGATTCTACATGAAGAGTGTTTCCAACCTGATGAATCAAAATAAAGGTTTAATTCTGTGAGGTGAATTCATGTATCATGAAGCAGTTTCACAGGTAGCTTCTTTCTAGTTTTTGCCACAGGATAGTCAGATTTTCACTAAAGTCTCAGTAAACTCTAAAATATCCCTTCACAGATTCTGCAAAGAAAAATGTGTTTACAACCTGCTGATATAAAAGAAAGGTTTAACTTTGTGAGCTGAATCCACACATTGCAAAGCAGTTTCACAGACAGGTTCATTCATGTGCTTATCATGGGATATTTGTTTTTTCTCCATAGGCCTCAGTGGGCTCAGAAATGTCTTTTTGCAGATTCTACAAAAAGAATGTTTCCAACCTACTGAATCAGAAGAAAGTGTTAACTCTGTGAGGTGAATCCACAAATTACAAAGCAGTTTAACAGACAGCTAATTTTTAATTTTTTATCATGATATTCAGTTTTATAACTACACACATTTATGGGCTCTGAAATGTCCCTTTGCATATTCTGCAAAAGCAGTGTTTTCAACCTGCTGAATCACAAGGAAGTTTTAATTCTGTGAGCTGAATACACACATCCAAAGCAGTTTCACAGGTAGGTTCTTGCTGGTTTTTATCATGGGAAGTTCATTTTTTCGCTACAGACCTCAGTGGACACTGAAATATCCCTTCTCAGATTCTGCAACAAATGTGTTTTCAACCTGCTGAATCAAAAGAAAGTTTAAATCTGTGAGCTGAATCACACATAACCAAGCGGTTTCACAGATAGCTTCTTTGTAGTTGTTATTGCAGGATATTTCTTTTTGTCCCTATAGGCCACTGTGTGCTTCAAAACGTCTTTTTGCAGATTCTGAAAAAAGGGTGTTTCCAACCAGGTCCATCAGAAGAAAGTTTTAACTCTGTGAGCTGAATCCAACATCATAAAGCAGTTTCATGGATAGCTTCTTTCTACTTTTTATCTCAGGATATTCAGTTTTTAACTATAAGGCTCAATGGACACAGAAATGTCGCAGTTTCTACAAAAAGAGTGTTTCCACCCTGCTGAATCAAAAGAAAGGTTTAACTCTGAGCTGAATCCACAAATGCAAAGCAGTTTCACAGATAATCTCTTTCTAGTTATTATCACAAGATATTTGGTTTTTCACTATAGGCCTCAGTTGGCTTTGAAATGTCTCTTCACAGATTCTACAAAAAGAGTGTTTCCAACCTGCTGAATCAAAAGAAAGTTTTAACTCTGTGAGGTGAATCCACACATCACAAACCAGTTTCACAGATAGCGCTTTTGAGTTTTTCTGGAGGTATATTCTCTTTTCTACTATAGGCCTCAGTGGGCTCCAAAATGTCCCTTCACAGATTTTGTAAACAGAAGTGTATACCTTCTGCTTAATCCAAAGAATCGTTAAACTCTGTGAGGTGAAACCACTCGTCAAAAAGCAGTTTCACAGACAGCTTCTTTCTAGTTTTTAGCACAAGATATTCAAATTATCACTATAGGCCTCAGTGGGCTTCAAAATGTCTCTTTGCAGTCTCTGCAACAAGAGTGTTTCCCATCTGATGAATCAAAAGATAGATTTAACTCTGTGAGGTGAATCCACATCTCAAAGCAGTTTCACAGATAGCTTCTTTCTAGTTTTTATTGTGGGGTATTCTGTATTTCACTCAGGTCTCTGTGGACTCTGAAATATTTCTTTGCAGATTCTTCGAAAAAAGTGTTTCCAACATGCTGAATATTCGGTTTTTCAGTGTAGACCTCAGTGGGCTCTGAAATGTCCTTTGTCAGATTATACAGAAAGAGTGTTTCCAACATGCTGAATAAAAAGACAGTTTTAACTCTGTGAGATGAATGCACACGTTGCAAAGTGTTTTCACAGATAGCTTCTTTTTAGTTTTTTGGCAGGTTAATTGGTTTTTCACTATAGGCCTCAGTGGGCTTTGAACTGTTTCTCCCGAGATTCCATAAAAAGATTGTTTGGAATCTTTACTGAATGAAAATAAATATTTAACTTTGTTAGCTGAATTCACTATAACAAAGCAGTTTCACAGATAGCTTCTTTATAGTTCTTATTGCAAAATATTAGCATTTTTAATATAGGCCTCTGGGGGCTGGTAAATATCCTTTCACAGATTTTGTGACAAGAATGTTTCCCACCTGCTGAATCAAAACATAAGTTTAACATGTGAGCTGAATCTACACATGACCAAGCAGTTTCCCAGGTATCTTATTTCTGTTTTTTATTGCAGGATATTCAGTTTTTCACTATTGGCCTCAGAGGGCTCCAAAATGTTTCTTCACAGATTCAACAAAAAGAGTGTTTCCATTCTCTGAATCAAACGAAAGTTTTAATTATGTGAAATGAATCCACACATCACAAAATCGTTTCAGAGATAGATTTTTTCTAGTTTTAACAGTGGGATATTTGGTTTTTCACTGTAGGCCTCAGTGAGCTCTGAAATGTCCCTTCACAGATTCCGCAAAAAGAGAGTTTCCAAAATGCTGAATGAGAGAAAAAGTTTATCTCTGTGAGTTGAATTCACACATCACATAGCTGTTTCACAGTTAGTTTCTTTCTAGTTGTTATCACGGGATATTTGGTTTTTATCTACAGGCCTCAGTGGGCACTGAAATGTCTGTCCCTTGCAGATTCTACAACAAAAGTATTTCCAACCTGCTGGATCAAAAGAAAAGTATAACTCTGAGAGTTGAATCCACATCATTGCAAACTGTTTCAATGATAGATTCTTGCTAGATTTTATTTGAGATATTAGGTTTTTAACTATAGTCCTCAGGGACTCCTAAATGTCCCTTTGCAGATTTTGCAATGAGAGAGTTTCCAACCTGCTGAATCAAAAGAAAAGTTTAACTCTTTTGGTGAAGCCACACATCATAAAGTTGTTATACACATAGCTTCCTTCTAGTTTTCGTCTGGGGATATTCGTTTTTTCACTATAGGCCTCAGAGGGCTCTGAAATGTCCCTTCGCTGATTCTGAAAAAAAAAAAAAAAAAAAAAGTGTTTTTGGCCAGGCTTGGTGGCTCACACCTATAATCCCAGCACTTTGGGAAGCTGAGGTGGGCAGATCACGAGGTCAGGAGATCAAGACCATCCTGGCTAACACAGTGAAACCCTGCCTCTAATAACAAAATAGAAAAAATTATCTGGGCATGGTGGTGGGCGCCTGTAGTCCCAGTTATTCAGGAGGCTGAGGTGGGAGAATGGCATGAACCTGGGAGGCAGAGCTTGCAGTGAGCCAAGATTGCACCACTGCACTCCAGCCTGGGTGACAGAGCGAGACCCCATCAAGAAAAAAAAAACAACAACAGTGTTTTTAAAATACTGAATGAAAAGAAAAGTTCATCTCTGTGAGCTGAATCCACAGATCACAAAAGAGTTGCACATATAATTTCTTTGTAGTTTTTATCAAGGGATGTCCAGTTTTTAAGTATAGGACTCAGTTGGCACTGAAATGTCCCTTTGCAGATTCTCCAAAAGTGTGCTTTCAACCTGCTGAATCAAAAGAATGTTTTAACTCTATGAAGTGAAACCACACATCACAAAGCAGTTTCGCAGGTAGCTTCTTTCAAATTCTTATCATGAGATATTCTGTTTTTCACTATAGGCCTCGATGGGTGCCCAAATGTCCCTTGGTAGATTGTACAAGAAGAGTGTTTCCTGAATGTCCTTTCACAGATTCTACAAAAAAAGTGTTTCCAACCTGTTGATTCAGAAGGAAGTTTTAACTCTGTGAGGTAAATTTACACATCGCAAAGCAGTTTCACAGATAGCTTCCCTCAAGTTTTTATTGTGAAATATTCAGCTTTTCCCTATAGGTCTCAGTGGGCTCCAAAATGTCCCCTCACTGATTCTACAAAAAGAGTGTTTCCAACCTGCTAAATCAAAGAAAAGATTTTACTCTGTGAAGTAAATCCACACATCACAAAGCAGTTTCACAGATAGCTTCTTTTCAGTTTATATTGCGAGATATTCGATTTTTCACCATTGGCCTCAGTGGCCTCCTAAATGTCCCTTTCACAGATTCTGCAAAAGGAGTGTTTCCAACCAGTCGAATCAAAGAATGGTTTAACTCTGTGAGCAGAATCCACACATCACAAAGTGGTTTCACAAAATGCTTCTTTCAATGTTTTATAGCAGGATATTCAGCTTTTCACCACAGTGCTCAGTGGGCTTCAAAATGTTCCTTCACAGATTCTACAAAATGAGTGTTTCCAACCTGCTGAATCTAAAGATTTAACTCTGTGAGATGAATCTACACATTGCAATGTGGCTTCACAGATAACTTCTTTCTACTTTTTGTTGGGGGATATTTGGTTTTTCACTATAGGCCTCAATGGGCTCCAAAATGTCCCTTCAGAGATTCTACAAAAAGAGTGTTTTCCACCTGCAGAATCAAAATCAAGTTTTGAATCACTGAGATGAATCCACAAATTGCAAAGCATTTTCACAGGTAGGTTATTTGTTGTTTTTATCTCAGGATATTCGGGTTTACACTGTAGGTCTCAATGGGCCTTGAAATGTCCCCTTGTAGATTCCACAGAAAGGGAGTTTCCAATCTGCTGAATAAAAACATAGGTATAAGTCACTGAGATGAATCCATATATTGCAAAGCATTTTTACTGATAGCTTGTTTCTAGTTTTTATTGTGGAATATTCTGGATTTCACTATAGGCCTCAATGGGCTCTGAAATGTCCCCTCGTGGATTATACAAAAAGAGTGTTTCCAACCTGCTGAATCAAAGGAAAGGTTTAACTCTGTAGATGAATCCACAGATCACGAAGAATCTTCACGTGTTGCTTGTTTTTGTTTTTACCATGGGATATTCTTTTTTTCACTATAGGCCTCAGTGGTCTCTAAAATTTTCCCTCATAGATTCTCCAAACAAAGTGTTTCCAACATTCTGATTCAAAACAAAGGGTAAACACTGTGAGATGAATCCACAAATCGCTAAGCATTGTCACTGAGAGCTTCTTCCTAGTTGTATTTTTTTTTTGCTTTTTTTTTTTGCAGGATATTCCTGTTTTTACTATAAGCCTCACTGGGCTTTGAAATGTCTGCTCATATATTCTACAACAAGAGTGTTTCCAACCAGCTGAATCAAAACAAAGCTTTTACTCTTTACATGAATCCACAGATGAATCTGTGAAGATGTATCTCCACAGATGAATCTGTGAAGATGTATCTTCACAGATCCCATGTTTCCAGCTTTTATTGCAGGATATTTGGTTTTCTACTATAGGCCTCACTGGTCTCTGAAATTTCCCCTCATAGATTCTACAAAAAAAAAAAAGGATTTCCAACATTCTGAATCAAAAGAAGAAGTAAACTCTCTGGGACAAACCCACACATTGCAAAGCATTTTCACTGAGAGCTGGTTTCTAGTGTTTATCATGCAATATTAGGGTTTTTACTACAAGCATCAATAGCCTTTGAAATGTCCCTTTGAAGATTCGACAAATGGAGTGTTTCTCACCTACCGAATCAAAACAAAGGTTTAACACTGTAAGAGGAATCCATAGGTCACAAAGCATTATCAGTGATAGCCTTTTTCTTTCTAGTTTTTATCATGAGATATTCAGCTTTTCAATGTAGGCCTCAATGGATGTCAAAATGTCCCCTGTTAGATTCTACAGAAAAGTGGTTTCCAACATGCTGAATCAACATAAGTGTTTAACTCTGTGCAATGAATCCACACATTGCAAAGCATTTTCACTGAGAGCTTGTTTCTAGCTTTTATCATAAGATATTCAGTTTTTCACTCTAGGCCTCAATGTGCTACAAAATGTTCCTTCCCAGATGCTACAAAAAGAGTCTTTCCAACCTGCTGAATCAAAACAAAGGTTTAATTCTGTGAGTTGAATCTGCACATTGCAAAGCATTTTCACTGATTGATTGTTTCTAGTTTATATTGTGGGTTACTTGGTTTTTCACAATAGGCAGCAAAGGGCTTTGAAATGTCCCTTAGTAGATACTACAAAAAGAGTGTTTCCAACTTGTTGAGTCAAAATAAAGTTTTAACTCTGTTAGATGTATCTATACTTCACATAGCATTTTCACTTATTGCTTGTTTCTAGTTTTCATCACAGGATATTCGGTTTTTCAGTGTAGGCCTTAATGGGCTACGAGATATCCCTTCATAGATTCTACAGAAAGAGTGTTTCCAACGTGCTGAATCAATACAAAGGTTTATCTCACTGAGATGAATCCACTCATTGCAAAGCATTTTCACAGATAGCTTGTTTCTTGTCTTTATTGCTGGATATTGAGGTGTTCACCATAGGCCTCAGTGGGCTTCAAAATGTCCTCTCATAGATTGTACAAAAAGAGTGTTTTCAACCTGCTGAATCAAAACAAAGGTTTAACTCAATGAGATGAATCCATATATTGCAAAACCTTTTGATAGACAGCTTCTTTCTAGTCTTTATCACAGGTTATTCAGCATTTCACTATAGACCTCAATGGGATCTAAAATGTACCCTCATAGATTCTACAAAAAGAGTGTTTCTAATCAGCTGAACCAAAAAAAAGCTTTAATTCTGTAGATGAATCCACACATCACAATGCATCTTCACAGATAGCGTTTTTTCTAGTTTTTATCACAAGATAATCAATTTTTTACCATAGGACTCATTGGTCTCAGTTTCCTCTCATAGATTCTACAAAAAAGCGTTTCCAACCTTCTAAACCAAAACACAAATTAAACTCTGTGATATGTATCCTCACATATTGCAAACCATTTTCACTGAGAGTTGATTTCTAGTTTTTATTGCAGGATATTGTTATTTTCACTGGAAGCCTCAATAAGCTTGGAAATGTCCCTTCGTAGATTCTACAAAAAGAGTGTTTTCAACCTGCTGAATCAAAACAAAGTTTACCACTGTGAGAGGAATCCATATGTCAGAAATTATTTTCACTGATAGTTTGTTTCTAGATTTTATCATGAGATATTCAGCTTTTCAACATAGGCTTCAATGGACTCCAAAATATCTCGTGGTAGATCTTTCAAAAAATTGTTTTCAACACACTGAATCAAAACAAAAATTTAACTTTGTGAGATGAATCCACACATCACACAGCATTTTTACTGAGAGCGTTGTTTCTAGCTTTTATTCTAAGATATTCAGTTTTTCACTGTAGGCCTCAATGGGCTCCAAAATGTCTTTTCAAAGATACTACAAAAATATTGTTTACAAACTGCTTAATCAAAAGAAAGATTTAATTCTGTGAGATGAATCTGCACATCACAAAGCATTTTCACTGACAGCTTGATTCTAGTTTTTATCATGGGATATTTGATTTTTTAGTATAGGTCTCAATGGCCTCTGAAATGCCCCTTTGTAGATTTTACAATAAGAGTATTTCCAACCTGCAGGAACTATACAAAGTTTTACCTCATGGAGATGAATCCACAGATCACAAAGAATTTTCACTGAGAATATGTTTCTAGTTTTTATCTTGGGATATTCTGGTTTTCACTGCAGGCCTCAAAGGGCTCTGAAATGTCTCCTTGTAGATTCTACAGAAAGAGTGTTTCCAACCAGCTGAATCAAAACAAATGTTTAACTCTGTGAGACTAATCCACAAATTGCAAAGTACTTTCATAGAGATCTGCTTTCTAGTTTTTATCATGATATGTGAGGGTTTTCACTATTAGAATCAATTGACTTTGAAATGTCCATTCATAAATTCTAGAAAAAGAGTGTATCCAACCTGTGGAATCAAAACAAAGCTTAATACTCTGAGAGAAATCCATATGTTGCAAAGCATTACCAGTGATAGCTTGTTTCTAGTTTTTATTGTGAGATATTTGGCCTTTCAACATAGGCCTGAATGGATTCCAAAATGTCCCCTGGTTGATTCCACAAAAGAATTGTTTCCAACATGTTGAATCAAAACAAACATTTAACTCAGTGTGATGAATCCACATATTGCACAGTGTTTTCACTGAGAACTTGTTTCTAGTTTTTATCACAAGATATTCAGTTTTGCACTGTAGGCCTCAGTGGGCTCTAAAATGTTTCTTCATAGATGCAACAAAAAAGAGTATTTCCAACCTGCTAAATCAAAACAAAGGTTTAGTTCCATGAGTTGAATCTGCTCATTGAAAAGCATTTTCACTGATAGATTGTTTCCGGTTTATTTCATGAGATACTCAGTTTTTCTTTTTTTTTTTTTTTTTGAGATGAAGTCTCGCTCTGTCGCCCAGGCTGGAGTGCAGTGGCGCAATCTCGGCTCACTGCAAGCTCCACCTCCCGGGTTCACGCCATTCTCCTGCCTCAGCCTCTCTGAGTTGCTGGGACTACAGGCGCCCGCCACCACACCCAGCTAATTTTTTTTGTATTTTTAGTAGAGACGGGGTTTCACCGTGGTCTCGATCTCCTGACCTCGTGATCCGCCTGCCTCAGCCTCCCAAAGTGCTGGGATTACAAGCATGAGCCACTGAGCCCAGCCAAGATACTCAGTTTTTCAAAATAGGCAGCAAAGGGCTTTGAAATGTCCCTTTGGAGATTCCACAAAAAGAACGTTTCCAACCTGCTGAGACAAAACAAATGTTTAACTCTGTTAGATGGATCTACAAATTGCATAGCATCTTCACTAATAGCATGTTTCTAGTTTTTATCATGGGATATCCTAGTTTTTACTATAGTCCTCAATGGGCTTCAAAATGTCCCCTTGTAGATTCTACAGATGTAGTGTTTCCAACTTGCTGAATGAAAACAAATGTTTAACTCTGTGAGATGAATCCACACATTGCAAAGCAATTTCACTGAGAGATTGCTTCTAGGTTTTATCGTTGGGTATTCAGATTTTCATGGTAGGCAACAATGGGCTGTGAAATGTCCCTCCTAGATTCTACAAAAAGAGTGTATCCAACCTGCTGAATCAATACAAAGTTTTAACTCACTGAGATGAATCCACACATCACAAAGCGTTTCACTGGGAGCTTGTTTCTGGTGTTTATCATGGGATATTCAGGTTTTCACTGTAGGCTGCTATGGACTCCACAATGTCTCTTCGTAGTTTATACAAAAAGAATGTTTCCAACGAGCTGAATCAAAACAAAGGTTTAACTCACTGAGATGAATCCACACATCACAAAGCATTTTCACAGGTAGCTTTTTTTCTAACTTGTATGGCAGGATATTCAGGTTTTCAATATAGAACTCAATAGGCTCCAAAATGTCCCCTTTTAGATATTACAAAAATAGCATTTGCAACTTGCTGAATCAAAACAAAGCTGTAATTCTTTTAGGTGAATCCATACACCATAAATGATTTTCACGGATAGCTGTTTCTAGTTTTTATTGTGGGATATTCGGATTTTTACTACAGGCCTCAATGCGCGTCAAAATGTTCCTTCATAGATTCTACAAAAAGAGTGTTTCCAACCTGCTGAATCAAAACAAAAGTTTAAATCTGTGAGATGAATTCACACATCACAAAGCATTTTCACGGATAGCTTATTTCTAGCTTTTATTGCATGGCATTTGGATTTTCACTATAGGCCTCACCAGCCTCAGAAATGTTCCTTGGTAGATTGTGCAAAAAGAGTGTTTCTAATCTGCTGAATCAAAACAAAGGTTTATCTCTGTGAGAGGAATCCACACAGTGCAAAGCATTTTCACGGAGAGCTTGTTTCTAGTTTTTATCACAGAATATTCAGGTTTTCACTACAGGCCTATGGGCTATGAAATGTCCATTCATAGATTCTACAAAAGGAGTGTTTCTAACATGCTGAATCAAACCAAAGGTTTAACTTTGTGAGATGAATCCACATATCACATAGCATGTTCACAAAGGGCTTGTTTCTAGTTATTATTGTGGAATATTTGTTTTTTCACCATAGGCCTCAATGGGCACTGAAATGTCCTTTTGCAGATTCCACAAAAAGAGTATTTCCAGCATGCGGAGTCAAAACGAAGGTTTATCTCTGTGAGATGAATCCACACATTGAAAGCATTTTCACTGAGAGCTTGTTCCTAGTTTTTATCGTGGGATATTCATGTTTTTACTATAGGCCTCAATGGGCTTTCAAATGGCTCCTCATAGACTCTATAACAGTGTTTCCAACCTGCTGAATGAAAATAAAGGTTTCACACCATGAGAAGAATCCATATGTTGCAAAGCATTTTCATGGATAGTTTTTTCTAGTTTTTACAGGAGATATTCAGCTTTTCAATATAGGACTCAATGGACTCTGAAACGTCATTTGGTAGATCCTATAAAGAGTTTCCAATATGCTGAATCAAAACAGATGTTTAACTCTGTTAGTTAAATCCACACATTGCACAGCATTTTCACTGAGAGATTGTTTCTAGTCTTTATCATTGGATATTCAGTTTTTCTATATTATGTTCCTTTGGTGATTCTGCAGAGTGTTTCCAACCTGATGGATCTAAACAAAAGTTTAACTCTATAAATTGAATCCACACCTTGCAACGCATTTACCCTGTGAGCTTGTTTCTAGTTTTTATAGTGGGATATTAGGATTTTCACTATGAGCCTCAATAGGTTTTGATATGTCCCTTCGTAGATTCCAGAAAAAAAGAGTGTTTCCAACCTGCTGAATCAAAACAAAGGTTTTACATTGTGAGATGAATTCTTATGTCTCAAAACATTTTCAATGATAGCTTGTTTCTAGTTTTTATCACGAGATATTCAGCTTTTCAATACGGGCCTCAATGGACTTCAAAAGATTTCCTGGTAGATTCTACAAAACAGAGTTTCCAACATGCTGAATCAAAACAAACGTTTAACTCTGTGAATTGAAGCCACACATCACACAGCATTTTCACTGAGAGCTTGTTTCTAGTTTTTATTGTGGGATATTCAGTTTTTCACTGTAGGCCTCAACGGACTCCAAAATATCCCCTTGTAGATTCTACAAAAACACTTTCTTTTTCCAACAAGCTGAACCAAAACAAAGGTTTAGTTCTGTGAGATAAATCTGCACATTGCAAAGCATTTTCACTGACAGGTTGTTTCTAGTTTTTATCATGGAATATTTGGTTTGTAAGTACAGGCCTCAATGGGCTCCAAAGTGTCCTTTCATAGATTCTACAAAAAGAGTGTTTCCAACCTGCTGAATCAATATAAAAGTTTAACTCACTGAGATGAATCCACACATCACAAAGCATTGTCACTGATAACTTTTATCCAGTATTTATTGTAGGATAGTCATGTTTTCTCTGTAGGCACTATGGGCTCCAAAATGTCCTATTGTAGATTCTATAAAAAAAGTTTTTCCAACCTGCAGAACCAAAACAAAGGTTTACCTGATTGAAATGAATCCACGTATCTCAAAGCATTTTTACAGATAGCTTGTTTCTAATTTTTATTGTGGGATATTCATGTTTTAAATATAGGCCTCAAGGGGCTCCAAAATGTCTCTTCATAGATTTTACAAAGAATGTTTTCCACTTTCTGAATCAAAACAAAGTTTTAACTCTGTTAGGTGAACACACACTGCAAAGAATTTTCACCGATAGCTTGTTTCTAGTTTTTTATTCTGAGATATTCGGTTTTTCAATATAGGCATCAATGGAATCCATAATAGTTCTTTGTAGATTCTACAAAAACAGAGTTCCCAACCTGCTGAATCAAAACAAATATTTAATTATGTGAGATGAATCCACACATCACAAAGAAATTTCATTGACATCCTTTTTCTAGTTTTTATCACAGAATATTCAGTTTTTCACTCCAGGCAGCATTGGGCTCTCAAATGTCCCATCGTAGATTCTACAAAAAGAGTGTTTCCAACCTACTGAATCAAAACAAAGGTTTAACTCTGTGAGTTTAATTTGCACATTGCATAGTATTTTCACTGGGAGACAGTTTCTAGTTTTTATTGCAGGATATTCGGTTTTTCATTCTAGGCATCAATGGGCTTCAAAATGTTCCTTTGTAGATTCTTCAAAAAGAGTGTTTCCAACCTGCTGAAACAAAACAAAGATTTAACTCTGTGAGATGAATGTACACATCACATAATATTTTTACCAAGTGCTTGTTTCTAGTTTTTATTGCAAGATATTCGGTTTTTCACTATAGTCCTCAATGCACACTGAAATATCCCTTTATAGATTCTCCCAAAGAGGAATTTCCAACTTGCACTGTCAAAACAAAGGTTTAACTCTATGAGATGAATCCACACATCAGAAAGTATTTTTACTGAGAGCTGGTTTCTAGTTTTTATTGCGGGATATTCAGGTTTTTAACTGTAGACATTTATGGGCTCCACCAAGTCCCTTCATAGATTCTATAAAAGAGTGTTTTCAACGTGCTGAAGCAAAACAAAGGTATAACTCTGTGATATGGATCCACACATAGCAAAATATTTTAACTGAGAACTTTTTTTTCAGTTTTTATCATGGGATATTTAGTTTTTCACTACAAGGCTTAATGGGCTCTGAAATGTCCCTTTGTAGAATCTACAAAAAATTGTTTCCAACTTGCAGAATCGAAACAAAATTTTAATTCTGTAAGATGAATTTGCACATTGCAAAGTATTTTCACTGATTTGCTTGTTTTATAGTTTTTATTGCAGGATATTTGTTTTTTTCATATAGCCCTCAATGTGCTTCAAAATGTCCCTTCATAGAGCCTAAGAAAAGAATGTTCCCAACTTGCTGAATCAAAATAAACGTTTAACTCACTGAGATTAATCCATACATCACAAAGCATTTTTGCTGACGGCGTGTTTCTTGTTTTTATTGCAGGATATTTAGGATTTCACTATAGGCCTCAATGGGCTCTGAAATATTCTCTTGTAGCTTCCACAAAAAGAGCCTTTCCAACGTGCTGAATCAAAACAAAGCTTTAACTCTGTGGTTGAATCCACAAATCACAAAGCATCTTCACAGATAGCTTGTTTCTAGTTTTTATCATGAGATATTCTTTTTTTTTTTACTATAGGCCTCAATGGTTTCTGAAATTTTCTCTTGTAGATTCTCCAAGTGTTTCTAACCTTCTTAATCAAAACACAGGGTAAACATATTGAGATGGAACCACACAATGCTAAGCATTTTCTCTGAGAGCTTGTTTATAGTTTTTATCATGGGATATTCTGTTTTAACTATAAGCCTCAATGGGCTTTGAAATGTCACCTCATAGATTCTACAGAAACAGTGTTTCCAATTTGCTGAATCAAAACCAAGGTTTAACTCTGTGAGATGAATAGTCACATTGCAAAGCAGTTTCACAGGTAGCTTCTTTCTAGTTTATATTGGATGATATTTGGGTTTTCACTATAGGCCTCAATGGGTGCCCAATTGTCCCTCCGCAGATTTTACAAAAAGAGGGTTTCCAACCTACTGAAGCTAAACAAAGGTTTAACTCTGTGAGATAAATGTACACATTGCAATGGATTTTCACTGAGTTCTTGTTTCTATTTTTCATCACAGAATATTTGCTTTTTCTCAATAAGCCCCTTTGGGCTCCAAAATGTTGCTTTGTATATTCAAAAGATAAGTTTTTCCCACCTGCTGAATCAAAACAAAGGTTTAACTTTGTGACATGAATCCATACATCACAAAACATTTTCACAGATAGCTTGTTTTTAATTTTTATTGTAGGATATTCAAGTTTTCACAGTAGACCTCAATAGGCTCTGAAATGATCCTTTGTAGATTCTACAAAAAGAATGTTTCCCACATGATGAATCAAAACAAAGATTTAACTTTGTGAGATGAATCCAAACATAAGGATGCATTTTCACTGATAGCTTCTTTCTAGTTTTCATTGCGAGACATTCAGTTTTTCACTATAGGCCCAAATGGATTATGAAATGTCTCCTCGTAGATTCTTCAAAAAGTGTTTGTTACATGCTGCATCAAAAGAAATCTTGAACTCTGTGAGATGAATTTACACATCACAAAGTATTCTCACAGATAGCTTGTTTCAGTTTTTATCACATGATATTCTAGTTTGCAAAACACACCTCAAGGGGCTCCAAAATGTTCTTTTGTAGAGTATGAAAAGAGTGTTTCCAACCTGCTAAATCAAAACCAAGGTAAATCTCTGTGAGATGAATGCACATATTTTATCATGAGATACTTGGTTTTTCACTACAAGCCTCAATGGTCTCAAAATATCCCCTCATAGATTCTACAAAAATTCCGTTTCTGTGGGAATTGAACAATGAGAACACATAGACACAGGAAGGGGAAAATCATACTCTGGGGACTGTTGAGGGGTGGGGGGAGGGGGGAGGGACAGCATTAGGAGATATACCTAATGCTAAATGACGAGTTAATGGGTGCAGCACACCAACATAGCACATGGATACATACGTAACAAACCTGCACCTTGTGCACATGTACCCTAAAACTTAAAGTATAATAAAAAAAAAAGTTCCGTTTCCAACCTGCTGAATCAAAACAAAGGTTTACTTTATTGAGATGAATCCACACATCACAGAGCATTTACACTGACAGTTTGTTTCTAGTTTTTATTGTGAGATATTCTGGATTTCACTATAGGCCTCAATGGGATTTAAAATGTCCCCTTCTAGCTTCTGCAAAAAGAGAGTTTCCAACCTGCTGAATCAAAACAAAGGTTTAACTCTTTTAGATGAATACACACATCACAAATCATTTCCACTGAGAGCTTGTTTCTAGTTTTTATCACAGGATATTCTGTTTTTCACTATAGGCCTCAATAGGCTTCAAAATGTCCATTCTTAGATTCTACAAAAAGTGTTTCCAACCTGCTGAATCAAAACAAAGGTTTACCTTTGTGAGATGAATGCACACATCAAGAATTTTCACTGAGAGCATGTTTCCAGTTTTTATGTCAGGATATTTGTTTTTTTTACAATAGGCCTCAATGGCTCTGAAATGTTTCTTCATAGAATCTACAAAAAGAGTGCTTCCAACCTGCTGAATCAGAAACAAAGCTTTAAATCATTGAGATGAACCCACACATAACAAAGCATTTTCTCAGAGATCTTGTTTCCAGTTTTTATAGCAGAATATTCAGTTTTTCACTATAGCCATCAATGGACTCTGAAATGTCCTCTTTTAGATTCTATATAAAGAGTGCTTCCAACCTCATGAATGAAAATGAAAGTTTAAATCTGTAGATGATACACAGATCACAAAGCATTTTCATGGAGAGCTTGTTTCTAGTTTTTATCTTGGGTTATTTGGTTCTTCTTTATAGGCCTAAATGGGTTCTGAAGTGTCCCCTCATAGATTCTACAAAAAGAGTGATGCCAACCTGCTAAATCAAAACAGAGGTTTGGCTCTGTGAGAGGAATCCACATATCACAAAGCATTTTCACTGATGGCTTGTGTCTAGTTTTTATCATGGGATATTCCTTTCTTTACCATAAGCCTCAGTGACCTCCAAAGCGTCCCCTTGTAGATTCTACAAGAAAAGATTTTCCAACCTGCTGAATCAAAATAAAGTTTTAACTCTGTAAGATGAATCCAAACATTGCAAAGCATTTTCATTGATAACTTCTTTCTGGTTTTATCATGGGGTATTTGGTGTTCCACAAAAGGCCTCAATGTGCTCTGAAATGTCCTCTCATAGGTTCCAAAAAAAAAAAGAGTGTTTCTAACCTGCTAAATCAAAACAAAATTTAGCCCTTTGACATGAGTCCAATATGGCATAGCATTTTCACAGATTGCTTGTTTCTAGTTTTTAGCATGGGATATTTGGTTTTTCAAAATAGGCCACAGTGGGCTCATAAAGGTTTCTTTGTAGATTCTACAAAAAGTTATTCCTACTTGCTGAATCAAAAGCTGAGTTTTAACTCATTGAGATGAATCTACAAATCACAAACTATTTTCACTGAAATCTTTTTTCCAGTTTTTATTGAAAGATATTCTGTTTTTCACTATAGGACTCAATGGGCTCTGCAATGTCCCTCATAGATTCTACAAAAAGAGTGTTTCCAATCTCCTGAATCAAAATCAATGTTTAACTCAGTGAGATGAATCCACACATTGCAAAGCATTTTCACTGAAAGTCTGTTTCTAGTTTGTATCACGGGATATTCAGTTTTTTCTTTAGTGCTCAATTGTCTTTGAAATGTCTCCTCATAGATTCTACAAAAAAAAGTGTTTCCAACCTGCAAAATCAAAACGAAGGTTTAACTCTATAAGAAGAATCCAAACATCACAAAGCATTTTCACTGATAGCTTGTGACCGGTTATCACAGGATATTTGGTTTTTCACAATAGGCCTCAATGGTCTCTGAAATGTCTTGTCATAGATTCTACAAAAAGAGTGTTTCCAAACTGCTGAATCAGTTCAAAGGTTTAACTCGCTGAGATGAAGCCACACATCACAATGAATTTTCACAGATAGCTTGTTTGTAGTTATCGCGGGATATTTAGGTTTTCACTATAGATCTCAATGGGCTGCAAAATGTCCCCTTGTAGATTCTACAAAAAAGAATGTTTCTAACATGCTAAATCAAAACAATGGTTTAAATCTGTGAGATGAATCTACACACCACAAATAATTTTCACAGATAACTTGTTTCAAGTTTTTATCGTGGGATATTTGTTTTTTCACTACAGGCTGCCATAAGCTCTGAAATGTCCGATTGTAGATTCTAAAAAAAAAAGTATTGTCAACCTTTGGAAGCAGAACGAAGGTTGAACTCTGTGAGATGAATCCACATATTGCAAACCATTTCACTGAGAGATTTTTCATAGTTTCTATCACAAGATATTTGGTGTTTCACTATAGGCCTCGATGGGCTCTACAATGTCCCTATGTAGATTCTACAAAAAGATTGTTTCCAACTTGCTGAATCAAAACAAGGGTTTATTTCTGTGAGATGAATCCACACATCACAAAGCATTTTCACTGATAGCTTGTTTTTAGTTCTTATCATGGGATATTCTGTTTTTCAATATAGGCCTCAATGGGCCTTACAGTGTCCCTTCTTAGATTCTACCAAAAGCATTTTTTCCAACTGGCTGAATCAATACAAATGTTTCACTCACTGAGATGAATCCACACCTCACAAATATTTTCACAGATAGGTTGTTTCTAATTTTTATCATGGGATATTTGGGTTTTCAGTATAGGCCTAAATGGGATCTGAAATGTTCCCTCATTGAGTCGATAAAAGGTTTCCAACTTGCTGAATCATAACAAAAGTTAAACTCTGTTAGATGAATCCACAAATCACAAATCACAAATCATTTTCACATATAGCCCTTTTCTCGTTATTAAAAACAGGATATTCAGTTTTTCACTATAGTCCTCCATTAATTCTACAGTGTCCCTTTGTAGATTCTAAAAAAAGCATGTTTCCAACCTGCTTAATCAAAACAAAGGTTTATCTCACTGATGTGAATCCACACATCAGAATGCATTTTCACTGAGAGCTTCTTTCTACTTTTTATTGTGAGATATTTAAGTTTGCACTATAGGCACCAATGGGCTCTGAAATATCCCCTCATAGGTTCTACAAATAGAGTGTTCCTAACCTACTGAATCAAACCAAAGGTTTAACTCTGTTAATGAATTCACACATTGCAAAGCTTTTTCACAGATAGCTTGTTTCTATTTTTTATCGTGGGATATTCTGTTTTTCACTATAGGCTCAATGGTCTCCAAAATCTCCCCTCATAGATGGTACAAAAAAAGTGTTTTCAACTGACTGAATCAAAATAAATGTTTAACTCTGTTAGATGAATCCACACTCACAAAACATTTTCACTGAGAGCTTGTTTCTAGGTTTTATCACAGAATTCTCATTTTTTCACAGTAGGCATTAATGGGCTCTGGAAAGTCCCTTTGTAGATACTACAAAAAAAGTGTTTTGAACTTGCTGAATCAAAACCATGGTTTAACACTGTGAGATCAATCTGCACATCCCATAGCATTTACACTGAGAGTTTGTTTCTCATTTTTATCACAGGATATTCAGGTTTTCACTATAGGCCTCAATGGGCTTCAAAATGTCATCTCATAGATTCTGCAAAAAGAGAGTTTCCAACCTGCTGAATGAGAACAAACGTTTAACTTTGTGAGATGAATGCACACATGGAAAGAACTTTCAATCAGAGCTTGTTTGTAGTTTTTATCTCAAGGTATTTTGTTTTTCACAATAGGCCTCAATGGGCTCAGAAAGATTTCTTTGTACAGAAAGAATGCTTCAAATCTACTGAATCAAAAACAAAATTTTAACACATTGAGATGAATCCACGCATTGCAAAGCATTTTCACTGAGATCTTCTGTCCAGTTTTTAATCACAGGATGTTTGTTTTTTCATTATAGGCCTCAATGGGCTCTAAAATGTCACATCATAGATTCGGCAAAGAGAGTGTTTCCAACCTTCAGAAACAAAATCAAGGTTTAACCCTGTGAGATGAATCCACACCACACATAGCATTTTCACTGAGAGCTTTTTTCTTGTTTTTATCATGGGATATTTGGTTGTTCATTATAGGTCTATATGGTTCTTGAATGTTCCCTCCTACATTCTACAAAAAGAGTGTTTCCAACCTGCTTAATCAAAAAAGAGTTTAAGTCTGTGAGACAAATCCACATGTCACAAAGCAGTTTTACACACAACTTGTTTCCAGTTATTATTGTGGGATATTCAGGTTTTTTTACTATAGGTATCAATGGTTTCTGAAATGTCCCCTCATAGATTCTACAAAAAAGTGTTTCCAATCTGCTTAATCAAAACAAAGTTTTATCTTGGTTAGATGAATCCAAACATCACAAAGAATTTTCACTGATACCTTGTTTCTAATTTTTATTGTGGGATATTTCATTTATCACAATAGGCCTCAATAGGCTCCAAAATGTTCCCTCGTACGTTCTACAAAAACAGTGTTTCCAACCTGCTAAATCAAAACAGGTTTATTTCTGTGAAATGAATTCACCCATCACAAAGCATTTTTACAGATAGCTTGTTTCTAGTTTTTATTGTGGGATGTTCAGTTTTTTACTATAGGCCTCAATGGTGTCTGAAATGTCATCTCGTAGATTCTACAAAAAAAGTGTTTCCAACCTGCCAAATGAAAAAAAAAAGATATTTAACTCTGTTAGATGAATCCAAACATTGCAAAGCATTTTCATTGATATCTTGTTTCTAATTTTTATCATGGAATATTCAGTTTAGCACATTAGGTCTCAACGGGCTGTGAAATGTCCCCTTGCAGATTCTCCAAAAAAAGTGTTTCCAACCTGCTGAACCAAAACAGTGGTTTAACTCTTGAGATGAATGACATATCACATAGCACTTTCACAGAGAGCTTGTTTCTTGTTTTTTATCATGGGATATTCACTATTGGCCTCAAAGGGCTCCAAAATGATCCCTTTTAAATTCTACAGAAAGAGAGTTTAAAACCTGCTGAATCAAATCAAGGATTAACTCTATTAGATGAATCTACACATTGAAAAGCATTATTACACATAGCTCGTTTGTAGTTTTTATCATGTTATATTCAGTTTTTTACTGTAGGCCTCAATCGTCTGTGAAATATTTCCTCCTAGATTCTACAATAAAAGTGTTTCCAACTGGTTGAATCAAAAGAAAAGTTTATCTCTGTTGGATAAACCCAACCATTGTGAAGCATTTTTACTGATACCTTGTTTCTAATTTTTATCATGAAATATTTGGTTTATCACAATAGGCCTCAATGGGCTCTGAAATGTTCCCCTTGTACATTCTACAAAAAGAGTGTTCCTAACATGCTATATCAAAACAAAGGTTTAAATCTGTGATATGAATCCACACGTCACATAGCATTTTCACTTCAGGCTTGTTTCTAGTTTTTAATCGTGGGGCATTCTGTTTTTTACTATAGTCCTCAATGGGCTCCAAAATGACCCCTCATACATTTTGAAAAAGAGTGTTCTCAAACTGCTGAATCAAGTCAAAAGATTGACTCAATTAGATTAATCCACACATTGCAAAGCATTTTCATAGTTAGCTTGTTTCTAGTTTGTTTGTTTGTTTTTTGAGACAGAGTCTTGCTCAGTTGCCCAGGCTGGAGTGAAGTGGTGCCATCTCAGCTCACTGCAAGCCCGGCCTCCAGGGTTCACGCCATTCTCCTTCCTCAGCCTCCCGAGTAGCTGAGACTACAGGCACCCACCACTATGCCCAGATAATTTTTTTTGTATTTTCAGTAGAGACGGGGTTTCACTGTTTTAGCCAGGATGATCTCAATCTCCTGACCTCGTGATCCACCCTTCTCAGCCTCCCAAAGTGATGGGATTACAGGCATGAGCCACCACGCCTGGCCAGCTTGTTTCTAGTTTTCATCATGAGATATTCAGTTTTTTCACTATAGGCCTCAATGGGCTCTGACATGTCCACTTGTAATTCCTACACAAATAGTGTTTACAACCTGCTAAATTAAAACAGAGTTTTAACTCTGTGAGATGAATCCACACATTTCAAAGCATTTTCACAGAAAGCTTGTTTCTAGTTTTTATTGTGGGATGTTCAGCTGCATACTATAGGCCTCAATGGTCTCTGAAATGTTCCTTTCTAGATTCTCCAAAAATGTGTGTCCAACCTGCTGAATCAAAAAAAGGTTTAACTCTGTTGGATGAATCCAACCATAGCAAAGCATTTTCACTGATACCTTGTTTCTAATTTTTATGATGGGATATTTGATTTATCACAATAGGCCTCAATGGACTCTGAAATGTCCTCTTGTAGATCTACAAAAACAGAGTTTCCAACCTGCTGAATCAAAAGAAATGTTTAACTCTGTGAGATGTATCCACACATTGCACAGCCTTTTCACTGAGAGCTTGTTCCTAGTTTTTCTCATGGGATATTATGTTTTTCAATACAGGCGTCAATGGGCTCTGAAATGGCCCTTCATAGATTTTATAAGAAGAGTGTTTCCAAACTGCTGAGTAAAATCAAAGGTTTAAATCTGTTAGATGAATCCACACATCACAAAGCATTTTCACTGAGAGCTTCCTTCTAGTTTTTATCACAGATATTCAGTTTTTCACAGTAAGCCTCAGTGGGCTTTGAAATGTCCCTTCATAATTTCTACAAAAAATAGTGTTTTCAACCTGATGAATCAAAAGAAAGATTTAACTCTGTGAGATGAATACACACATCATAATGTATTTTCACTGAGAGCTTTTTTCTACTTTTTAATGCAAGATGTTCAGTTTTTCACTGTAGGCCTCAATGTGCTCCAAAATGTCCCCTTGTAGATTCTACAAAAAGAGTGTTTCCAACCTGCTGAATCAAAATGAAGGTTTAACTCTGTAAGATGAATCCACACGTCATATAGCACGTTCACTTAGAGCATCGTTCTAGTTTTTATCATGGAATATTTGGGTTTTCACTATAGACCTCAATGGGCTTTGAAATGTCCCCTCATAGATACTGCAAAAAGACTGTATCCAACCTGATAAATCAAGACAAAAGTTTAACTCTGTCAGAGGATTCCACATATTGCAAAGCATTTTCACAGATAGCTTGATTCTATTTTTTATCACGGTATCTTCTGCTTTTCACTATTAGGCCTCAGTGGGCTCTGAAATGTCCTTTCATAGATTCTACAAAACAAGTGTTTAAAACGTGCTGAATCAAAACAAAAGTTTAGCTCTGTGAGATGAATCCATATGTCACAAAGCATTTTAAGATATAGCTTGTTTCTAGCTTTTGTCATGGAATATTTGGATTTTCACTATAGATCTCAATGGGCTCCAAAATGTCCCTTCATAGATTCTACAAAAAGAGTTCTTCCAAGCTGCCTCATCAAAATAAAGGTTTAACTCTGTGAGATGAATCCACACATCACAAGGCATTTTCACTGAGAGCTTGTTTCTAGTTTTTATTGTGGAATATTCCGTTTTTCACTTTAGACATCAAGGAGCTCCACAATGTCTCTTCATAGATTCTACAAAGAGTGTTTCCAACCTGCTGAATTCAAACAAAGATTTAACTCACTGAGATGCATCTACACATTGAAAAGCATTTTCACTGAGATCTTGTTTCTAGTTTTTATCGTGGGATATTCGGGTTTACACTATAGACCTCAATGGGCTCAGAGATGCCCCTATGTAGATGACTCAAAATGAGTGTTTCCAATTAGCTGAATCAAATCAGAGATTTAAGTCTGTTAGGTGAATCCACATATCACAACGCATTTTCCTAAAAACTTGCTTCTAGTTTTCATCAAGGGATATTTATTTTTTTGCAATACACATCAATGGGCTCCAAAATATCCCTTTGTAGATTCTACAAAAAAAGTGTTTCCAACCTGCTGAATCAAAACAAAGGTTAAACTCTGTTAGATTAATCCACATATCACACAACATTTTCACTGAGAGCTTGTTTCTAGTTTTTATTGCAGCATATTTTGTCTTTCAGTCTAGGCTTCAATAGGTACTGAAATGTCCCCTCATAGATTCTACAAAAATTGTGTTTACAACATGCTGAATCAAAAACAAAGGTTAAACTCTGTGAGATGAATTTACACATTGCAAAGCATTTTCAAAGATAGCTTGTTTCTAGTTTTATCTTGGGATATTCGGCTTTTCAATGTAGGCCAATTGGCTCCGAAATTACCTTTCTTAGATATTACAAAAAAGAGTTTTTGCATCCTGGTGAATCAAAACGAAGCTTTAACTCTGTGAAATGAATCCACTTATTACAAAGCATTTTAGCTGATAGCTTGTTTCCAGTTTTTACCCCTGGATATTTTGTTTTTCACAACAGGCATCAATGGACTCTGAAATGTCTCATTGTATATTCTACAAAAAGTGTGTTTCCAATGTGCAGAATCAAAACGAAGGTTTAAATTGGTGAGATGAATCCACACATCACAAAGCATTTTCACTGAGCTCTTGTTTCTAGTTTTCATCGTATGATATTAGTTTTTTCACCATAGACCTCAATGAGCTCTGAATTGTCCCTTCATAGATTCTAAAAAAAGAGTGTTTCCAAACTGCTGAATCAAAAAAAGATTTTACTCAGTGAGACGAATCCACCCATTGCAAAGCATTTTCATTGATAAGTTGTTTATAGTTTTCTCTGAGGGATATTCTGTTTTTCACTATAGTTCTCAATGGGTTCCAAAATGTTTCCCAGTAGATTCTACAAAAAGAGTGTTTCCAACCGGCTGAATCAAAACAAGGATTTATCTCTGTGAGATGAATCCATGCATTGCAAAACATTTTCACTGAGAGCTTGTATCTAGTTTTTATTGCTAGTCATTCTGTTTTTCACTATAAGCCTCAAAGGGATCCAAAATGTCCCTTCATGGATTCTACAAAATGAGTATTTGCCACCTGCTGAATAAAAACAAATGTTTACCTTTGTGAGATAAATCTACAAATAGCAACACATTTTGACTGACAGCTTGTTTCTAGTTTTTATGGTGGGATATTCATTTTTTCCACATAGGAATAAATGGGCTTTGAAATGTCCTGTCATAGATTCTACAAAAACAGTATTTACAACTTGCTGAATCAAAACAAAGGTTAAACTTTTTGAGATAAATCTTCACATCACAAAGTATTTTCACTGATATCTTGTTTCTAGTTTTTATCACAGGATAGTAGGAATTTTACTATTGGCCTCAATGGGCTTTGAAATGTCCGTTTGTAGATTCTAAAAAAAGATGCTTCCAACCTGCTGAATCAAAACAAAGATTTAACTCTCTTAGATGAATCCACACATCAGAAAGCATTTTCCCTAAGAGACCGTTTCTAGTTTTTATCATGGGATTTTCTGTTTTTCACTATAGGTCTCAAAGGGCACTTAAATGTCCCTTTGTGGATATTACAAAAATAGCTAAATCAAAACTAACATTTAACTCTGTGATTTGAATAGACATATTGCAAAGCATTTTCACTACGAGATTGCTTCTAGTTTTTTATCATGGGATATTCAGTTTCTCACTATAGGCCTCAATAAGCTCTGAAATGTCCCTTTGTAGGTTCTACAAAAAGAGTTTCCAGCCTGCTGAACCAAAACAAAGGTTTAACTCTGTAAGATGAATCCACACATCACAAGTAATTTTTACTGACAGATTGCTCCTAGTTTTTATTGCAAGATATTCAGTTTTTCACTACACGCCTCAATGGGCTCTGAAATGTCCTCTTGTAGATTCTACAAACAGCGTTTCCAACCAGCTGAATAGAAAAATAAGTTTAACTTTGTAAGTTGAATTCCCAGATCACAAAGCATTTTCACTGAGAGTTCATTTGTAGTTTTTATCGTGGAATATTTGGTTATTCACTATAGGCCTCTATTGGCTTTGAAATGTCCCTTTGTAAATTCTCCAAAAGCAGTGTTTCCAACCTGCTGAATCAAAACAAACGTTCAACTAAGTAAGATGAATGAATTCACACATAGCAAAGCAATTTCACTGAGAGTTTGCTTCTAGTTTTTATCGTGGAATATTCAGTTTTACACCATAGGACTCAATGGGCTCCGAAATATCCCTTTGTAGATTCTACAAAAAGAGGGTTTCCAACCTGCTGAATCAAAACAAAGGTTTAACTCTGTGAGGTGAATCCACACATTGCAAATCATTTTCACTGAGAGCTTGTTTTTAGTTTTTTTTGCAGGATATTTATGTTTTTACTATAGGCCTCAATGGGCTTTGAAATGTCCCCTAGTAGATTCTACAAAAAAAGTGTTTTCAACCTGCTGAATCAAAGGAAAGCTTTAACTCTGTGACATGATTCTACACATCACCAAGCATTTTCACAAAGAGCTTGTTTGTTGTTTTTATCACAGAATATTCTGGTTTTCACAGTAGGCCTCAATGAACTAAAAAATGTCACTTTATAGATTCTTAAAAATAGTGTTTCCAACCTGTTGAGTCAAAACAAAGGTTCAACCCTGTAAGATGAATCCACACATGATGAAGCAATTTCACCGATAGCTTTTTTCCAGTTTTTATCATGGGATATTTGTTTTTTCACTATAGGTTTTAACAGATTCTACAAGAAGAGTGTTTCCAACCTGATTAATAAAAACAAATGTTTAACTCTGTGAGATGAATCCATACATTGCAGAGTATTTTCACTGAGAAGTTGTTTCTAGTTTTTATACTGGGATATTCGATTTTTCACTATAGGCCTCAATGAGCTCTGAAATGTCCCTTCACAGATTCTAAAAATAGAGTGTTTCCTAACTGCTGAGTCAAAACAAGATTTAACTCTGTGAGACAAATCCACCCATCACAAAGCATTTTCACTGAGAGGTTGTTTGTAATTTTTGTCATGGGATATTGGGGTTTTCACCAGAAGCCTCAATTAGCTTCAAAATATCCCTTTGTATATTCTACAAAAAGAGTGTTTACAACCTGCAGAATCAAAACAAGTTTTAACTCTGTGAGATTAATCCACACATCAAAAATATTTTCACTGGGAGTTTGTTTCTAGTTTTTATCATGGGATATTCGGTTATGAGCTATAGGCCAAAATGAGCTCTGAAATGTCCATCGTAGATTAAGAAAAGAGTGTTTCCAAACTTCTGAGTCAAAGCAAAGTTTAATTAAATGAGGTGAATCCACACATTGTAAGACATTTTCATTGAGAGCTTGTTTCTAGTTTTTATTGCAGGATATTTGGGTTGTTTCTAAAGATCTTAAAGGGCTCTGCAATGTACCATCATAGATTCTACACAAAAATGTTTCCAATCTACTGCATTAAAGCAAAGTTTTAACTCTGTTAGATGAATCTACACATCAAAAATTATTTTCAATGAGAGCATGTTTCTAGTTTTATTGTGGGATATTTGGTTATGCAGTTTAGGCCAACATGAGCTCTGAAATGTCCATCATAGATTGTAAGAAAAGCGTGTTTCCAACCTGCTGAATCAAAACAGAAGTTTAACTCTAGTAGATGAATCCACACATCACAATGCATTGTCACTGAGAGCTTGTTTTTAGTTTGTATTGTGAGATATTTGGTTTTTCACCATAGGACTCAATTGGCTCCAAAATGTCCCTTTGTAGGTTCTACAAAAAGAGTGTTTTCAGGCCTGCTGAATTAAAACAAAGTTTGAACTCAGTGAAATGAATCCACACATGGCAAAGGATTTTCACTGAGAGATTGTTTCCAGTTTTTATCACAAGATACTCAGTTGTTTACTACAGGCCTCAACGGGCTCCGAAATTTCCCTTCATAGATTCTACCAAAAGAGTGTTTGCAACCTGATAAATCACAACAAATGTTTAACTCAATGAGGTGAATCCACACATCACAGAGCATTTTGACTGACAGCTTGTTTCTAGTTTTTCTCTCTTCATATTCAGTTTTTCACTATAGGCCTCAATGGGCTCAGAAATGTCCTTTTGTAGATTCTACAAAGAGTGTTTTCAAACTGCTAAATCAAAACAAAGGTTTAACTCTGTGAGATGAATCCATATATTGCAAAGTATTTACACTGAGAGCTTGTTTCTAATTTTCATGAAGAGTATTCACTTTTTCACTATAGGATTCAATGGGTTTCAAAATGTCCCCTTGAAGTTTCCACAAAAAACTCTTGCCAACATGCTGTATTAAAACAAAGGTTTAACCCTATCAGATAAATTCACAAATCACAAAGCATTTTCTCTTATAGCTTGTTTCTAGTTTTTATCATGGAATATTTAGAGTTTTCACTGTAGGCCTCAATGGGATCTGAAATGCCCCCTTGTAGTTTTTACAAAAAGAGTGTTTCCAATCTGCTGAATTAAAAAAAAGATTAACTGTGTGAGATGAATCAATACATCACAAAGTATCTTCACTGACAGGTTGTTTTTAGTTTTTATCATGAGATATTTGATTTTTCACTACAAGCCTCAATGGGCTACTAAATGACTTCAAGTAAATTCTACCAAAAGAGTTTTTCGAACCTGCTGAATCAAAACAAAAGTTTAACTCTGGGAAATAAATGCACACATTGCAAAGCATTATCACTGAGAGCTTTTTCTACTTTATATCATGGAATATTGTTTTTAACTACAGGCTTCAGTGGGCTTTGAAATGTGGCCTCATAGATTCTACAAAATCTGTTTCCAATCTACCGAATCAAAATAAAGCTTTAATTCTGTGAGATAATCTAAACATCACAAAGCATTTTCCCTGAGAGATTATTTCTAGTTTTTATCATTGGATATTTAGGTTTTCACTGTAGGTCTCAATAAGCTCTGACATGTCCTCTCATAGATTCTACGAAAAGTGTGTTTCCAACCTCCTGAATCAAAACAAAGTTTAACTCAGTGAGGCGAATCCAAATATTCCAAAGTGTTTTCACTGAGAGCTTATTCTAGTTTTTATTGTAGGAAATTCATTTTTTCACTAAATGTCCTCTCATAGATTCAATAAAAAGTGTGTTTCCAACCTTCTGAGTCAAAACAAATCTTTAATTCAGTGAGATGAATCTAAACATTCCAAAACATTTTCACTGACAGCTTGTCTCTAGTTTTTATCATGGGATATTTGGGTTGTTTCTAAAGGCCTTAATGGGCTTTGAAATATCCCATTGTACATTCTACACAAAAATGTTTCCAATCTACTGCATCAAGACAAATGTTTAACTCTGTCAGATGAGTCCACATATCGAAAGGCATTTTCAATGAGAGATTGTTTCTAGTCTTTAACAGGGGATATTCATTTTTTCACTACAGACCTCAATGGGCTCTGAAATGTAACATCGTAGGTTCTTCAGAAAGAGTGTTTCCAACCTGCCACATCAAAACAACAGTTAGTGAGATGAATCCATACATCTGAAAGCATTTTCAGTGAGAGCTTGTTTCTAGCTTTTATCATGGAATATTTAAGCTTTTACTATAGGTCTTAATGGCCTCAGAAATCCACACATCAGAAATCATTTTCACTGATAGCTTGTTTCTAGTTTTTATCACAAAATATTTGATTTTTCACTAAAGGCCTCAGTGGGCTCCTAAATGCCCCTTAGTAGATTTTACAGAAAGAGTGTTTCAAACCTGTTGAATCAAAACAAAGGTTTAATTCTCTAAGTTGAATCCACACATCACAAAGCATTTTCACTGAGAGCTTGTTTCTAGTTTTTATTGTGGGATATTCCAGTTTTCACTATAGGCCTCAAAGGGCTTTGAACTGTCCCTCCATAGATTGAAAAAAAGGAGTGTTTCCAACCTGCTGAATCAAAACAAAAGTTCAACCCTGTTAAATTAAAACATTTTCACTGAAGATTGTTTCTAGTTTTTATCACGAGATATTTGGGTTTTCACTACAGGACTCAAAAAGATCTGAAATGTTCTATCCTAGATTTTTTTTTTTTAAAAAAGAGTGTTTTCAACCTGCTGAATCAAAACAAATGTATAACTTTGTGTAATGAATCCACACTTCACAAGGCATTTTGACTCAGAACTTATTTCTAGTTTTTATGACGGGATATTCAGGTTTTCATTATAGACATCAATGGGCTTTGAAACATCACCTTGTAGATCCTACAAAGAGAGTGTTTGAAACCTGCTGAATCAAAACAAAGGTTCAATTCAGTGAGATGAATTGACACATTTCAAAGTATTTTCACTGAGATATTTTTTCTAGTTTTTATCACAAAATATTCGGTTTTTCACTATAGGATTCCATAGGTCCAGAAATAGCCCTTCATAGATACAACAAAAAAAGTGTTTCCAAACTACTGAATCAAAACAAAGGTTTAATTCTGTGAGGTTAATCTACACATTGCAAAGCATTTTCTCTGAGAGCTTATTTCTAGTTTTTATCGTGAAATATTCGATATTTCACTATAGGCCTCGATGGACTCTGAAAGGTCCCTTTGTAGATTCCACAGAAAGTGTTTCCAACCTATTGAATCAAAGCACAGATTTATCTGTGTGAGTTGAATCCTTCCATCATAAAGCATTTTCACTGATAGCTTTTTTTTTTTATCATGAGATATTTAGTTTTTCACTACAGGACTCAATGAGCTCTGAAATGTCCCATCATGGATTCTACAAAAAGAGTGTTTTTAAACTGTTGAATCAAAACAAAGGTTTAACTCTGTGAGATGAACCCAAACATTGCAAAGCTTTTATATTGAGAGCTTATTTCTAGTTTTTATTGTGGGATATTTGGGTTTTAACTAAAGGCCTCAATGGGCTTTGAAATGTCCCCTCATAGATACTACAAAGAAAATGTTTCCAACATGCTGAATCAAAACAAGGGTTTAACTCTGTGAGATGATTTCGCACATCAGAAAGCATTTTCACAGAGAGCTTGTTTCTTGTTTTTATCATAGGATATTCTGGTTTTCACAATAGGCCTCAATGAACTCCAAAATCTCACTTCATTGATTCTTCAGTGTTTCCAATCTGCTGAATCAAAACAAAGGTTTACCTCTGTGAGATGAATCGACACACCATGAAGCATTTTCATGGATAGCTTTTTTCTACTTTATATCTTAAGGTTTTTTACTATAGGCCTCAATAGATTTCAAAATGTCCCCTCGTATATTCTGCAAAAATAGTGTTTCCAACCTGCTGAATCAAAACAAAAGCTTAATTCTAAGAGATGAATCCACACAAAGTAAAGCATTCTCACTGATAGCTTGTTTCTAGTTTTTATCAGAAAATATTCCTGTTTACACAACAGGCATCAATGGGCTCTGAAAATTCCCCTTGTAGATTCTACAAAAAGAGTATTCCCAATCCTCTGAATCAAAACAAAGGTTTAACTTTCTGAGATGAATCCACACATTGCAAAGCATTTTCACTGAGAGCTTGTTTCTAGTTTTTATCATGGGATTTCACTACAGGTTTGGGTTTTCACTATAGGCCTCAGTGAGTATTGAAATTTAACCTCGTAGATTGTACAAATAAAATGTTTCCAGCATGCTGAATCAAAAGAAAGATTTAACCCTGTGAGATGAACCCACCCATCATAAAGCATTTTCAATGACAGATTGATTCTTCTTTTTACTACCTAATATTCGGTGTTTCATTAAAGGCCTCAATGGGCTCCAAAATGTCCCTTCTTAGATTCTACAAAAGAGTGTTTCCAAACTGCTGAATCAAAACAAAGGTTTAATTCTGTGAGATGAATCCACATATTGCAAACCATCTTCACTGATAGCTTTTTTCTAGTCCTTATTGTAGAATATTTGAATTTTCGCCATAGACATCTATGGGCTCCTAAATGTTCCTTTGTAGATTCTACAAAAGGAGTGTTTCCAATATGGTGAATCAAAACAAAGAATTAATTCTGTGAGATGAATCCACACATAAAAAAGCTTTTTCATGAATAGCTTTTTCTAGATTTTATCATGAAATATTCGGGTTTTCACTACCAGCCTCAATGGGCCCCAAAATGTCCCTTCATAGATTCTATAGAAAGAGTGTTTCCAACCTGTTGAATCAAAGCAGATGTTTAATTCTCTGAGATGAATCAGCACATTGCAAACATCTTCTCTGAGAGTTTGTTTCTAGATTTTATTGCAGGATATTCGTGTTTTCACTATAGGCCTTGGTGGTTTTTGAAATGTCTCCTCGTAGATTCTACAAAAAGATTGTTTCCAACATGCTGCAACAAAATTAAGGTTTAACTCTCTGAAATAAATCTACACATCACAAAGCATTTTCACAGATAGCCTGTTTCATGTTTTCATCACAGGATATTCAGGTTTTCATGAGAGGCCTCAATGGGATCCAAAATGTCCCTTCGTAGAATCAACAGAATGAGTGTTTCCAATCTGCTGCATCAAAACAATGGTTTAACCCTGTGACATGACTCTACACATTGCAAAGCATTTTCACAGATATCTTGATTCTAGTTTTTATCACTGTTTTTTAAAGTTTTCAGTATATGCCTCAATGGGCTCTGAAATTTACCTTGGTGGATTCTACAAAAAGAGTGTTTCCAACCTGCTGAATCAAAACGGAGGTTTAACTCTGTGAGATGAATTCACATATTGCAAAGCATTTTCACAGATAGCTTGTTTCAAGTTTTGATCTTGGAATATTCAGTTTGTCACTATAGGACTCTATGTATTTTGAAATGTCCCTTAGTAGTTTATAAAAAAGAGTTTTTCAAACCTGCTGAATCAAAACAAAGGTTTAAATCTGTGAGATGAATCCACACATTACAAAGTCTTTTCACCAATAGCTTTTATACAGTTTTTATCACAGGATATTTTGTTTTTCATTATAGGTCTCAATGGTTCTCAAATGTCCATTTTTAGGTTCTACAGAAAGAGTGTTTCCATCCTTCTGAATCAAATCAAAGATTTAATTCTGTGAGATGAATCCACACATTGCAAAGCATTTTCACAGATAGCTTGTTTGTAGTTTTGATCATGAAATACTAAATTTTTTACTATAAGCCTTAGTGGACTCTGAAATGTCCCTTCGTAGATTTTACAGAAAGAGTGTTTCCAATCTACTGAATCAAAAGAGAGATTTAACTCTGTGAGATGAATCCACATATCACAAAGCATTTTCACAGAGAGCTTGTTTCTAGTTTTCTTTATGGGATTTTTTATTTTTTACTATAGGCCTGAAGGTGCTCTAAAATTTTCTTTGTAGATTCTACAAAAAGAGTGTTTCCAACTTGCCGAGTGAAAACAAATATTTAACTCCACGAGATGAATCCATACACAACAAAGTATTTTTACAGATAGTTTGTTTGTGGTTTTTACCTCAGGATGTTTGGTTTTTCACTGCAGGCCACAATGGCTCCAAAATGTCCCTTCATAGATTCTACAGAAAGAGTTTTTCCAACCTGCTGAATCAAAACACAGGTTTAATTCTGTGATATGAATCTACACATTACATTCCATTTTCACAGATAGTTTGTTTCTACTTTTGATTGCGAGATATTTGGGTTTTTACTATAGGCCTCATTGGGCTCTGATATGTCCCTTCATAGATTCTACAACAAAAGTGTTTCCAACCTGTTGAGTCAAAACAATGATTTATCTCTGAGAAGTTAATCCACACATTGCAGCATTTTAACAGCTTCTTTCTAGGTTTTATTGTTGGATTGGTTTTTCACTACAAGCCTCATTGGGCTCCATAATGTTCCTTTGTAGGTTCTTCAGAAAGAGTGTTTCCAACTAGCTGAATCAAAACAATGGCTTAAATCTGTGAAATGAATCCACACATCACAAAGCATTTTCACAGATCACTTGTTTCTAGTTTTGATAGCAAAATATTAGTTTTTTTACTATAAACCTCAGTGATCTCAGAAAGGTGGCTTCACAGATTTTACAGAAAAAATGGAACCAACCTCTTGAATCATAAAATAAGTTTAACTCAGTGAGATGAATCCACACATCACAAAGAATTTTCACAGATAGTTTGTTTCTATTTTATCATGAGATATTCGGTTTTTCACTATAAGCCTCAATGTGCTCTGAAATGTCCCTTCTTAGATTCTACAAAAAGAGTGTTTCCAACCTGCTGAATCAAAACAAATGTTTAACTATGTGACATAAATCCACACATCACAAACTGTTTTCAAAGATAACTTGTTTCTAGTTTTTATTGCAGGTTCTTTGCTTTTTCACTGTAGGCCTCAATGGGCTCCTAAATGTCCGTTTTACAGATTCTGGGACAGAAATGTCCCTTCTGGATTCCACAGAAATAGTGTTTCCAACCTGCTAAAAGAAAACAAAAAATTATCATTTTGAGATGAATCCATACATCACAAAGCATTTTCACTGACAGCATTTTTCTCATTTTTATCAAGGGATATTAGATTTTTCACTATAGGCCTCAATGTGCTCTGGAATATTTTTTCACAGATTCTACAAAAGGAGTGGTTTTAGCATGCTGAATCAAAGCAAAGGTTTATCTCTGTAAGATGAATCTACAATCACAAATCATTTTCACAGAGTGCTTGTTTCTAGTTTTTGAGATATTCCATTTTTCCCTATAGGCCTTAATTGGCTCTGAAATGCGCATTCATAGATTTTACAAAAAGTGTGCTTCCAACCTGCTGAATCAAAATAAAGGTTTATCTCTGTGAAATGAATCCACACATCACAAAGCATTTTCACTGATAGCTTGTTTCTAGTTTTTATTGTGTGATAATAGAGTTTTCATTATAGGACTGAAAAAGGTCCTTAATGTTGCTTTGTAGATTTTACAAATAGAGTGTTTCCAACTTGCTGAATGAAAACAAACATTTAACTCGGTGAGATGAATCCAAACATTTAAAAGCACTTCCATAGATAGCTTATTTCTAGTTTTTATCACAGGATATTTGGGTTTTCACTCTAGGCCCCAATGAGCTCTGAAATGTCCTTTCGTGGATTCTACAGAAACAGTGTTTTGAAACTGCTGAATCAAAACAAACATTTCCTTCTGTGAGATAAATCCACACATCACAAATCATTGTTACAGAGAGCTTGTTTCCACTTTTTTGTAGTGGAATATATTGTGTTTCACTATAGGCCTTAATGGGCTTTAAAATATCCCTTTGTAGATCCTACAACAAGAGTGTTTCCAACCTGCTAAATAAAAACAAAGGTTTATCTCTGTGAGACAAATCCACACATCACTAAGCATTTTCCCTGATAGCTTGTTTCTAGTTTTTATCGTGGTCTATTCAGTTTTCTCTAAAGGACTCATTAGCTACAACATGTCCCTTTGTAGATTTTAGAAAAAGAGTGTTTCCAATTTGCTGAATGAAAATAAAGGTTTAATTCTGTGAGATGAATCCACACATGGCAAAGCAATTTACACATATAGCTTGTTTCTAGTTTTGACTGCTAAATATTTGTTTATTCACTTTAAGCTTCAATGGGCTGTACAAAATCCCATTGTAGATTTTACAGAAAGAATGTTTCCAACCTCTTGTATCAAAACAGAGATTTAACTCTGTGTGATGAATCCACACATCACAAAGCATTTTCACAGATAGCCTGTTTCTAGTTTTAATCTTGGGCTATTCAGTTTTTTATTATAGGCCTCAATGTACTCTGAAATGTCCTGTCATAGATTCTGCAAAAAAAGAGTTTCCAACATGCTGAATGAAAATAGATCTTAACTCCATGAGATGAATCCATACATCACAAAGTATTTTTACGAATAGTTTCCTTGTAGTTTTGCCACAGGATAATCAGCTTTTCACTAAAGGTGTCAATGGCTCCAAAAAGTCCCTTCATAGAATCTACAGAAAGAATTTTTCCACCCTGCGGAATAAAAACTAAGATTTAACTCAGTGATATCAGTCCACACATCTCAGTCCATTTTCACAGAGCTTGTTTCTAGTTTTTATCGCTGATTTTTTGTTTTTAAGTACAGGCCTCAATGGGCTCTGAAATGTCCCTTCATAGATTCTACAGAAAGAGTGTTTCCAACATGCTGAATCAAAACAAAGGATTAACTCTGTGAGATGAATTCACACATCACAAAGCATTTTCACAGATAGCTTGTTTTTAATTTTGTTCTCGGGAAAATAAGATTTTTAGTATAGAATTATATGTTTTCTGAAATGTCACTTTGTAGATTCTACAAAGAGTTTTTCCAATCTGCTGAATGAAAACAAAGGTTTAACTCTGTGAGATGAATCGACACATCACAAAGTCTTTTCATTGATAGTTTGGTTCCAGTTTGAATAATGAGATATACTGTTTTCCACGTAGACCTCAATGGACTCCGAAATGTCCCTTCAAAGATTCTATAGAAAAGATGTTTCCAACCTGCTGAAACAAAACAAAGTTTCACTCCATGAGACGAATCCATACATTGCCAAACATTTTCACAGATAGCTTGTTTCTAGTTTTTATTGTGGGATATTCTAGTTATTACTATAGGCCTCATTCGGATCTGATATGTCCCTCCATAGATTCTACAAAAAGAGTGTTTTTAGCACACTGAGTCAAAGCAAAAGTTTAAGTATGTGAGACAAATGCATGTATCACAAAACATTTTTACACGGAGCTTGTTTCTGGTTTTCATCACAGTATATTCTGTTTTTCATGATAGGCTTTAATTGGCTTTGAAATGCCCCTTCATAGATTCTAAAAAAAAAAAAATGGTACTTGCAACCTACTGAATCAAAAAAAAGATTTAACTCTGTGAGATGAATCCACACATCACAAAGCATTTTCACAGATAGCTTTTTTCTAGTTTTTATCATTGTTTTTTCAGTTTTTCACTATAGGCCGCAGTGGGCTCTGAAATAGCCCTTCGTAGATTCTAGAAAAAGCGTACTTCCCACCTGCTGATTCAAAACAAAGAGTTAACTCTGTGAGATGAATTCACACATCACAAATCATTTTCAGAGATAGTCTGTTTCTAGTTTCCTTCAAAGGATATTCGGTTTTCCACTATAGGCCTCAATGAGCTCTGAAATGTCCCATTATAGATTCTGCAAAAAAAGTGTTTCCAACTTGCGATTCAAAACAAAGATTTAACTCTGTGAGATGAATTCACACATCACAAATCATTTTCAGAGATAGCCTGTTTTTAGTTTCCTTCACGGGATATTCAGTTTTCCACTATAGGCTTCAATGAGCTCTGAAATGTCCCATTGTAGATTCTGCAAAAAAAGCGTTCCCAACTTGCTGAATGAAAATAAAGATTTAACTCTGTGAGACGAATCCACACAGCATTTTTACAGATAACTTGTTTCTCTTTTTGTTGCAAGATTTTTGGTTTTTCAGTATAGGCCTACATGGCTCTGAAATGTCCCCTTCGTAGACGCTACAGAAAGAGTGTTTCCAGCCTGATGAATCAAAACAAAGTTTAACTCTGTGAGATGAATCCATGCGTTGCAATGCATTTTCACAGATAGCTTGCTTCTAGTTTTTATCCTTGGCTTTGTGGTTTTTCACTATCTGCCAAAAGGGGCTCCAAAATGTCCTTTTGTAGATTCTACAAAAAGAGGGTCTCCACACTACTGATTCAAAACAACAATTTAACTCTGTGAGACAAATTTACATATCACAAAGCATTTTCACAGATAGCTTGTTTCTAGTTTTTATCTCAGGATATTCAGTTTTTACCTACAGGCCTTAATGGCCACCTAAATATCCCTTTGTAGATTCTACAGAAATAGTGTTTACAACCTGCTGAATCAAAACAAAGGTTTAAATCTATGAGATGAATCTACACATTGCAATGCATTTTCACAGATAGCTTGTTTCCAGCTTTTATAATTGCTTTTTTAGTTTTTCACTATAGGCCATGATGGGCTCTAAAATGTCTCTTTGTAGATTCTATAAAAAGAGTGCTTCCAACCTGCTGATTCAAAAAAAGATTTAACCCTGTGAGGTGAATTCAAACATTGCAAATCATTTTCAGAGACAGCATGTTTCTAGTTTTTATCATGGGATATTCTCTTTTTCACTATATGCCCCAAAAGGCTCCCAAATGTCCCTCCGTAGATGCTACAGAAAGAGTATTTCCAACAGGCAGAATCAAAAGAAAGGTGTAACACTGTGAGATGAATCCACACATCACAAAGCATTTTCACAGATAGGTTGTTTCCAGTTTTTAATCGTGGAATTTTTTTTTTTTTTACTCTAGGCCTCAATGGGCTCTGAAATGTCCCTTTGTAGACAGAAAGAGGGTTTCCAACCTTCCAAACCAAAACATAGGTTTACCTCTATGAGATGAATTTACACATCTCAAATCATTGTTACTGATAATTTGTTTCTACATTTTATGGCAGGATATTTGTTTTTTCACTATTTACCTCAATGGGCTCTGAAATGTCCCCTCATAAATTACACAGAAAGAGTATTTCCAATCTGTTGAATCAAAAATAAAGTTTAACTGTGTGAAATGAATCCATCCATCCTGAAGCATTTTCACAGCTTGTTTCTAATTTTAATTGTGGGATATAAGGGTTTTCATGATAAGCCTCTGTGGGCTCCAAAATGCCTCCCTGTAGATTCTACAGAAGGAGTGTTTCCAACCTGCTGAATCAGAAGAAAGGTTTGTCTATTTGAGATAAATCCACACATCACAAAGCATTTTCACAGTTAGCATGTTTCCAGTTTTGATCAAGGGATATTTGGTTTTCCACAATAGGACTTAATGTGCTCTGAAATGTGCCTTAGTAAATTCTACAGAAAGAGTGTTTCCAACCTGCTGAATCAAAACAATGGTTTAATTCTGAGAGATGAATCCACATATCCCAAAGCATTTTCACAGATAGCTTGTTTCTACTTTTGATATCAGGATATTTGTTTTTTTACTATAGGACTTTATGTTTTCCGAAATGGCCCTTCGAAGATTCCACAAAAAGAGCTTTTCCAGCCAACTGAATCAAAGCAAAGGTTTAACTCTGTGAGATCAATGCACACATTGCAAAGTGTTTTCACCGACAGCGTATTTCTAGTTTTTATTGCAAGATATTCAGTTTGACACAATAGGCCTCAATGGGATTGAAATGTCCCCTAGAAGATTCTACAGAAAGAATGTTTCCAACCTGCTTAATCAAAACAAAGGGTTGACAGTGTGAGATGAATCCATACATCTGAAAGGATTTTCACAGATAGCTTGTTTCTAGTTCTTATTGTGGGATATTCTGGTTTCCACTATAGGCCTCATTGGGCCCCAATATGTCCCTTTGTAGATTCTACAACAAGAGTTTTTCCAAACTGCTGAATCAAAACAATGATTTATCTCTGTCACATGAATCCACACTTTACAAATCGTTTTCACAGATAGCTTGTTTCTAGTTTTTACCATGGGTTACCGGGTTTTTCATTATAGGTCTCAATAATTCCAAAATGCCCCTTCATAGATTCCACAGAAAGAGTGTTTCCAACCTGCTGAACCAAAACAAAGGTTTATCTTTGTGAGATGAATCCACAGGTTGCAAAGCATTTTCACATATAGCTTGTTTCTAGTTTTTATCATGGGATATTTGGTTTCTCACTATAGGCTTCAATGGGCTGCAAAATGTCCCTTGTTCAATTCTTCAGAAAGAGTGTTTTCAACCTGCTGAATTAAAACAAAGTTTAACTCTGGAGATGAATCCACACATCACAAAGCAATTTTCCAGATATTTCGTTTCTAGTTTTGATCGTGGAATCTTCATTTTTTCACTAAAAGCCTCGATGGACTCTGAAAGGCCCCTTCTGACATTTTACACAAAGAGTGTTACCTACCTCTTGATTCATAACAGAGGTTTAACTCTGTGAGATGAATCCACACATCACAAAGCATTTTCACAGATAGCTTGCTTCTAGTTTTCATGAGGGGATATTTTGTTTTTCACTCTAGGCTTCAATGTGCTCTGAAATGTCCCTTCCTACATTCTACAAAAAGAGGGTTTCCAACCTGCTGAATAACAACAAACGTTTAACAGAGTGAGATGAATCCACAGGTCACACAATGTGTTGTCACAGACTTGTTTCCAGTTTTTGTGATGAGACATTCAATTTTTTATTCTAGGCCTCAACAGGCTCTGAAATGTCTCTTCACAGATTCTACAGAAAGAGAGTTTCCATCACAATATTAACCTTAAATGTAAGTGGGCTAAATGCTCCAATTAAAAGACACAGACTGGCAAACTGGATAAAGAGTCAAGACCCACGAGTGTGCTGTATTTAGGAAATGCATCTCACGTGCAGAGACACACATAGGCTCAAAATAAAGGGATGGAGGAAGATCTATCAAGCAAATGGAAAACAAAAAAAGCAGGGGTTGCAATCTTAGTCTCAGGTAAAACAGACTTTAAACCAACAAAGATCAAAAGAGACAAAGAACGCCATTACATAATGGTAAAGGGATCAATTCAACAAGAAGAGCTAACTATCCTAAATATGTATGCACCCAATACAGGAGCACCTAGATTAATAAAGCAAATCCTTAGTGACATACAAAGAGAGGTAGACTCTCACACAATAACAATGGGAGACTTTAACAACCCACTGTCAACATTAGGCAGAGCAACAAGACAGAAAGTTAGCAAGGATATCCAGGAATTGAACTCAGCTCTGTACCAAGCACACCTAATAGACATCAACAGAACTCTCCACCCCAAATCAACAGAATATACATTTCTTTCAGCACCACACCACACCTATTCCAAAACTGACCACATAGTTGGAAGTAAAGCTCTCCTCAGCAAGTGTAAAAGAACAGAAATTATAACAAACTGGCTCACAGACCACAGTGCAATCAAACCAGAACTCAGGACTAAGAAACTCACTCAAAACCGCTCAACTACATGGAAACTGAACAACCTGCTCCAGAACGGCTATTGGGTACATAGCAAAATGAAGGCAGAAATAAAAATGTTCCTTGAAACCAACGAGAACAAAGACACAACATACCAGAATCTCTGGGACACATTCAAAGCAGTGCGTAGAGGGAAATTTATAGCACTAAATGCCCACAAGAGAAAGCAGGAAAGATCTAAAATTGACACCCGAACATCACAATTAAAAGAACTAGAAAAGCAAGAACAAACACATTCAAAAGCTAGCAGAAGGCAAGAAATAACTAAGATCAGAACAGAACTGAAGGAAATAGAGACACAAAAAACTCTTCAAAAAATCAATGAATCTGAGAGCTGGCATTTGAAAAGATCAACAAAATTGATAGACTGCTAGCAAGAGTAATAAAAAAGAAAAGAGAGAAGAATCAAATAGACACAATAAAAAATGACAAAGGGGATGTCACAACCCATCCCACAGAAATACAAACTACCATCAGAGAATACTATAAACACCTCTATGCAAATAAAATAGAAAATCCAGAAGAAATGGATAAATTACTTGACACATACACCCTCCCAAGACTAAACCAGGAAGAAGTTGAATCTCTGAATAGGCCAATAACAGGCTCTGAAATTGAGGCAATAATTAATAGCTTACCAACCAAAAAACCTCCAGGAACAGATGGATTCACAGCCGAATTCTACCAGAGGTACAAGGAGGAGCTGGTACCATTCCTTCTAAACCTATTCCAATCAATAGAAAAAGAGGGAATCCTCCCTAACTCATTTTATGAGGCCAGTATCATCCTGATACCAAAGCCTGGCAGAGACACAACAAAAAAAGAGAATTTTAGACCAATATGCTTGATAAATATTCATGCAAAAATCCTTTATAAAATACCGACAAACTGAATCCAGCAGCACATCAAAAAGCGTATCCACCATGATCAGGTGGGTTTCATCCCTGGGATGCAAGGCTGGTTCAACATACAAAAATCAATAAACATAATCCAGTATATAAACAGAACCAAAGACAAAAACCACATGATTATCTCAATAGACGAAGAAAAGGCCTTGGACAAAATTCAACAACTCTCCATGCTAAAAACTCTCAATAAATTAGGTATTGATGGGACATATCTCAAAACAATAAGAGCTATCTATGACAAACCCACAGCCAATATCATACTGAATGGACAAAAACTGGAAGCATTCCCTTTGAAAACTGGCACAAGACAGGGATGCCCTCTCTCACCACTCCTATTCAACACAGTGTTGGAAGTTCTGGCCAGGGCAATCAGGCAGGAGAAGGAAATAAAGGGCATTCAATTAGGAAAAGAGGAAGTCAAATTGTCCCTGTTTGCAGATGACATGATTGTATATCTAGAAAATCCCATGATCTCAGCCCAAAATCTCCTTAAGCTGATAAGCAACTTCAGCAAAGCCTCATGAGTGAACTCCCACTCACAATTGCTTCAAAGAGAATAAAATACCTAGGAATCCAACTTACAAGGGATATGAAGGACATCTGCAAGGAGTAATACAAACCAATGCTCAATGAAATAAAAGAGGATACAAACGAATGGAAGAACATTCCATGCTCATGGGTAGGAAGAATCAATATTGTGAAAATGGCCATACTGCCCAAGGTAATTTATAGATTCAATGTCATCCCCATCTAGCTACCAATGACTTTCTTCACAGAATTGGAAAAACCACTTTAAAGTTCATATGGAACGAAAAAAAGAGCCCACATCACCAAGTCAATCCTAAGCCAAAAGAACAAAGCTGGGGGCATCATGCTACCTGACTTCAAACTATACTACAAGGCTACAGTAACCAAAACAGCATGGTACTGGTACCACAACAGAGATATAGCGCAATGGAACAGATCAGAATCCTCAGAAATAATGCCACATATCTACAACTATCTGATCTTTGACAAACCTGACAAAAACAAGAAATGGGAAAAGGATTCCCTATTTAATAAATGGTGCTGGAAAAACTGGCTAGCCATATGTAGAAAGCTGAAATTGGATCCCTTCCTTACACCTTACACAAAAATTAATTCAAGATGGATTAAAGACTTATATGTTAGACCTAAAACCATTAAAACTCTAGAAGAAAACCTGGCCAATACCATTCAGGACATAGGCATGTGCAAGCACTTCATGTCTAAAACACCAAAAGCAATGGCAACAAAAGCCAAAATTGACAAATGGGATCTCACTAAACTAAAGAGCTTCTGCACAGCAAAAGAAACTACCATCAGGGTGAACAGGTAACCTACAGAATGGGACAAAAGTTTTGAAATCCACTCATCTGACAAAGGAGTAATATCCAGAATCTACAATGAACTCAAACAAATTTACAAGAAAAAAGCAAACAACTCCATCAAAAAGTGGGCAAAGATATGAACAGACACTTCTCAAAAGAAGACATTTATGCAGCCGAAAAACACATGAAAAAATGCTCATCATCACTGGCCATCAGAGAAATGTAAATCAAAACCACAATGAGATACCATCTCACACCAGTTAGAATGGCCATCATTAAAAAGTAAGGAAACAACAGGTGCAGGAGAGGATGTGGAGAAATAGGAACACTTTTACACTGTTCGTGGGACTGTAAACTAGTTCATCCATTGTGGAGGTCAGTGTGGCAATTCCTCAAGGATCTAGAACTAGAGATACCATTTGACTCAGCCATTCCATTACTGGGTATATACCCAAAGGATTATAAATCATGCTGCTATAAAGACACGTGCACACTTATGTTTATCGCAGTACTATTACCAACAGCAAAGACTTGGAACCAACTCAAATGTCCAACAACGATAGACTGGATTAAGAAAATGTGGCACATATACACATGGAATACTATGCAGCCATAAAAATGATGAGTTCGTGTCCTTTGTAGGGACATGGATGAAGCTGGAAACCATCATTCTCAGCAAAATATTGCAAGGACAAAAAACCAAACACCACATGTTCTCACTCATAGGTGGGAATTGAACAATGAGAACACGTGCACACAGGAAGGGGAACATCACACTCCGGGGACTGTCATGGGGTTGGGGGAGGGAGGAAGGATAGCATTAGGAGATACACCTAATGCTAAATGATGAGTTAATGGGTGCAGCACACCATCATGGCACGTGTATTCATATGTAACAAACCTGCATGTTGTGCACATGTACCCTAAAACTTAAAGTATAATAATAATAGAATGTAAAAAAAAAGAAAGAGTGTTTCCAACCTCCTGAATCAAAATAAAGGTTTAACTGTATGAAATGAATCCACATATAGCAAATCGTTTTTACAGATAATGTGTTTCTAGTTTTTATGGCAGGAGATTCGATTTTTCACTATTTTCCTCAATGGTCTCTAAATTGTTCCTTCATAAATTCTACAGACAGAGTGTTTCCAAATTGCTGATTCAAAATTAAGGTTTAACTCTGTGAAATGAATCCAAACATCATGAAGCATTTTCACAGATAGCTTCTTTCTTGTTTTGATTGCAGGATATTCAGGTTTTCAAAATAGGTGTCAATGGGTTCTGAAAAGTCCCTTCATAGACTCTACAGAAAGAGTGTTTCCAACCTGCTGAATCAAAACAATGGTTTAACTCTAAGACATGAATCCACACATCACAAAGCAATTTTCCAGATAGCTTGTTTCTAATTTGATTGCAGGATATTCTGCTTTTTGCTTTAGGCCTCAATGGCTCTGAAAAGTCCCTTGGTAGATTCCACAGAAGAGTCTTTTCAGCCTCCTGAGTCAAAACAAAGCTTTAAGTCTGTGAGATTAATCCACACATCACAAAGCATTTTCACAGACAGCTTGTTTCTAGTTTCCACAGTACTGATATAAGTCGTAACTATCCACTAAGCCTCTTCTGACACCATCTCACCTCAGCAAGGACTATGAGAATCACTTCATATTTCCTCCGTGTGAATGAATGGCCTGGCTTCTCACCCAGCCTTCTTTGACACCACCCCAGAGAGGAGAGGGGAGGTTGGGGAGCCTCACTGTAGCCATTTGAGGGTAGAAGTGTGGGCTCCCTATCCTGTTTGTTGCTACAGTGGTGGGGGCAGGGTAGCCACTGCTTCTTCGTCCATAATGTTTGGCAGTTATTATCTAAAACCTTTCTGTCTTGCTGGCCTGCCCCTTTAAAAATTCTTTAGACTAAGAAAGGCTTTGGGAGGAGCTATCTCCTCTGTGTCCATTGTCATTTCCAGGTTGCTACCTTTTCCAGCACCTAGTCTGAGATATATGCACCAAAGAGAAAACCAGAGAACTTATCACCCTGTTGTTTCACAGGCCCCACAGTTCCCCAGCTGGTTGGCTGCCTTCTCAATGACTTTCAGAGTGATTTTATGCACTTTGTATGCATGGTTTAGGGTTTTCAGCTGTACTAAGTGGGAGGAGTGGGGAGAGGTGTGCCTACTACATCTTATGCCAGAACTAAAAGCGCATACAATATTTTTAATACATTATTTAAATGTTTATTGAAATATACTTTAAGTTTAAAATTAAATTATATTTAATCATTAACACTTAAACATGTGCATTATACATATAGATATAGATATATATTTAAGATTATATTTGGCATTTCTTCCTTTCTAGTAGTGGACACAATAAAGAAAGTCCATTACAGAATTCAGGAGTAGGAGGCACCATCATATATACCAGTTGTAAAGTAGAGACACTTTATAGCTGGCAATGGCACTTAAGAACCACTCATACTGGGTTCAGTGTTCAGCAGCCCCACTTGCTCAACAGTTGTGTGACTTTAGACAAATCTTGAGACCCTCTGAGCCAACCCATCTCTAAAATGGGGAAACAATGATGTCTTAGAGTATAGATATGAGGAATGAATAGGCTAGTGTATGTATCACGGCTGGTACTGACCACACAGCAGTGTTTTGTTTCATTACATTTACAAAGCAGCAGATAATTTAAGAGGCTAGACCAGCTGGGTCTGCTATTCCTGAACTGGAAGTGAATGATTCACTTTCTAGGGGGCACTGTCAGGATTTAAGAGGGGAGCAATTATTCAGATTTCAGTGACTTTGGATTCCAGGCACACTTCAGAAACTGAGAAATCAGAGGTTCATTGGGTATTACCTTCTCTCTCAACCCAGTAGTTAAAGTCATATTCCCTTTGCCTCAGGGCAATGGGTGCAACTGCAAAGTTAGTAGAAGACATTTCTGATTTAATCTTGGTTCACCTCTTCAGGTAATGGGACCCCATGCCTCACCAAAAGCACCCAACATTTCTTAATTTCCATACACGGTCTCTGAATTGCAGTTTCTATTTACTGCATGTCATGGTCCATAAGTGTCATACCCTTCTCCCGGCTACCTTACTCCTTCTTTTAGAGGAGAGAAAATCTCATGATGGGCTAACCTTAACCCAGGAACTTCCTCTGCCTCACTCTGATATTCTTGAAAGTCTTTTACAAGGCCCAGGTTTAGAAATCTCTGTAGGCAGGTCACATATTAAGACAGGACAAGGATAGTTTCAAGCTGACTGTGCAGTCACCACTTCCCAAGAGCTTATAGAATCCGATGTTTTTTCTGAAACTGAATCATCACAAGTAACAAAACTTGTAGACCTGATTCCAGCCTGTGATTTAGCAAGGGATGAAAGGACTAATGTAGATGTGGCAGCAGATAAGCCTTTGTTGTATTTTATGATTTGGGCATGGTTTGGTAAATACACTCTTCTAGCTGCCTTACTCCTTTTCCCTCAAATTGAATGTGATTAAGTTTGAAGTACATACTAGCAGACAAACCCATGAACCAAAAGGAAGTATTTTGGTTGACCACTTTACTGAAAAGGCTGCTCTCACTCAAGTTTGATTGGCTCAACAGAGAGGCAATTTGGTTAGTAACTATGGATCATTTTTTCGAATCCTTGAGCAAACTTTAATCACAAGCACAAGGTTCTGTACAAATATATTGGGAGAAATCTAGATATGACCCCAAATTAGATGGATTATGTAGTGAGTAGTGTGACTGCTTGGTCTCTCTAAGCTGTCTAAAATGGATATTGGCAAAAGATTTGCATATTATGATGCATCACAGTAAACCAACTTGAAAATTATTCTACAACATCACTGGTGGAAAAATTTTAATTCAATAGCAGAGGGATGACCCCAGTTGCACCTTCTTGCTTTTTTCAACTCAGGATTCCATAAATGGACTAAAATTAAGGTTTTAAGAGGATAGTCACACTCTCTGACATGTGGAGAGCAGGCTATTGCTGGCTAGAGCAGATACTGTCACTTTCCCATGCCAACAGCCATTATTCATGTCTTACTTAGGATTAAGTCTCTCAGTTTTTGCCAGATACTTTGCTGTTTAGAACAAAATATTACATCCAAAAATGATGGGACTGATTCTGGGAATGAAGCTTAAGTGAAATTTACTCAACTGAGAAGGGCCCCTGTTTTCCCTTCTGCCTTACCATTTTCTTCAGGCCCACAGCATTGGCATGATGTCTGGAGTTCTAGCATCCACACTGGACCATGGGAGACCATGACTCTTGAAGTCTTATGCCTAGGTGGTTAAGAGGAAAGATTGATGTCTGGGTCCCTCATGCCTCTGTGGAGCCTTCATATGTGCTTTGGACTGCAATCTCCACAATGTCTTTATGTGAGATGGAAAGAACCCTACCACTTTCAATTTGTTTAAGCCATTTATTGTGTGCAACCAAAGCTAGCCAAAAGTGATATAAAAGGGCTACAGTGGAAGCAGGAAGTCCAGTCTGGGAAGTTCCTACAGTAATCCAGGCTAGAGAGAGGGGTGACTTTGAACAAGTATAGCAGTCTTCGAATTGAGGAAGAGTGATCTGATGCTAGATGTGCTTTTAAGGTAGAGCCAACAGGATAAGGTCAAAGATTGGATTTAAGGTGAATGATGGTAATGCTGACTCAGAGAGTGGGTATTCAGAGTGGAGCAGATTTGGGGGAAAATCAAGACTTCTATTTTGGACAATTCTCTGATATCTTGTAGAAATCCACATGGAGTTGTTGAGGAGGCACTTACATATGCCTCAGGGCAGAGGTGAAGTAGGAGATAATGATTTGGTAGTCATGAGCTTAGTGACAGCATTTAAGCCACAAGACAGGATGGTATCACCTAAGGAGAATGTAGGTACAAAAAGGGGATGGAGATAGGCTCCCAGGCACCCTCATATTTAGATGTGCAGTGCAGGAACAGATACCAGCAAAGTCGACCAAGGAGGGTCTAAGCAGATGGGCGGGGGAAGAACCAGAGGCAGGGGCTGATAAGAGCAAAATTAGAGGTAGAAGCAGTCAGGTGGTGCCAAAGAGACTGACAGAGATAAACAAGAAAGAGATAGAGACAGAAATAGTCAGAGACAAGACAGACAGACAACCTCACACACATAGAGAGTCAGAGAAAGAGAGAGAGAGAGAGATAGAGAATGCAAGAGACAGAGGCAGACAAAATAGAGGCAGAAACAAAAAGAGACAGACAGACAGATTGCCAGAAATACTGTCAAAGTCACAGACAGAGGCAGGTGGTAAAGGAGAGTCAGAGACAGACAAAATAAAGATACGAGGAAGAGAGAGAGAGTGCACAAGATATGGAAATATAGACAGAGTCAGACAGAGACAGGCAGAGAGAGATAGACAGAGACACACAGAAACTGAGAGAAAGAGGCAGACAGAGATTCTACTTCTCTCTGACTGCCTGACTCTGTCTGTTTGACCTTGTCTCTGATTGTATGTCAGGGAAGGGGAAAGAGAAGAGGACGTAAGTGTGTGAAATCTGAGTGTTCAGAATGTAGGTCAGGAAGACACAGAGCAGAAGACTTTCTCTAACCACTCCAGCTATTGATTCCAAATCAGCCAATTCCCTTAGTGTGCTAGTCAACTAGAAATTGAATGAGGAAAGTGGGATATTGTGAAAGTCCATGAGCAGTCCCCAGTGACCAACATTTTATTGGTAAAATTTGTTAAATTATTTTTATCAAGGTAATTGAAGGACTGTCACATTATATAGGACAAGGATAAATCTATTCAGACAATTTACCCAGATGTACTTGGTCTTCATTTATAACACAAAAAAAAACTGGACTAAGCATATTTGTTAATTCATAAGATGTAAAATTATTATGACCACCAGCAAATGAGACATTGTTTAGAATCCAATCTGAAGCTTTGTAAATAAACTTTATTCTAAATTGTTTAGAGAGTTTCACAGCTAACATCATACTCAACAGTAAAAAGTAGAATTTTTTTTCTCTACAATCAGGAACAAGACAAGAATGCCCACTTTTGCCACTTCTCTTCAATATTGTAAGGGAAGTACTAGCCAGAGTAGTAGGACAAGAAAAAGAAATCTGAAGAAAAGGCATCTAAATAGGAAACAAGAAGTAGAATTGTCTTCATTTGCAGGAAACATGATCTTATATATAGAAAATCCTGAGCAGTCCACCAGAAAGCTCTTAGAACTTATAGACAAATTCAGTAAAGTGGCTGGGATACAAAATCAACTACAAAAATCAGTAGCGGCCAGGCACGGTTGCTCACACCTGTAATCCCAGCACTTTGGGAGTCTGAGGCAGGTGGATCACCTGAGGTCAGGAGTTCGAAACCAGCTTGCCCAACATGGTGGAACCCTGTCTCTGCTAAAAATACAAAAATTAGCCAGGTGGGCGTGCCTGTAGTCCCAGCTACTCGGGAGGCTGAAGCAAAAAATTGCTTGAACCTAGGATGTGGAGGTCGCAGTGAGCCTAGGTGGTGCTGCTGCACTCTGGCCCGGGGACAAAGTGAGACTCTGTCTCAAAAAAAATAATAATAAGAAGAAGAAATAAATAAATCAGTAGCATTTCTATGCACAGATAATAAACTCTTCAAATAATAAAGAGAAGAATACAATCCCATTTATAAAGGAATTTTTGAAATAATTAGGAATGTATTCAATCAAAAATGTGAAAGATGTGTGTATTGAAATCTTTAAAACATTGATCAAAAAATTGAAATAGACTCACATAAAGGGAAAGATATCTTGTGATCATGAATTGGAAGGATTAATATTCTTTAAATGCCCATGCAACCCAAAGTGATCTACATATTCAATGCAATCTCTATCAAAATTCAAAGTGCATATTTCACATATAAATAGAAAAAAAAACTGAAATGTATGTGGAATCACAAAAGACTCCAAATAGCCAAGGCAATTTTGCATAAGAATAAAGCTGGAGGTGGAGGCATCACATTACCTGATTTCAAAATATGGTACAAAGCTATACTAATCAAGAGGTCATGGTACTTGAATAAAAACAGACACATAGACCACTGCAACATGTTAGAGAGCCCAGATTTTATTTACTTGAATAAAAGCAGACACATAGACCACTGCAACATGTTGTGACTTAATTTTCCACAAAGCGGACAAGAATACATTATGGTGAAAGGACACTTTCTTAAATAAATGATGTTGAGAAAACTGGGTATTTACACACAGTGTAATAAAACTAGGCCCTTATCACACATCAAATAAAAATGTCAGCTAAAATGGATTAAATAATGGATCATAAGATCTGAAACTGTTGTTAAACTACTAGAAGAAAACATAAGGGGAAAGCATCTGTACATTGGTCTGGACAATGATTTCTTGCCTATGACCCCAAAAGCACAGTCTCTGAAAGGAAAAATAGACAAATGAGATTGCATCAAACTGCAAGTCTTCTGCGTGGCAAAAGAAAAAATCAGTAGTGGGGGGAGCCAACCTATGGAATGGGAGAAAATATTTCCAAGCCATACATCTGTTGGGTTAATAATCAAAATATATAAGGAACTCAAACAACTCCATAGCAAGAAACATAACATGATTAAAGAATGGGAAAAGGAGATGAATAGACATTTCTCCAAAGAAGATATACAAATGACCAATGGATTTTTGAAAAAAAAAAAATCCTGTCAACATCATTTACCATCAGAGAAATGCAAATTAAAACCACAATATCACCTCACACCTGTTAGACTGTCTCTTATCAAAAAGACAAAAAGATACTATCTGTTGGCAAGGAGGGGGAGAAGGGAACCGTTGTACATTGTTGGTGGGAATGTAAATTAGTACAGCTACAGTATGATCCAGCAATACCATTTCTGTATGTATATCTATGTACAGGCTATACATGTATATATAGACATATTTATACACACACAATGGGATATTATTTAGCCATTAAAACATAGGAAAACCTGATATATTTGACAGAAAGGATGAATCTGTAGCCTATTATGCTTAGTGAAATAAGCCATGGACAGACAGACAAGTACGCATGATCTCACTTATATGGGCATCTTAGTCCATTCTGTGCTACTGTAAAGGAATACCTGAGGCTGCATAACTTATAAAGAACAAAGGTTTGTCTCATGATCCTGATGGCTGGAAACCTAAAGGCTGGGCATCTCTATCTGTTGAGGCTATCGTGCTTCCAGTCACGGCAGAGGTTAAAGGGGAGCCTTCATGTGCAGCAATCACATAGCAAGACAGGAAGCAAGAGAGACAGTGTGGAGGTGACAGGCTCTTTTTAACAACCAGCTCTCATGGAAAATAATAGAGTGAGAACACACTCATCCCTGAGGGAAGGCATTAATCTGTGTGGCATTAATCCCTGGGGGAAGGCATTAATTAACATATGATCTGCCCCCATGATCCTGACACCTCCCATTAGGTCCCACCTAATTGGAATCACATTTCAGCACGAGGTTTGGAGGAGACAAACATCTAAGCTGCCACATTATTTTACCCTCCTCCCTGGTAAAACTCATAACTTTCTCTCATGAAAATATTATAATTCAATTTCAGTGGTCCCTCTTAAAAGTCTTATTTAAGCATCAGCTCAAATTTTCAAATTCCAAAGTCTCATCTGAAGTAAAGGGAATTCCAACTAAGAGCCTGTAAAGTAAACAAAACAATAACAGCAACAAGCTATTTGCTTACAAGTTACAACAGCTATACAGGCATTAGGCAAATTCCCTTTCCAAAAAGGAGTAATAAGCCAAATGAAAGTGGTAACAGGTCCAACACAATTCCAAAATCCAGCAGGGCAGATATTTAATCTTAAAATGTCGAAAATAATCTCTTTTAATTCCATGTACCACATACTGGACACACTGATGCAAAAAGTGAGTTTTTTAAGGCCTTGTGAAGCCCAGCCCCCATGGCTTTGCTGGGCATAGCCCACGTGGCTGCTCTCAGGGGTTGGAATCAAATGCCAGAGGCTTTTTCAGGCTAAGGTGGCATGCTCCTGTGGCTCTACTATTTTGGGGTCCCAATGTCATTCTCATCTCTGCGGCTTCTCTATGTATTAGTCAGGTACGGATTCTTGTTGATGGCTCTGCCCCTGAAGGTTTCTGCCTGGCCACCCAGGCCTTCTGATATATCCTTTAAAGTCCAGCTGGAAGCCACCAAGCCTCCATAGCTGTTGCCTTCTGGACACCTGCAAACTTAATATTAATAACACCTGGGGCCAGGCGCGGTGGCTCACGCCTGTAATCCAAGCACTTTGGGAGGCCGAGGCAGGTGGATCACGAGGTCAGGATATCGAGACCATCCTGGCTAATACAGTGAAACCCCGTCTCTACTAAAAATACAAAAAATGAGCCGGGCAAGGTGGCGAGCGCCTGTAGTCCCAGCTACGTGGGAGGCTGAGGCAGGAGAATGGCGTGAACCCCAGGGGGCAGAGCCTGCAGTGAGCCGAGATCACGCCACTGCACTCCAGCCTGGGTGAAAGAGCGAGACTCCTTCTCAAAAACAAAAATAAAAAAATAAAAAAAAATAACACCTGGACCCCACCAAAGCTTGCGGTTTGTGCCCTTCAGAGTGAAAGCCTGAGCCATGCCTGGGGACATTTCAGCTATGGGTGGAGCTTGAGTGGCCAGGATGTGGGAGCAGCATCCCAAGGTGGCTCAGAGCAGTGGTACCCAGGGCCTGTCCCGTGAAACCTTTCTGTCTTTCCAGGCCACTGGGCCTGTGATTGGAGAGGCAACCTTTAAGGTTTCTGAAATGCTTGTGAGGCCTTTTCCCAATTGTCTTGACTAGTAACACCTGTATCCTTTCTAGTCGTGCTAAACTCTTTAGGAACCTGTTGCTCCCACTGGCCAATACCCTTGGATTCCTCTCTATAAAATGTTCTTTCCTCCTCTACCACATCACCAGGTTGCAAATTAAAAAGTAAGTTTATGCTCTGCTTTCCCTTTAACTATAAATTTCACTTTTAGTTCATTCCTTTGCTGCCACAATTCAGCATAAGCTATTAAAAATAAACATGCCACATCTTGAGTGCACTGCTGCTTAGAAATGTCTTCCACCACATACCCTAGGTCACCACTCTTATGTTTGGCCTTCCTCAAAGCCCTAGGTCATGGACACAATGCAGACAGGTTTTTAGCTACAGTGTAATATGGGTTTCATTTGCTCTAGTTCCCAATAAGTGCCCCCTTTCCATCTGAGAACTCATCAGTATGGCCTTTACTGTCTATATCTTGTCAGCATTTTGATCACAATCACGTAACCAATCTCTAAGCAGTTCCAAACTTTCCCTCATATTTCTGCTTTTTTCTGAGCCCTCCATATTCTTCCAACCTCTGCCTATGATTTTGTTCCAAAGCTGCTTCCACATTTTCAGATATTTGTATAGCAACACCCCACTCTTGGTAACAATTTTCTGACTTATTCCATTTGGAGTTCTTGTAATACAAATGAAAACCTGAGGCTGAGTCATTTATAATAACCAAAGGTTTATTTGTCTCATGTTTCTGATAGCTGGAAAGTTCAAGGTTGGGCATTTGCATCTGGTGAGGACCTCAAGCTTGCTTCCACTCATGACAAAAGTCAGAGGGGAGCTGGTGTGTGCAGAGATCACATGAAAAGAGAGAGAGACAGCGAGAGAGAGAGAGAAAGAGGTGTCAGTGTCTTTATAACAACCAACTCTCATGAGAAGATTGGAATCCATTAATCTCTTCATGAGGGGCCTACCCCCATGACACACACCTCCCATTCTGCATTATATCTAACGTTGAGGATCAAATGACAACATAAGGTTGGATGGGAATAAATGTCCTACCTGAAGCAATGTGGAATCTAAGAAAAGTCCAACTTGTAGAAACAGAAAGTAGAATGGTCCTTGCCAGGGGTTGGGATCAAAGGTACATGGGGAAATTTTGGTCAGAATATACTAAGTTTCAGTTAGATGTGATGATTAATTCTGTGGATCTATTGCATAATGGAGAAACTATAATTAATGATAATGTATTCTATACTTGAAATTTTCTAGGATAGTAGATCTTGAATGTTCCCACCATAAGAAATATAATCTACACATCAATTAGTTTCATTGTGGTAGACATTTTGCAATGTATACATATATGAAAACTACATGGTATGCAATAAATATATATGACTTTTATTGGTCAGTTATACCTCAATAAAGCTGGAAAAAATTTACATACATTCCCATGGAAATGCAATGTAATCAGAATAGCCAACACAGTCTTTATAAAAGGAGGACTGGATACAAAAAATGCGGTATATGTACACAATGGAATAATATTATTTCTTCAAAAGAAGGATATTCTGTCATTTGCAACAACATGGATGAAACTCAAAGCCATTATGCTAAGTAAGACAGTCTCTGAATGGCAAATACCACATTATCTCACTTATATGTGAAATCTTAGAAAGTCAGAGACATAGAAGTAGAGAGTAGAATGGTGTTTACTAGAGTTTGGAGAACGGGCATGGAAGGGAAATGGAGGATGCTGATCAAAGGGTACAAAGTTTCATTTAGATTAAAAGAATAGGCTTTAGTGATCTATTGAACAGAATTGTGACTCTAATAATTCATAATGCTTTGTATATTTCAGAATTACTAAGAGTAGATTTTTATTGTTTTTACTGCAAAAAATATAAGTATGTGAGGTGATGGTTTTGTTGATTAGTTTGATGTAATCATTCCACAAAGTAAACATATACCAAAATGACACACTGTATGTTGTAATTATGTACATTTATTAATCGTCAATTAAAACAAAACTTATAAAAGAAATTTAAAAGGAGAGAAATGTTAGAGGGCTCAGATCTGCCAGCAATTTCAAAAATTACTACAAAGCTATGTGGCAGACCAATGAAATAGAATTGAGAATCCAGGAATAAACACACATTTATGATGACCAGCCAATTTTCAACAAGGATGTCAAGACATTTCAATGGGGAAATGATAGTTTTTCAATAAATGTTGGGTAGACAACCGAATATGCACATGCAAAAGGAAGGAAATTGTACTCCTACATCACAACATATTTAAAAATCATCTCACTATGTGCCAGAGACCTAAATATGAGCTTCAAATTAATAAAACTCTTAGAAGAAAACTTTGGTGTAACTGTTTGTGATCATTACTTAGGCAATGTTTCTCTACAGTAACAATAAAAGCACAAGCAACAACAACAAAAAAATAGATAAAGTGGACTTCATCTAAATAAAAGCTTTTGTGGTTTCACAAAAAGTAAAACTCACATATGTGAGAAAATTTGTGCAAGTCATAAGCTGATAAGTGTCTACTATTCAGATTATATAAAAACTCTAGCAACTCAATAGTTTAAAAATGTTGATCAAAATAAAAAGCATGAAAATGATTTGAATGAACATTTCTCCAAAGAAGATATACAAATGGCCAGTAAGCACATGAAAAGATTCTCAACATTCTTAGCCATTAAAGACATATAACTGCAAACCACAATGTGTTATCCCTTCATGCTCATTAGGATGGCTATAATAAAAAAGGCAGAGAATAACAAGTGTTGGTGGGGCGGGAGTGGATAAATAGAAACCCTGTTACACTACTGGTGAGAATGTAAACTGATGCAGCCACCTTGGAAAACAGTTTGGTGTTTCCTCAAAACATTAAATATAGAATCACCATGTGATCCAGCTGTTCCACATCTAGGTATATACCCAACAATACTGAAAATAAGATTCAGACAAATACTTGTATAAAAATGGTCATGGAAGCATTTTTGTTGATGATATCCAAAATAGAGATTGCCCAAATGCCCATCATCTGATAAATAGATACATAAATTGCAGTATGTCCACACAAAACTATTATGAAAAAGGAATGGAGTGTTATACATGCTAAAACATGGATGAACGTTTACAACTTTAAGCTAATGAAATAATCCAGATACAAAAGGTCACATATCGTATGATTCCATTCATATGAAATGTGCAGAATGGGTAAATTTATAGAGACAGAATATAGAGTATTGGTTGCCAACATTATTGTTGTTCTTAGCTTGGTTTATTCTGCTGTTAATAATTCAAATTCTATTATGAAATTTTTGTAGTGAGGTTTTTAGCTCTATCAGGTAAGTTTGCTGTTTTCTTAAAATGACTATTTCATCTTATAGCTCTTGTATCATTTTACCGTATTCCTTAGAATGCTTGAATTGCCTTTCAATTCAATTCTGAATCTCAGTGATCCTTGTCGTCACCCAGATTCTGAATTCTATATCTGACATTTCAGCCATTTCCTTCTGTTTAAGAACCATTGCTGGGATGGTAGAAATTTGCTTTTATGTTATTTGATGCCCTTGAATTTTTGTGGTATAAGTTGGGTTTATTTGATTGGATTCATTTCTGGATGACATCAAGGTCCAAGGCCCAGCTCAGAACTTCTGGGCTGCTTGCTCTAACCCTGAGGGACTGAGACCAGGCCCAAAGCTTTGTTATCTGGCCCCTTAAGGTTAAGCACCTGCTGCACTACTGGCTTCAAGTTGTTCCCAGTCCACCAGCAATAATACTCTGATGTTAGGTGCCAGCAAATGCACTTTGTTGGAGCAGTGGCAATGTGTTCCATGCTCATTCAGATGCACTGGTGGCAGCAGAGCAGTGACATGGTGGAAACTGCATGTGTATCACGCACTGGTGATGGTGAAATTTGCATGCAAACATGCTCTCTGGTAGTGGAAGGGTGGGGATGTCTGAAAACACAAAGGAAACCCTCTTCTTTCCACAAGTCATAAAAATGGATGGCCCTCCTCCCCAGAAAAACTTTAAGGAAAAAGCTTCCTGCTTCACCACCAGCACTCAAAGCTGAAATTTTACTTGAACTATTCCCTGAATTCTCTACTTGGAGTACAATAATTTTGTTTTAATGGCTATTTCAGTACTAAAAAAATCCACAAAAATTAATGGCATAATTATGTACATCATGCATTCCTGCTTGCCCACAGGAATCAATGTACCATTACCATGTATGTTTAATCGTACACTATACATCTATGTATTATCATACATTAAATAATCTCTGCTCCCATGAATATCTAGCAAGATCAATATTTTCATAATAACTTGTTGCACATTCCACTAGAAATACAACAAGAACAAAGCTGCATACATGTCTATTGTCCAGTACAGTAAGCCCTTAATATTACATGGGGCATTCACTCATTTGTTGTACTTAGCAAATCTTAGTCAAACCATTTCTTCTCAACATGCTCATGCCCTCCAATTCGTCTTCTTAACTACCAAGCTTCAAGAAATCAGCAACCAATTTGGGAAGTTCTACCCTCCTCACTCTGTACCCATGACAGTTAGAATTGACCATGTTGAAAGTATAGCTGGCATCTGGTTCTTCCTTCAGGGCCATAAACACAAAGATCACTCACTTGTTCCCCTTAAATAAGATATCTCAAAGGATTAATAACTAATCACCTCATGATCCCTCACGGGAGCACTGCTATGCATTTGGTATTTTTAAAAAATTGAGTATACTATGATCCAGCATGGCAGAAGCCTAAACCCAGCAAACTCGATTGTAGCTGGTCTTGAATAGTATGAGTCAACATTTACAACCACAGGTATTAATTTATTCTTTTGTGATGGAAATAATGATGATGAAGTGCATGTTCATGCATGTTCATACACGATTTTCTCCAAACATTTATCTGATTAAATCCACAAACCACTTCATCCCCTTACCCCTAGACTAGTCTAATTTTATCAGACATGTTATTATTCTTTACAAACACGCAAAACCAGAAACATAGATCATCAATTACAGTCAGGGTTCACACCCAAAATCCAATTACAATCTCAACTACAAACACATTGTCGCCAAACTCCAAATTAATTTAATTTAAAAATACACAATTTTTCTATTAAAAACAGGCTTCCTGGGCTTAAAAAAGAACCTTCTATTTATAAAGTTACTAAATATTGTCCCGAGAGAATCACAGCACTCCAATCCTTTATTTTTAAATCAAAAGGAAATTCTCTAGATCCAAGTTAATGTAGCCTAATTCATCAAAGCAAGGCACTGAAAAATGCCTAGATGAATACACATGATTCCATTAACATAAAGTCTTGGTCCTGACCTTTTCTTCATTTATAGTAAGATTACACATGCATGTATACACATCCCAGTGTGAATGCCGTCTAGATCATGTAGGATCAAAAGGAACAGGCATCAAGCATTAATAACAGCAGCTCATAACACGTCCCTGTAAGGAACAGAAGTGACCAAAGTTAAGCAATAAGCAAAAGTTTGACTATGCTATACTAAATTTCTAGGGTTGGTAAACTTTGTGCCAGCCACCACAGTCATGCAATTAACCCAAACTAATAAAACCCACCATAAAGCGTGTTAAAGGTAACTCCCACAACAAAGTTAAACTTTAAGCTGTAAACAGCTCCAGCTGAAATGAAAATAAACTATGAAAGTGACTTTCATAGGATCATGAGAACACAATAGCTAAGGCCTAAACTGGGATTAGATGCCCTATTCTGCTTAGCCATATACTCAAATAATTTAACAAACAAAATCATTAACCAGTGTACTACAAGCAATAGCTTAAAACTCAAAGGAATTGGTGGTGCTTCACATCCATCTAGAGGAGCCTGTTCTATAATTAATTAACCCTGATACACCCTACTATTTCTTACCACTCAGCCTATATACCACTATCTTCAGGAAACCCTAAAATGGTCTTAAAGTAAGCACAATGATCTACATAAAAATGTTAGGTCAAGGTGTAGCCTATGAAATGGAAATAAATGTGCTACATTTTCTAAACTTAGAATACCCATGAATCCCGAAGGTCAAAGGAGAATTTAGTAGTAAATAAAGAATAGAGAGCTTCATTGAATAGGGCCATGAAGCATACACACACTATCCGTCACCCTCCTCAAATATTCCAATCAACCATATATGAATAATTAACATAAGCTTATACATATATAGAAGAAATAAGTCATGACAAGGTAAATATACTGGAAAATGTGCCTGGAATAACCAATTGTAGCTTAAATGAAAGCACCTGGCTTAAACCCAGAAGATATCATATGACATGATCACTTTGAACCAATGCTAGCTCTAACTTTAAAAACTGTATTACCAACTGTTTCTAAACCAAAACATTTACCCAAAACAAAAGTACAAGAGATTGAAATTAACTTACTTAGGCTGTAAATAAAGTACATTAAGGGAACCATGAAAGAATAATTCCAAATACAGAAAGGCAAAGATAATCCCTTCTACCACTTGCATAATGAATTAACTAGTATAATATTACTAAAAGAACTTTTTAGCTAAAATCCTTGAAACCAAACAAGCTACCCATAGAAAGTCAAAAGAACACACTCATTTATATAGCAAAATAATGAGAAAATCTATGGGTAGAGGAAAAAGGCCTACCGTGCCTGGTGACAGCTGGTTTTTCCAAGACAGAATTTAAGTTTAACTTTAAGTTTACCTATAGAATTGTCTAATACTCTTGTAAGTTTAAATGTTAGTCTAAAGGGGGACAGCTCTTTAGATGTAGGAAATAACTTTTTCACAAAGGGTAAGACACAAAACTCCTTTAGTTGGCCTAAAAGCAGACACCAATTAAGAAAGCATTTAAGTTAAACATTTGAAACCCCTTAATTTCAATCACTACATCTAATTTCTAGCACTATACTGGACCAATCTATTTTTAAATAGAAGAAATACTGTTAGTATAAGTAACAATAAATAATTGTCTTTGTGTAAGCTTAGTCTTTGCAAAAGCTTATGTCAAACTGGAAAATCCACTGAGAGTTAATAATCCAATAAAGATAATCAGATTATAAAATTTTTATTGTCCCAATTGGTAACCTAACACAGAGATGCATTAAGGAAAGATTTTAAAAAGTAAAAGGAACTCAGCAAAATCAAACCCTGCCTGTTTACCAAAAACATCACCTCTGACACAACTAGTATTAGAGGCACTACCTGCCCAGTGACATAAATATAACAGCCACAGTATCCTGACGATGCTAAGGTAGCATAATCATTTGTTCCGAAAATAGGAACTTCCATGAATGGCCTCACAAGGGTTTAATTGTCTCTTACCTTTAATCAGTAAAACTGACCTATCTGTGGAGAGGCAGAAATACTTAAGTAAGATAAAAAGACCTTATGGAGTTTCAATTTTTTAGTGGAAATAAACTTATAAACAAAATATTAATAGGTCTTTTTTGGAGTAATTATTTTTATTTTTAAACATCTAGTGTACCACCATGGCATGTATTCTTTAAATTTTATACAAACAAGCACATTTTTTTCAGTGTTTTGATGTATTTTCATATTTTTCTAACTTAGACATGTAGGCAATACATTTTATCTAATGAACCAAAAATTTTGGTTGGGCTGACCTCAGAGCATAACACAACCTCTGAAATGATTTCAGCTAGGACCACACTAGTCAAGGTAATCTATTACACATTGACCCAAATGGTTTGAGCAATGGAACACGTTACCTTAGGGATAGCAGTACAATCCTATTCTAGAATCCATATCAGCAATAGGGTGTATGACTTCGATGCTGGATCAGGATATTGCAATGATGTAACTACCATTAATGGCTCGTATGTTCAACGAATAAAGTCCTATGTGATCTGAGATCAGACCAGAGTAATCCAGGTAAGCTTCTATCTATTCAATATTTCTCTCAGTACAAAAGGACAAGAGAAACGGCCCACTTCAAAAAGTGCCCTTGATTTAATAGATGATATTATTTAAATCAAATACACTATTTCTACACGCTGTCCAAGAAGAGTTTGTCAAGATGGCAGAGCTGTAATTGTATAAAACTTTATAATCAGAGGTTAAATCCCTCTTCTTAACAGCATGTTTATAATTAAACTTCTCCTATTTATTGTCCCTGCCATTCTCATCATAGCAGTGTTAACATTAAATGAACGAGAAATTTTAGGTCTGTTTTTTTCTTGTAAATTTCTTTGAGTTCATTGTAGATTCTGGATATTAGCCCTTTGTCAGATGAGTAGGTTGCGAAAATTTTCTCCCATTTTCTAGGTTGCCTGTTCACTCTGATGGTAGTTTCTTTTGCTGTGCAGAAGCTCTTTAGTTTAATTAGATCCCATTTGTCAATTTTGGCTTTTGTTGCCATTGCTTTTGGTGTTTTAGACATGAAGTCCTTGCCCACGCCTATGTCCTGAATGGTATTGCCTAGGTTTTCTTCTAGGGTTTTATGGTTTTAGGTCTAACATGTAAGTCTTTAATCCATCTTGAATTAATTTCTGTATAAGGTGTAAGGAAGGGATCCAGTTTCAGCTTTCTACATATGGCAAGCCAGTTTTCCCAGCACCATTTATTAAATAGGGAATCCTTTTCCCATTTCTTGTTTTTGTCAGGTTTGTCAAAGATCAGATAGTTGTAGATACGTGGCATTATTTCTGAGGGCTCTGTTCTGTTCCATTGATCTATGTCTCTGTTGTGGTACCAGTACCATGCTGTTTTGGTTACTGTAGCCTTGTAATATAGTTTGAAGTCAGATAGCGTGATGCCTCCAGCTTTGTTCTTTTGGCTTAGGACCATCAAAAAGTGGGCAAAGGACATGAACAGACACTTCTCAAAAGAAGACATTTATGCAGCCAAAAAACACATGAAAAAATGCTCATCATCACTGCCCATCAGAGAAATGCAAATAAAAACCACAATGAGATACCATTGCACACCAGTTAGAATGGCCATCATTAAAAAGTCAGGAAACAACAGGTGCTGCAGAGGATGTGGAGAAATAGGAACAATTTTACATTGTTGGTAGGACTGTAAACTAGTTCAACCATTGTGGAAGTCAGTGTGGTGATTCCTCAGGGATCTAGAACTAGCAATACCATTTGACCCAGCCATTCCATTCGTGGGTATATACCCAAAGGACTATAAATCATGCTGCTATAAAGACAAATGCACACGTATGTTTATTGTGGCACTATTCACAATAGCAAAGACTTGGAACCAACCCAAATGTCCAACAAGGATAGAATGGATTAAGAAAATGTGGCACATATACACCACGGAATACTATGCAGCCATAAAAAATGATGAGTTCATGTCCTTTGTAGGGACACGGATGAAACTGGAAACCATCATTCTCAGTAAACTATCGCAAGGACAAAAAAAACAAACACATGTTCTCACTCATAGGTGGGAATTGAACAATGAGAACACATGGACACAGGCAGGGGAACATCACCCTCTGGGGACTGTTGTGGGGTAGGGGGAGGGGGGAGGGACAGCATTAAGAGATATACCTAATGCTAAATGACGAGTTAATGGGTACAGCACACCAACATGACACATGAATACATTTGTAACAAACCTGCACATTGTGCACATGTACCCTAAAACTTAAAGTATAATAATAATAAAAAAAAGAAAAATTTTAGGTCACGTACAACTTTGTAAAGGTCCTAATATTGTAGGCCCATACAGAATATCCACAACCTTCTGCTGACACAATAAAACTATCCATTAAGGAGCAACTATGACCACTAACATCATCTATTCCCCTTTATATTATCACTCCATCCCTGACCTGAACCTTTGTGCTCATATATGAATCCTTCTCCCTATACCCACCCCTTAATTAATATGATTATAGAAGCATTATTCATCTTAGCCACATCAAGCCTAGCTGTCTGCTCAATCATATGATCAGGATGAGAATTCAATTCAAAATATGCATCAACTAGTGCATTATGAGTCGTAGCCCAAATAATTTTATAAGAAATTACCCTGGCCATTATTCTGTTATCAGTACTTCTGATAAGTGGGTTATTCGCCCTCTCAACTCTTGTCATCACACAAGAGTCTGTGTGATTACTTTTACTGTCATGAGCCCTGGCCATGATATGATTCATTTAAACCCTAGCAGAAACCAACTGAGCCTCATTTGATATAAAAGAAGGTGAGTCAGAGCCAGTCTCGAGCTTCAACATCAAATATGCTGCAGGGCCATTCACACTATTCTTCATAGTAGATATTACTATAATATTAGAATATGAGAATAAATGCCCTGGTGGCTATTATTTTTCTAGGAGCACAACATGACATCTTCACATCAGTTGTAATTATATACCATTAATATTATACACAATTAATACAATACAATTAATTTCATCAAAAAACGCTTCTACTAACACCCCTGTTTTTAAGAATTCAGGCATCATACCCACAATTCTTATATGATCCACTTATACATCTCTTATGAAAATATTTTCCACCCTTTACACTAGCCTTACACAATGTCCATCTTAATATATAATATCCTGCAACAAACATAAAAAAATATGTCTGATAAAATAATTACTTGGAGAAAGTAAATTGTAAAGATTAAATCATCTTATTTTTAGAATTATAGGAATTAAAAATATAAAAAATGTAGAAATTAAAATTCAAAATTGTCTGTGCTACCTGATACACCTTATCCTACAGTAGTGTCAGCCAAATAAGCTGTCAGGTTCATACCCCAAAAATGTTGGTTTTATCCCTTCCATAGTAATTAACCCCCTGTTTTGCCTCATCATCCTTTTCACTATTTTTACAGGGATTTAATTACAATAATCAATTCACACTGACTCCTAATCTGAATAGCGTTAGAAATAAATATGCTGGTTATCATCCCTATTCTAATATAAAAGGTTAACCCGTGCTCCACAGAAACAGCCACCAAATATTTCCTCACACAAGCAACCACACCCATAATTCTGATAACAGCCATTATTATCAATATAATGTATTCCAGACAATAAAAAATCACAAATATACTGAACCAAACAGCATTCCTAATAATTATTGTAGCTCTAGTTATAAAACTGGGACTGTCCTCCTTTTACTTTTGAGTTTCAGAAGTAACACAAGGAGGTATAATTCTTCTTACATGACAAAAAGTAGCCCCAATTTCCATCATGTTCCAAATCTCAATGGACCTAAATATACCATTAACAATCGTAGTACTATCCATTTTAGTAAGGGTTTGAGGGGGGCTTCATCAAGCACAATTCCAAAATATTTAGCCTAGTCATCAATTGCACCAAACAGTGGCTGCCTCACTGAAGTCTCAATGAGGTCCCAGAGTGGGGCTCGAGCTTGGGGACAGGGTAGGTGCTCTCAGCCCAAGCCCCTGGCCCCAAGCCACCACAGCTTATCCCTCATAGAGAGGGAGCACACTTGATGTTCTAGGGAATGGTCTCCTTGAAGGCCATCTTGCTTGTCTGAGTAGATATGAAGAGAGTACCCACCTTCTACCATCCCACCCCCTTAGTTGGAGAGATCCACTGTTTTCTAAAGGCACTCTGTAAATACATTATCACAAGACACTTGTCCTTTTCCAACCCTGTGTGTGCCCTCCAAGTGGGTGAGGCATTTTTTGTAACTTGAGACAAATTGACAACCTAGTGAAATTAAGACCCAAACTGAGAAGCCCTTTGTGTACTGTTTTGTTTTTCTTCAGAGGAACAGAGAAATCCTGCCAGGGCTAGAATGCTATAATATTATGAAGAGGACACTAAACTCAGGCAGGTTTATTCAGACTGGTGCTAGGTTTGTAAAGTAGTGAAGCTGAGTGGGAACACTTTCGCATATAGAATATTCTGAAAACCTTATTGAACTCTGCACTTTGGGGTACATAAAGCAAATGATCAGGCAGAGTAAAATAGAGCTGAGAGAAGTTGCCCTTATGTTTGACTGCAGATCTAACCCTTTAAAAAAACAGCTTATAGCACTGTGATCTTCATTCTATATTGGAGTTCCAATTTTATTATATAGATGCCCAAAGAATTCAACCTAACTGTCATACTGATACTGTGATGGGCATAACTAGATCTCTGAAATATAATCAAATGATGACAGAGAATGCTAAAATATTAGCTGGTCAGAAAACTCAGTTTTTATTTATTGATAAGAAAAATAAAAATAAGGCATGCTGATTGAGCAGTTTAGAGTTTACCAAAACCTCTCACGTGTTGTGAATTTGATATATGCAGCAACACTCTGTATAAGCAGGTGGGACAGGTGCTGTTTTTACTTTAGTTTGGCAGATGAGGAAATCGCACCCAAAAAACAAGAAGTTGCTTGCTTAAGTTCACATGTTTACTATAGGGTGAACCCCCAAATCTGATCTCATATAGATTTCACTCCAAATCCAGGTATCTTTCCACCACACCTCAATGACCTTTATGTACAGTTTTTTCAACTGTTGAATCTGATGTCAGAGACAAATGTCCTCTTTCAGAGAGATCATGGTCATATATATCCCAGTAGAGAACCTGAGAAACACCTCTCACAGAACTGGTCTGTGTCCCCTGTGTCCAGGTTTCCAGGCTTAGTCTTCTACAGGGCCAAAAATCGCCTTCATAGCAATCAGCACTTCTGTCTCTCCATGCAGTAGCCTTCGGCTTGCAGCCAACTAGACAACAAACACAGCTGCAGACAGAGGAGCATTTTCTTTACCATGCTGGAATAATACAAAATAGAAGAAGGGGTATTGGGGTTGATTTTACTGTTAGAAATCACTTCTTCAGCCATCATCTCTTGTAGCTTTTACAGCAAGTGTGAGAGTGCAGCAGGCTATGTTGGCATCCTCACATGACAGCTGCTAAGCCAGGGCACAAAGAAACTAGGTGACCTCACCAAGGCCACTCACTCAGTAAGTGCAGAGCCAGGCTAATTCCTCCTCAGTAACTTCTGGCTCTCTGGTATCTAATCCATTTTGCCCTTCCTGGCCCCATGGGACCATTCCTACGATGCTGTCAATGGTCTTTTCTTTCATGTCTATGTAACTCTCCTTGCTGCTTTCCACATTTGTCATGCTCATTCACATCTCTGTGCCTGTATTCAATTTTTCCGCATTCTCCTCCCCTCTGTTGGTATAAATCCTACCTACTCTTCTAGTTCCAGTTTGGCAATAACTTCCCACCCCCTTTAAAATGCACCAGTACACATTGATTTATTTTTTTCTCAGAAGCCCCATTGCACTTAACAGTCCAACAATGAATGGATTAATAATTTTTCTCTACTCACTTCCCAAGTGTAAGGTTTTATGTTTCACTATTAGTCCCAATTACATTCCAAGCTCATTAAAGAGTGAACACTTTAAACTTCTTCTTTTAGTTTCCTCTTTGAGTGGCAGGGTGCCTGAAACAGCACTGGCTCTATAAAAGGCCACCAGAAACATATCAAATCTATGCCTTTTTATGTCACTGGAAGTAGCTGCATCGCTGCATTCCTCACCATCCCTAGTACAGTGCAGAACATAAAGAAGATGCTAACTAGATTTGGTGAGTTGGACTGAATATGTCCCACCAAATCTTTTTGTTGTTTTTAGGATAGACAGGAAAGTGCTTTGGAGCCATCATGGAGGGCTATTAAACTTCCCCAATGTATATATTTCATGTAATAAGAAAGGCTTTGTAAAAAAAGTCAGTATTAACACAATATGAGTTACTAGTTTAAGCTCAAGGTTAAATTTGCTGAGGCCATTGTATTATTTTTATTAAAAACATCAGGTTCTATCTATCTCTTTTGTTCCTTTTGTACTTCTCTCCAACTATCTTGTGAAGCATATCTTTTCATTCTTATTATTTAAGAACTGTCAATGAAATAGAGACTAACCCAGGCTAAAAGTATACTGTCTAATCCATGGGCTTATCATTTAAAAATAAAGTCCTTGCCTGTTGCTACAGCTACAAAACAGCACTGAATCCAAGGCAATGGAGTCCATGCAGGCCAGTTATAAAAGCTGAATGCATTAGCTCATGTGAGGGGTAAAAAGTCTGGAAGCCTTAAGAGTGGAGAGAAATGCCTCAGGCCTCCTTTTCTTACTGATTCACATGTAGCTCATGTGTGAAAGGCAATCAGGCTGAATGGAAAGCAGATCCTTATTCATCTTACTCCTTCTGAAACCACATCATCAACTCCAGTGTCTCTTGAGTGTGGCTAACAATGAAAGGCAATGAAAAGCAAATGTAATTCATGCATAAAAATAAGAAATTATCTAGAAAATGACACCAGATATATGCTCACCCTCACCCCATGCCTTGCAGACTACACATTGAAAAAAGCCAGGGTGACTTAAGTTTGCTTAAGTTGCTTTAAATGTCAATAAGTGGTTCAAAATATGGACAGTAATGCAGTCTTCAGTACACTGTCAGCTGAGGGTTTCAGGACAAAAAAAGACTGGATGGAGCCAAGAAACTTGAGTCAGAAGGTTTGCATTTAACTTCTCAGTTGGTCAAAGGTTGGCTGTTCCAACCTGAGCAAATCACGTAACCTCTCTGAGATGTAATCTTTTCAGGTGTAGAAAAGATGTATCAATGTTTTCCTTAACTACTACTACATATGCTTTTGGTAGAATACTTTTTGTGAAAAAAAGGTATTATATAAACCACAATCCCTGAAAATCTTGCCATAAAGCAGCACAGTGTGTGTGTGTGTGTGTGCACACAAGCACATGTGAACAGAGAGAGACAAAGAGAGAGAGAGTGAGAGAGAGAATAAGAGAGAGAGAAAGAAAGTGTGATGGTTAGATTTTCTCAACCTGGCTGGGTCATGGTGCTGATATGTGGTCAAATATTATTTTGGATGTTTCTGTGAGGGTGATTTAAGATGAAGAAACCTATTTAATATGTGGACTTTGTGGACTTTGAGTAAAGCAGATTGCCCTCCATAATGTGGGTGGGCCTCTTCAATAAGGTGAAGGGCTGAACAGAGCACAAGACCGAATACCTCTGAACAAGAGGAAATTCTGCAGAAGACAACCTTCATTAGGCTTGAAATGTAACTTCAGCTCTTTGGATCTCTAGCCTGATGGCTTTTAGCATCAGCTCCCTCTTGGGACTCCAGCCTTCTGGTCTACCCTATAGATTTTGGAATCTCCAGCCACCGTTAGTGATGGAGCCAATTCCTGTAAATAAATTATATATATAATTATATGCATAACGTCTGCGTGTGTGTGCACGTGTGCTCTATTTCTCCAGAGAACCCTGGTTAATACAAATCGTGGTACCAGGACTGATCCCAGAGAAGAGAATCTTAAGGATCAGTTTTCTTACTTGGTTCTGGCATTTCTGGAATTGGCTCTCTAATGTGATTAAAGACAGGAAGGACTCTAAGGACTCTATCCCCAGTAGTAAAGAGCACTGGTAGTCCATGGCATGATATGGTAATAGAGATACATAAAATATCATCATTGGATACTCTTAGCCAAACACATAGGAGTCAGGGATCTGGATGACTATGTACATGACACCTTCAAATATTTTTGTCAAACGAATGAGTATAATGAGATTTGCTGTGTATTAGTCTGTTCTCACACTGTTAACAAAGACATATCTAAGATGGGATAATTTATAAAGAAAAGATGTTTAATTGACTCACAGTTCAGCAGGGATGGCTAGGCCTCAGGAAACTTACAATCATGGTGGAAGGGGAAGCAAACACGTCCTTCTTCACATGGCATCGTGGAGGAGAAGTGCCAAGCAAAGGGGGGAAAAAGCCCTTCATGAAACCATCAATTAGATATTCTGAGAACTCACTTTCTTAAATACAGCATGGAGATAACCCCCCACCATGATTCATTTACCTCCTACTGAGTCCCTCCCATGGCACATGGGGATTATGGGAACTACAGTTCAATATGAGGTTTGGGTGGGGACACACCCAAACTGTATCAGGCTGGTTGTTCCTAATGTCACTGGATAAATTAGGAAAAGAAAAAGGTGAGGTAAGGGATTCAAATTGCCTGCTCAAGCACAGCATAAATGTCCTGAAATCTTCTATATCTGTCCTGAAAGATACTTTTATTTCCTGTAGCTGTAGTGCTGAGATTGCTGAAAACCTAACCCAGAATTTCATAATGTGAGTGCTTGAATTACAATGCAAATTGAAATCCTAACCTTGAAGGATATCTACCGTTAAAAGGATGGCATTGTTTGGGAAAGAGTGGATTTCTAACAGCTGGGTTGGGATGTGTGGAAAGACCTGATGAAGCTGGGGACACTGAGCCTATAAATTCTCAATCTTCTTTGTCAGTATATACAGCCTCTCCAGCTATTTTCCCTTCTGAGGTGATTAACCCAACACTGCCTGAGAAAAACCATAATTTTCTCTGCTGAAGCAGTTCCATTGCATGACACTGCTGATGCTTCACAAGACCCACCCCTATAGCCCCTCTTTGCTTCTAGACTTATAATTAAAGGCAATATTAGCAGGCCCTGAAAGTTGAAGTAAAAAGTGTGATCCACGAAAAGGCATGCTATACTCCAAAATAACTACTCAATGTTTTTAATTCATACAGACAGAAATACAGGAAAGGTTTGTGAAAATGGATGTTAAGATGTGTGAGGATGGTAGAAGGAAGATAAGGTTTGATCAGGCTGAACATACTGTTATGGACCCACTAAGCCAAGAGTCTTCATTTAATGCTGCAGCTCAGGAAAAACTCTGCTTCTTTGGTTGACTAAAAGATGGACCAAAATGTAGCCCACAGTAAGTGAACTGGAATTGTCAGACTGCCTTGAAGGGATTCAAAGGCTTAGGGAAATTAAGATGTTAGAGTGAATTTGTCATTTAAGACCTATGCAACCACCCTGGGAGGGTGCAGAGGATACATGCTTCACCAGACTGTGAGAAAGAAATTTTTGAAGGATACCCCAGCATCCTTGAAGAGCTCTGTGATTACTCTTCTGTAAAGACAGAAACTGCTGCCACTGAGTTGAAAAACCTAAATTCAGTGGGAGTAATTGGATCCCACGGTGTCAAAGTCCAAGTTGCAGCACTTGACTGTAAAAGGCAAGGTGGTCATGTTTCACACAGGAGACAGCAAAATCAAAACAAAAATCAGAACAGTCTGACTCTGAGAGACCTACACTGTTGGGCTTCTTGATCGTAGTGATCCTAGATGTGAAAGAGATAGAAAACCTACTAAATTTTTACTTAATCCACATAACCAGAAAAGTTATAGGTCAAGTGGACAAAAGACTAACTTGAATAAAACAAACAAAGTGAACACATCTAACTTGAATAAAACAAACAGACAAATCTCACAGAGTCAACTCCTCAATCAATCCCCAGAACTGAGCCACTTTTGCAGATCCACAACCCCTTGAATGAAGAGGAGGCAAGGTCCTCTTGTGGAAAAACCCCAGCACACAGCCAAAATTTTACATAATTACAATTCATTTCACCCTTCCCTCAAAGGGGCTTATGCCCTTGTAGCAGAAGATCTGTGAATTGGAGAAAAGGAAATAACCAGACATTTTGGGGATTACTGGGCACCAGCTCTTAACAGATACTAATTTCAGGAGGCCCAAAACATCACTGTGGTCTACCAGTCAGAGTAGGGCTTGTAGAAATCAGGTGTCCAATGGAGTTTTAGATCAGATCCATCTCACAGTGGGCAAAGTGGCTCACCAAATCCACCCTATGGTTGTTTCCCCTGTTCTGAAATGCATCAGTGGAATAGAGATATGCCCCATAACTGGCAGAATCCCTAAATTGGTTCCCTCTTCTGTGGGAGTGAGGGCTAATATGCCAGAGAAGTCCAAGTGGAAGCGACAAAAACTGCCTTTACTTAGAAAAATAGGAAACTAACAGCAATACCTCATTCCTAGAGGGTTTCAGAGATTAGTGTCATAATCAAGGGCTTAAAGGTTTCAGGGGTAGTAATTTCCACCAAATCCCTATTTGAACTTATCTATTTGGCCTGTGTGGATTTCGGAGAATGATCTTGGACTATCATAAGCTTAAATAGGTGCTGAGTCTGTTTGCAGCTGCTGTGCCAGATCTGGTTTTATTACTTGCACAAATGAACACTTCTCCTGGTATCTGGTATTCAGCTATTGATCTCGCTTAACTGTGGGCCACCAAGTTGCCATGTGACCTGAGCTACTCATCATGAACTGAATGTTATCTAGCCTCCCAAACCATAAAGCTATGCTTGCACAGCAGCATTTCATCATCAAATGGAAATGGTGTATACAAGATCTTGCCTGAGCAGGCCCTGAAGACACAAGTGAATTACATGAAGAAGTGGCTCAAATGCTCATGGTCCCCACTGCTCCTATGCTACTTTCGCTTTCCCAAGCTGCACCAAGTGCCTCACAGGGAGTACCATGGAATCAATTGACAGCAGAAGAGAAAACTCATACTTGTTGTACACACGGTTCTTCAGGATATGCAGGCACTACCTGAAAGTGAATTGCTAAAGAATAGCCCCTGACCACCATCACCTCCATTTTGGGGATATCCTTGAAGAGGAGTGGTAAAGGGAAATCCTCACAATTAGAAGTTCGAGCAATGTGCCCAACTGTGCATTTTGCTTGGAAGGAGAAATGGCTAGACACAGGATGATATACTAGTCAGTGGGTTGTGGAAAACAGTTCATCTGGATGATAAGGAACTTGGAAGAAACATGGAAATTGATGATAAAGAAGTTTGGAGAGGAAGTATGTGGATAGACCTCTCTGAATGGATAAACAATTTGAAGATGTTTGTGGTCTATATGAATGCTCACTAAAGGTTGACCTCAGCAGAGGAGAATTTTAATAACCAAGTTAAGAGGCTGACCCATTCTGAGGTTCTGCAGATACCAGTAGCCGCTTTTCCTAGCCACCCTTGTCACTCAATAGGATTATGAATAAAGTGGCCATGGTGCCAGGGATGGCAATTATGCATGGGATTATCAACCTGGACCTGTACTCACCGAAACCAACTTGGATACAGCCACCATTGAGTGCCTAGTGAGCCAGCAGCAGAAACCAACACTGAGTCCCCAATAAGACATCATTCCACAAGGTGACCAGACAAGCTACCTGTTACATTGGACCAGGTTAGTTACATTGTGCCACTTCCATTATGATGGCAGCAGCATCTTGTTCTTACTGAAATAGACATTACCTCTGGATATAGATTTGCTTTCCCTGCATGAATGCGCCTGTCAAAATTACCATCCACTTATTTACAGCATGCCTTGTCCACTGTCATGGCATTCCACACAGCATTGCTTCTTATCAATTGTGTTTGCCTCATCTCATGGCAAAAGAAGTGCAACAATGGGCCCTTGCTCATGGAATCCACTTTCCTTCCATGTTACCCACCACCCTGAAGCAGCTGGCTTGATATAAGAGTGGAATAGCCTCTTGAAGACTCGGTTACAGCACCTGCTAATTGACAACACTTTGCAGGGGTGGGGTAAAGTTCTCCAAGGGGCTCTATATGTGATCATTGAGTGACCAGTATGTAGCATTATCTCTCGCATAACCACGATTCATCAATTCAGGAATCAAGGGGTGGAAATGGGAGTAGCACCATTTGCTATACTATTTAGCAGCACATAAGCACATTATTATTGCTTCCTGTTCCCAAGACGTTATGCTCTCTGGCCTAGATATATTAGTCCCAGAAGGAGGAATGCTTCCTCCATGAGACATAACAATTATTCCATGAAATTATTAACTTCTGTGGAAACTAAGACTGTTACTCAGCCACTTTGGGATCCTCATGCTTCTCAATCAACAGGCAAAGAAATGAGTTACTGTGCTGGCTTGGATTATTGATTCTGAGCTCCAGTGGGAAATTGGGCTGACATTCCACAGTAGAGACATAGCAGACTATGTGAAATACATAAGATTCCTTTGGTGTCTCTTAGTATCACCATGTCCTGTGTTTAGAGTCAATGGGAAACTATAACAAGTGAATTCAAGCAGCACTTCTAATGGCCAAGACCCTCCAGGAATTAAGGTTTAAGGCACCCTACTAGGTAAAGAGCAATGACTACCTGAGATTATTTCAGAGGGTAAAGGATATATGGAAAGTATAGTGGAACATAGTCATAAATACCAGCTACAATAATGTGAGCAGTTACAGACAAGAAAATTGTAATTGTTGTGAGTATTCCTTTATTTTTTCATGAACACAAATATATGTGTGTATAATGATAACTTTATTTTCTTCCTTTTCTTATTGTCTTATCTCATAAGATATATTTACTTGATATGATAATAGTTAAGATTTTTAAATTTACATCACAATATTTACTTATGGGATATATAGAAGAGATTAAAGAACACCCAAAGAGTTTACATCATCTTCTGCTAATAATATTAATGCATTTCCATATGTATATGGGGTAATATTATCATGGTAGGTTGTTATTGACCTTGTTATTGTCTTCATTTGTACATTAAATATTGTTCAAGGAGATATGTATGAGTCCCAAAATGACAGCAAATAGACTTGTGATGGTTAATTTTATGTGTTAATTTGCCCGAATCAAGGTGCCCAGATATGAGGTGAAATTTTATTATGAAGGTTTCTGTGAGGGTGTTTTTAGATGACATTAACCTGCAACTCCTTAGACTTTGAATAAAGCAGATTGCCCTCCTTAACATCAGTGGCCCCATCAAAACAGTTGAAAATGTGAGTAGAACAAAAGATTGACCTCCCCGAGAAGGAGAAGCTCTGCAGCAGATAGCGTTCAGACATGAACAGCATCATTAGTTCTTCTCCAGTCTCCAGCCTGCTAGCTCACCCTGAAGGTTATAGATCTGATAGCCTCTTGTTTTAAAATGTACCCAGGATTTGTTTTAATCAAGTATGATGAGATAACAGAAAGGGAGACAATTGCCTTTGAGAGAATAATTCATTACAGTTTCCCCAGAGAATAAGAGGTATGACATGCCACCTGGGGCCACATGCAGTCGCTTGCAGTGAGAAGCAGAGAGAGAGAGAGAGGGCGGGGGAGAGGGAACAAGAGAGAGGGAGTGCAGCGAAACTGTAACCAGGCCCTTATTACAATAATGGCAGGAAGTAGCAACATGAGAATGCTCCCTATTGGGGAAAAAAGTGAAACACACAGGTTGAAGCTTATGTATGGAAAGTTTATAATGAGATTTTCACACATCCATGAAAACATTGGGATGGTAGAGGTGTAAACTACCTTGAGCTGTTAACATGACCTTGAAAATCTAAAATGTCTGAGACAGGTCTCAATCAATTTAGAAAGTTTATTTTGCCAACGTTAAAGACGTGCCTGTGACACAGCCTTAGGTGGTCCTGATGACGTGTCCCCAAAGTGGTCAGGGCACAGGTTCGTTTTATACATTTTAGGGAGACATGAGACATCAATCAACATATATAAGATGTACATTTGTTCAGTCTGGAAATGTGGGGCAACTTGAGGTGCGGAAGGGGGCTATCAGGTCATAAGTTGATAAGAGACAAATGGTTGCATTCTGTTGAGTATCTGATTAGAATATACAATTTACATGTGAGAGTAGAGCAGTGGAATAGTCACTTATAACTTAGTCTGGCTTAGTGATACAATAGGGCAGAGGAAGCAATCAGATATGCATTTGTCTCATGTGAACAGAAAGATGATATCGAGTTCCATCTGTCCCCTGTCCACAAGAAATTTCCTTGTGGGCAAATTGTAAAGAAAGTATGTAGGTTTTTTTCTTTTTTTTATATCTGTGGCTATCTTATATAGAAATAAAATGGGAGGCAGGTGTGTCTGACATAGTTTCCAGCTTGGCTTCTCCCTTTGGCTTAGTGATATTGAGGTTCCAAGATTTATTTTCCTTTCACAATCTCATGACTGAAAGGTACCAAATCTTCAATTACAAATGATCAAAAATAGTTATTACACCTTCATAATCAGTCATGTAAACCAATTATTTAAAATTCACAGACACACACAACATGCACACATGCACAATTGCTTTTGTTTCTCTGAAGAACACTGTGAAACAAACTTGTAAGGAAGGAAGGAAAGAATGAAGAAAGGGAGGACAGAAGGAAGGCAGGAAGGTTGGCAGGTAGGAAGTCAGGAAGGAAGGCAAGAAAGAGTAAGTCACAGGACACAGAGTTTTATGTAAACAGGAAGATATATCTGGAGAACTCTGATTCCAGCATGCATCCATCATCAATTATAGACAAAAATTACTTAATTTGACATTATTGACTCTATAAAATTTGGTATTAAAATCCACCATTCATCTTTTAAGGACGATCAAAGAAAGGGCCATAAAATTAATTTGCTCTTAGGCCAAATTCTAAAATGTTGTAAATAAGGGTGATATATACTGATTCTATTTGCTTTATAGTGTGGAAGAGATTATTTAAGGCACTTTTGAAGCATACACCAAGGTTTGCATTTATATTTGTAGCAGTGGTGTGCTGCAGCCAACTGGAACTGACTGGCAATAGTCAATCATTAAAATTACAGAAAACTGTGTGAACCAGTTGGTAAACACACCATTACTAAATACTGAATTATATGAGCTTTTACGTAAATAAACATTACCAAAAAAACAAAGTTAGTAAATACTCAAAACAAATTTTATCTTAATTATTTTACTGCATGTTACTATTAATCTGCGCTCTCGAGGTTATTTTGCCTATGTTATCTGTGTGATAAAAAAATAGAAACTCACTCAAAACTGCACAACTACATGGAATCTGAACAACTTGCCACTGAATGACTACTTGGGTAAAAATGAAATTAAGGCAGAAATAAATAAGTTCTTTTAAACAAATGAGAACAAAGAAACAACATACCACAATCTCTGGGACACAGCTAAAGCAGTGTTTAGAGGGAAATTTATAGCACTAAACACCAGCAGGAGAAAGCAGGAAAGATCTAAAATCAACACCCTACCATCACAATTAAATAAACTAGAGAAGCAAGAGCAAACTAATTCAAAAGCTAGCAGAAGACAAGAAATAACTAAGATCACAGCAGAACTGAAGGAAATAGAGACACAAAAAACCCTTCAAAAAATCAATGAATCTAGGAGATGATTTTTTGAAAAGATTAACAAAATAGACAGACTGCTAGCCAGACAAATAAAGAATAGAGAAGAATTAAATAGACACAAGAAAAAATGATAAAGGGGATATCACCACTGACCCAACAGAAATAAAAACTACCATCAGAGAATACTATAAACACCTCTACATAAATAAGCTAGAAAATCTAGAAGAAATGGATAAATTCCTGGACACCTACAGCCTCCCAAGACTAAACCAGGAAGAAGTTGAATCCCTGAATAGACCAATAAGAGATTCTGAAACTGAGGCAGTAATTAATAGCCTACAAACCAAAAAAAGCCCAGGACTAGACAGATACACAGCCGAATTCTACCAGAGGTACAAAGAGGAGCTGGTACCATTCCTTCTGAAACTATTCAAGGGAATAGAAAAAGAGGGGACTCCTCCCTAAATCATTTTATGAGGCCAGCATCACCCTGATACAAACACCTGGCAGAGACACAAAAAACAAAGAAAATTTCAGGCCAATATCCCTGATGAACATCGATGCAGAAATCCTCAATAAAATACTGGCAAACTGAATCCAGCAGCACATCAAGAAGCTTATCCAGCACGATCAAGTTGGCTTCATCCATGGGATTCAAGGCTGGTTCAACATACACAAATAAATAAAGGTAATCCATCATATAAACAGAACCAATGACAAAAGTCCCATGATTATCTCAACAGATGCAGAAAAGGCCTTCTATAAAATTCAACACCACTTCATGTTAAAAACTCTCAATAAACTAGGTATTGATGGAACAAGTATCAAAATAATAAGAGCTATTTATGACAAACTCAGAGCCAATATCATACTGAATGGGCAAAGACTGAAAGCATTCCCTTTGAAAACTGGCAAAAGACAGGGATACCCTCTTTCACCACTTCTATTCAACATAGTATTGGAAGTTCTGGCCAGGTCAATCAGTCAATAGAAAGAAATAAAGCATATTGAAATAGGAAGACAGGAAGTCAAATTGTCTCTGTTTGCAGATAACATGATTGTATATTTAGAAAACCCCATCATCTCAGCCCCAAATCTCCTTAAGGTAATAAGCAACTTCAGCAAAGTCTCAGGATACAAAATCAATGTGCAAAAATCACAAGCATTCCTATACACCAATAATGGACAAACAGCCAAATCGTGAGAGAAATCTTATTCACAATTGCTACAAAGAGAATAAAATACCTAAGAATACAAATTACAAGGAATGAGTGAGACCTCTTCAAGGAGAACTACAACCCACTGCTCAAGGAAATAAGAGAGAACACAAACAAATGGAAAAACCTTCCATGCTCATGGATAGGAAGAATCAGTATTGTGAAAATGGCCATACTACCCAAAGTAATTTATAGATTCAATTCTAGCCCCATGAGGCTACCATTGACTTCCTTCATAGAATTAGATAAGACTACATTTCATATGGAACCAAAAAAGAGCCAGCATAGCCAAGACAATCCTAAGCAAAAAGAACAAAGCTGGAGGCATCATGCTACCAGACTTCAAACTATACTACAAGGCTACATTAACCAAAACAGCATGATACTGGTACAAAAACAGATAAATAGACCTTTGAAACAGAAGAGAGGCCTCAGAAATAGCACCAAACATCTACAACCATCCAATCTTTGACAAACCTGACAAAAACAAGAAATGGGGAAAGGATTCCCTATTTAATAAATGGTATTGGGAAAACTGGCTAGCCATACACAGAAAACTGAAACTGGACCCCTTCATTACACCTTATACAAAAGTTAACTCAAGATGGATTAAAGACTTAAACATAAGACCTAAAACCATAAAAACCCTAGAGGAAAACCTAGGCAATATCATTCAGGACATAGGCATGGACAAGGACTTCATGACTAAAACACCAAAACCAATGGAAACAATAGCCAAAATTGACAAATGGGATCTAATTAAACTAAAGAGCTTCTGCACAGCAAAAGGAACCATCATCAGAGTGAACAGGCAACCTACAGAATGGGAGAAAATTTTTGCAACCTATACATCTGACAAAAGGCTAAAATCCAGAATCTATGAGGAACTTAAACAAATTTACAAGAAAGGTGGCGGTTCCAAGATGGCTGAATAGGAACAGCTCCAGTCTACAGCTCCCAGCGTGAGCAGTGCAGAAGATGGTTAATTTCTGCATTTCCAACTGAGGTACCATGTTCATCTCACTGGGGATTATTGGACAGTAGGTGCAGGACAGTGGGTGCAGTGCACTGCACATGAGCCAACGAAGAGTGAGGCATCGCCTCACCTGGGAAGCACAAGGAATCAGGGAATTCCTTTTCCTAGCCAAGGGAAGGGGAGACAAACGGTACCTGGAAAATCAGGTGATACCCACCCTAATAATGTGCTTTTCCAACAGTCTTAGCAAACGGCACACCAGGAGATTACATTCTGTGTCTGGCTCAGAGGGTCCTACACCCACAGAGCCTCGCTCATTGCTAGCACAGCAGTCTGAGGTCAAATTGCAACATGACAGCGAGGCTGGGGGAGGGGCACCTGCCATTGCTGAGGCTTGAGTAGGTAAACAAAGCTGCCAGAAGCTCAAACTGGGTAGAGGCCACTGCAGCTCAAGGAGGCCTGCCTAGCTTTGTATGCTTCACCTCTTGGGGCAGGGCATAGCCAAACAAAAGGCAGCAGAATCCTCTGCAGACTTAAACGTCCCTGTCTGATAGCTTGGAATAGAGTAGTGGTTCTCCCAGCATGGAGCTTGAGATCCGAGAATGGACAGACTGCCTCCTCAAGTGGGTCCCTGACCCCCGAGTAGCCTAACTGGGAGGGACTCCCCAGTAGGGGCGGACTGACACCTCACATGGCCAGGAACCCCTCAGAGACAAAACTTAGAGAGGAACAATCAGGCAGCAACATTTGCGGCTCACCAATATCTGCTGTTCTGCAGCCTCTGCTGCTGATACCCAGGCAAAGAGGGTCTGGAGGGGACCTCCAGCAAACTCCAACAGACCTGCAGCTGAGGGTCCTGACTGTTAGAAGGAAAGCTAACAAACAGAAAGGACATGCACACAAAACCCCATCTGTATGTCACCATCATCAAAGACCAAAGATAGATAAAATCACAAAGATGGGGAAAAAACAGAACAGAAAAACTAGAAACTCTAAAAATCAGAGCACCTCTCCTCCTCCAAAGGAACACAGCTCCTCACCAGTGAAGGAGCAAAGCTGGATGGAGAATGAACTTGACGAGTTGAGAGAAGAAGGCTCCAGATGATCAAACTTCTCTGAGATAAAGGAGGAAGTTTGAACCCATGGCAAAGAAGTTAAAAACCTTGAAAAAAGATTAGAAGAATGGCTAACTAGAATAACCAATGCAGAGAAGTCCTTAAAAGACCTGATGGAGCTGAAAACTATGGCATGAGAACTACGTGACAAATGCACAAGCTTCAGTAGCTGATTTGATCAACTGGACAAAGAGGTTTCAGGGATAGAAGATGAAATGAATGAAATGAAGCAAGAAGAGAAGTTTAGAGAAAAAGAATAAAAAGAAACGAACAAAGCCTCCAAGAAATATGGGACTATTTGAAAAGACCAAATCTACATCTCATTGGTGAACCTGAAAGTGATGGGGAGAATGGAACCAAGTTGGAAAACACTCTGCAGGATATTATCCAGGAGAACTTCCCCAATCTAGCAAGGCAGGCTAACATTCAAATTCAGGAAATACAGAGAATGCCACAAATGTACTCCTCGAGAAGAGCAACTCCAAGACACATAATTGTCAGATTCACCAAAGTTGAGATGAAGGAAAAAATGTTAAGGGCAGCCAGAGAGAAAGGTCGGATTACCCACAAAGGGAAGCCCATCAGACTAACAGCTGATGTCTGGGCAGAAACTCTACAAGTCAGAAGAGAGTGGGGGCCAATAGTCAACATTCTTAAAGAAAAGAATTTTCAACTCAGAATTTCATATCCAGCCAAACTAAGCTTGATAAGTGAAGGAGAAATGAAATCCTTTACAGACAAGCAAATGCTGAGAGGTTTTGTCACCACCAGGCCTGACCTAAAAGAGCTCCTGAAGGAAGCACTAAACATGGAAAGGAAAAACCGGTACCAGCCCCTGCAAAAACATGCCAAGTTGTAA
>NW_026652282.1:50941140-51015325 GCF_009828535.3 Hylobates moloch | reverse complement strand
TCTGTTTGTTAGTTTTCCTTCTACCAGACAGGACCCTCAGCTGCAGGACTGTTGGAGTTTACTAGAGGTCCACTCCAGACCCTGTTTGGCTGGGTGTCAGCAGTGGTGGCTGCAGAACAGCGGATTTTCATGAGAGCACAAATTCAGCTGTCTGATAGTTCCTCTGAAAGTTTTGTCTCAGAGGAGTACCCGGTTGAATGAAGTGTCAGTCTGTCCCTACTGGGGGGGTGCCTCCCAGTTAGGCTGCTCAGGGGTGAGGGACCCACTTTAGGAGGCAGTCTGTCCGTTCTCAGATCTCCAGCTGCGTGCTGGGAGAACCACTACTCTCTTCAAAGCTGTTAGTCAGACAGGGACATTTAAGTCTGTGGAGGTTCTTGCTGAGTTTTTGTTTGTCTGTGCCCTGCCCCCAGAGGTGGAGCCTACAGAGGCAGGCAGGCCTCCTTGAGCTGTGGTGGGCTCCACCCAGTTCGAGCTTCCTGGCTGCTTTGTTTATCTAAGCAAGCCTGGGCAATGGCGGGCGCCCCTCCCCCAGCCTTGCTGCCGCCTTGCAGCTTGATCTCAGACTGCTGTGCCAGCAATCACGAGACTCTGTGGGCATAGGACCCTCCGAGCCAGGTGTGGGACACAATCTCCTAGTGTGCATTTTCCAGGCCCGTTGGAAAGGCGCAGTATTAGGATGGAACTGACCCGATATTCCAGGTGCCGTCTGTTACCCCTTTCTTTGACTAGGAAAGGGAACTCCCTGACTCCTTGCGCTTCCCGAGTGAGGCAATGCCTTGCCCTGCTTCGGCTCGCGCACAGTGCGCTTCACCGACTGTCCCGCACCCACTGTTAGGCACTCCCTAGTGAGATGAAACCGGTACCTCAAGCAGAAATGCAGAAATCACCCGTCTTCTGTGTCGCCGGGGCTCGGAGCTGGAGACCGGAGCTGTTCCTATTCGGCCATCTTGGCTCCACCCCGGCTTCTCTTTTTTCAAGATTTTTAACTTCTTTGCCATGGGTTTGAACTTCCTCCTTTAGCTTGGAGAAGTTTGATCATCTGAAGCCTTCTTCTCTCAACTTGTCAAAGTCATTCTGCATCCAGCTTTGTTCCGTTGCTGGTGAGGAGCTGTGTTCCTTTGGAGGAGGAGAGGTGTTCTGATTTTTAGAGTTTCCAGTTTTTCTGCTCTGTTTTTTCCCCATCTTTGTGTTTTTATCTACCTTTGGTCTTTGATGATGGTGACATACAGATGGAGTTTTGGTGTGGATGTCCTTTCTGTTTGTTAGTTTTCCTTCTAACAGTCAGGACCCTCAGCTGCAGATCTGTTGGAATTTGCTGGAGGTCCACCCCAGACCCTGTTTTCCTGAGTGTCAGTGGCAGAGGCTGCAGAACAGCAGATACTGGTGAGCCGCAAATGTTGCTGCCTTTTCGTTGCTCTGGAAGTTTTGTCTCAGAGGATTACCTGGCCATGTGAGGTGTCAGTCTGCCCCCAGTGGGGGATGCCTCCCAGTTAGGCTACTCAGGGGTCAGTGACCCACTTGAGGAGGCAGTCTGTCCGTTCTCAGATCTCCAGCTGTGTGCTGGGAGAACCACTACTCTCTTCCAACCTGTTAGACAGGAACATTTAAGTCTGCAGAGGATTCTGCTGCCTTTTGTTTGGCTATGCCCTGCCCCTAGAGGTGGAGTCTACAGAGGCAGGCAGGCCTCCTTGAACTGTGGTGGACACCACCCAGCTCGAGCTTCCCAGCCACTTTGTTTACCTACTCAAGCCTCGGCAATGGCAGGCGCCCCTCCCCCAGCCTTGCTGCCACCTTGCAGTTTGATCGCAGAATGCTGTGCTAGTAATGAGTGAGGCTCCATGGTCACAGGACCCTCTGAGCCAGGCGTGGGATATAATCTCCTGGTGTGCCATTTGCTAAGATGGAAAAGCACAGTATTAGGGTGGGAGTGACCCAATTTTACAGATGCCATCTGTCACCCCTTTCTTAGACTAGGAAAGGGAATTCCCTGACCCCTTGTGCTTCCCGGGTGAGGTGATGCCTCACCCTGCTTTGTCTCATGCTCAGTGCACTGTGCCCACTGTCCTGCACCCACTTTCCAACACCCCCAGTGAGATGAACCTGGTACCTTAGTTGGAAATGCAGAAATCACCTGTCTTCTGCTTCACTCACACTGGGAGCTGTAGACTGGAGCTCTTCCTATTCGGCCATCTTGGCTCCACCCCACATCAAGCCATTTATAAAGAATCTATCCTATAGCCCAAACACTTTCTGAAACTTCCCACTTCCAACACTGCAGATCAAATTTCAAGATAAGATTTGGAGGGGACAAATATTCAGCCTACATAATGGGCTTACATCAACTGTAAAGGTTTTGTACAGAAAATGAAATAGCACAGTGAAAAATACAACCTATAGAAGGGACAAACATATTTGCAAACTATTCACTTGACAGGGAATTCATATCCAGAATATATAAGAAACTCAACACTTGACAGCAAAAAGTCCCAAACAAACGAATAATCTAATTAAAAGTGTAAAAAAAGACCTGAATAGATGTATCTTAAAAGAAGATATACAAAAAACAAAGAAATACAAGAAAAATACGTATAACATTACCAATCATTATGGGAAAGCAACTTGAAATTACAATTATATATATATATATATATATATATATATATATATATATCTTATCTCTCCCCAGTTAGAATGGCTACTATTAATACCAAGAGGACAAAACATAACAAATGCTGTTGAGGATACCACGAAAAAAATAAATCTAACATTCTCTTGGTAGGAATGTAAACCAGTACAGCTATTATGGAGAATAGTATGGAAGTGCTTCAAAAAACTCAAAATACATCTACCTTATGATTCAGAAATTCCACTATTGGGCATATATCCAAAGAAAATGATATCAGTATATCAGGGAGATACAGCACTGTATTTATTGCAGCATTATTTACCATAGCTGAGATGTGGAATCAACTTAAATGTTTCTCAGTGGATAAATTGATGGAGAAAATATACTTAATGAGATTCTATTCATCCATAAAAAAATGAAATTCTGTCATTTGCAGCAACATGGATGAGCCTAGAGAACATTATGTGAAGTGAAACAAGCCAATAATAGAAAGATGGATACTGCATATTCCTTCTAATATGTGGAGGCTAACAAATTGATCTCATAGAAGTAGAAAGCAGAATAGTAGTTATAAAAGTGTGGGAAAAGTAGGAGGGAAAAAAAGCAGGGAGAGATTGGTTCAAAGATTCAAAATTAAAGATTGGTAGGAGGAATGATTTCTAATGTTCTATAGCACTTCAGGGTGACTATAGTTAATAATTTATTATGTATTTTCAAATAGCTTAAAGAGAGTGTTTCAAAGGTTTTCAAACAGAACAATAATAGACATCAGAGGTGATGAATATGCTAATTTTCCTGATTGATCATTATATATTGTGTTTATTGAAGTATCAGTATTTATTCAATTAATATTACTGTACAATTATTATGTGTCAATTAAAATAATAACTGCTAATACAAAAGACATATGTTGCTACATCACAAACATTTTTTTGATAATTTGTGTGCTGGCCATGAGACTGCAGCACACAGACCACCAATTACAGGATGTTATTGAAAGAGAATGCCAGGTGCTGTGTTGACATTCATGCTGTGTTTGCCAGGCCATCTCACGAGGGACTGCTCATAGCCAATAACTAAGCAGTGCAAAGATATGAAGACTGGCTCATTCCTGAGAAGCAGGGCACTCCTCTGACAGGCAACTTTGACTTGAGGCCTCTCAGGGGCCTTGGTGACCTTTGCTAGGCTGCTTAGTAGTAGGAGTTTCTACTCAACCAACCTTCCCTCCTTCGTTCCTTCTTTCCTTCCTTCCTTCTTTCTTTCCTTCCTTCCTTCCTTCCTTCCTTCCTTCCTTCCTTCCTTCCTCCCTTCCTTCCTTCCTTCCTTCCTCCCTTCCTTCCTTCCTTCCTTCCTTTTTCCTATCTTGCATTAAAGTCTGACACTTTTCCCAGCCTCACCCAGCTCCCTCACCATTTGCTCCCACTGGCCAAACTCTGGCATGTTTAATTTTTTCTTGACACCTGTTTCTTGGAGAACCCAGACTAGCACAGTTTGGTAACTGTTTTACAATATAACTGCTTTCTTTTATAATCAAACATACTTTATTTTATTTTTGTTAAATCACTATTTTCCCAAGAACATACTTATCTCCAAATGCATTAAGTTGTATGCATTAAAAATTTACAGCTTTTTGTATGCCAACTCTATCTTGATAAGTGGTTTAACATTATTTATTTATTTTGTTTAATAGACACATAAAAATTATATATATTTGTTGTCCACAACAAGATGTTTTAAATTATTCATACTCTGTGGAATGTCCAAATTTAGCTCATTAACATATGCATTATATCACATAAATATTATCATTTGGGATAAAAACACAATTTACTCCCTCAGTAATTTTCAAGAATACAGTATGTTGTTATCAATTACAGTCACTGTGTTGTATAATAGAGCTTTTGATCATATTGCTTTTATCTAACTGAAATTTTCTATATTTTGGTGAACATCTTTTAAACACCCCTGCACCACACACATCTACCCACCCCTGGTAACCATCATTCTACTTGCTAGTTCTAGGATATCCACATTTTTAGATTCCACATATAAGAACATGTGGTATTTGTCTTTATGTGCCTGGCTTACTTAACTTATCAACCTTATCTCTTGGTTTATCCATGTCACAAATCACAAATTTTTCTGACATGGAAAATTGCTGAAAGTCTTGAAAAAAGGTACAACCATGTTGGACTTGCCAAATTTGATTCCACTGAAAATTCTGAATTATCCCAGAATCTCAATTTTAGCCCTTCAAAGCCCTTGTAGCTTTGGTCTTGGAGCAGTTTTATCCAGCTAGAATATTGCCTGAAGATGTACTTATCTGTGCTTCTGTTGCAAATTGGCCAAACTCCATCTACCAGTATATTTTCAAATAGCCAATAATGTCAGTCCTGACCCCTTCTGCCTGTAGACTGAGTTCTTTCTACCTGAGGTCCCAGATGAATGCATGTCCATCAGTGCCTATACAGGCTGATGGGTTGACTTAAGTCACATTGTGGATCTTAAAATGGCCCTATAAATTAGTTCCAGCCCTTTTTGACTATAGTATGAAAAAGGCCTTCTTGCCCAGAAATTCACTGGGAGACAACTATCCATGACTATAGAGAAAGGTTGGAAGACGTGAATTTTGGTTAAGGACCTGAAAAAAAAAATGTTCTCTCAGATCTAGCCCATTAGAGCTGCAGATGTGAATAGTTCAGCCATAACAGGGACCCATGTAGTGATCCAATGGGAGTTTTTCCAGTGACATAAAGGAAGTCACACTAGTTAGCACATCTGGTAACAGGCTTTCTGTTTGAGAATATTAAAGCAAACCTGCCCAACCCAGTACTAGTTGCTCATGGGACTCCAACCTGGGCTATATCAGCCATGCCAAACCTGGACTTAGGGTGCCCTCTAACACTGCAATGGTTGCAGAGATATTGGGTTAGGGGAACACAACAGTTTTCTCAGAATTTCTGAACAGGCATACTGTAGAAGTGCTATCATAGACAATGACAAACTCCCAAGACTGGAATAAATACCCATGTCTTCAATGTGCAGAAATAAACACACATGCACAAAGATCACAATGATCAGGGAAATATGAGGTCTCAAAACAAACCAAATACAGTGCCAGTTACCAAATCTAAACAAATGAAGATGTATGACTGATCTAACAAAGAATAAAAATCACTCTTTTAAGGAAGCTCAATAAAATTCAATAAAATACAGAAAAATAATTCAAAAAATTGGAAGACAAATTTAAGAGTTTGAAATAATTAAAAATAATCAAACAGAAATCCTAGAGTGAGAAAATACAATGAAAAAAATAAAAAGTGCAACAGAGTGCATCAACAGCAGAATTAAGCTGAAGAAAAAATTAGTGAGCTCAAAGTCAGATTAGTAAAAAATATGCAGAGAAGAAAACATTTTAAAAATTAATAAAAAACATTATGAAATAATATCAGAAGATAAAATTTGTGGGTTCAAAAAGTTCAAGAGACTAGAGAAACACAAGGTAATAGTAAATTACTTAGATAAATAATACAAGAAAACATTCCAAGCATAAGGAATAATATAAATACCCAGATACAGGAAGCTTAAAAGTGATCACTCACAGTCAATCTAAATAAGACCACACGAAGACACGTTATAATCAAACTATCCAATTTCAAAGACAGAGAGAGGATTAAAACAAAAAGAGAGAGAAAAGAAGTAAAAACCATGTAAGAGAATTTCAATATGCCTGGCAGCAGACTTCCCAGCATAAATCTTACAAATTCAGGAGGGAATGAGGTAATATATATGAGCTGCCGAAGGACAACAAAAAGGGTAAACCAAAAAATACTGGATATGACTAGCCAGTTCTCCCAGCACCATTTGTTAAATAGGAAATCTTTTTCCCATGGTTTGTTTTTGTCAGGTTTGTCAAAAATCAGATGATTTTAGATGTGTGGTTTTATTTCTGAGTTCCCTATTCTGTTCCATTGGTCTATGTGCCTGTTTTTGTACCAGTACTATGCTGTTTTTGTTACCATAGCTTTATAGTATAGTTTCAAGGAAGATCGTGTGAAGCCTCCAGCTTTGTTCTTTTTTTTTAGGATTGTTCTGGCTATACAAGCTCTGTTTTGGTTCCACATAAGTTTTAAAATAGTTTTTTTTTTTGAATTCCATAAAGATGTCAATGGTATTTTAATAAAAACATCATCGAATTTATACATTTCTTTGGGTAGTATAGCCATTTTTATAGTATTGGTTCTTCTTATCCAAGAGCATGGAACTTTTTTGCATCTGTTAGTGTCCTCTCTGATTTTTTTGAGCAGTCGTTTGTAGTTACCCTTGAAGAGATCCTTCATCTCCCTTTTTAGCTCTATTCCTAGGTATTTTATTCTCTTTGTGGCAATTGTGAATGGAAATTCATTAATAATTTGGCTCTCTGCATGTCTATTGTTGGTGTGATTATTAGGAAAATGCAAGTCAAAACCACAGTGAGATACCAACTCACACCAGTCAGAATGGTGATTATTAAAAAGTCAAAAAAAAAAAAAGATGCTGGCAACGTTGCACAGGAATAGGAACACTTTTACACTTTTGCTGGGAATGTAAATTAGTTTCACCGTTGTGGAAGACATTGTGGTGATTCCTCAAAGGCTTAGAACCAGAAATACCATTCAACCCACCAATCCCATTACTGGGTATACACCACCCAAATATAAATCATTCTATTTTAAAGAACATGCACATGTGTGTTTATTGCAGCACTATTCACAATAGTAAAGACATGGAATCAACTCAAATGACCATCAGTGATAGACTGGATAAAGAAAATGTGGTACATATACACCATGGAATACTATGCAGCCATAAAAAGGAATGAGATCATTTCCTTTGCAGGGACATGGATGAAGCTAGAAGCCATTATCCTCAGAAAACTAATGCAGCAATAGAAAATCAAACATCACATTTTCTCACGTATAAGTGGGAGCTGGACAATGAGAACACATGGACACAGGGAGGGAACAACACACACTGGGGCCTGCTGGGTTAGAACAAGAGAAGGAGAGCATTAGGAAAAAGAGCTAATGCATGCCAGGCTTAATACCTAGGTAATGGGTTGATAGGTGCATAAAACCACCATAGATCACATTTACCTGTGTAGCAAACATGCACATCCTGCACACGTACCCCAGAACTTAGAAACAAAAGACTACTAGTTCAATCTATACTGTTGAAATGTCAAGATATTGTTTTTGCAGCTGAATAGTACTCCATCATGTCTGTATATATTTTCTTAATAGATTCATCTAATGATGAACACTTAGATTGCTTCCAAATCTTGGCTTTTTGAATAGTGCTGCAACAAACGTGGGGGTGCAGAGATCTCTATGATATACTGATTTTCTTTCTTTTGGTTATTTACTTAGAAGTTGAATTGCTGGATCATACGGTAGCTCTGTTTTTAATATTTTGAGAAACTTTCAAACAGTTCTCCATTTTGGAGATTTACATTCCCAAATGTAATTCATTTGTACAAAAACAATGTACAAAAGTTCCTTTTCTCCATATCGTCATTATTATTTGTTATTTCCTGCCTTTTGGATAAAATCATTTTTAACTGGAGTGAGATATCTCATTGTAGTTTTGATTTGCATTTCTCTGATGATTAGTTATATGGAGCACCTTTTCAGATACTTATTTACCATGTGCATGTCTTTTGAGAAATATCTGCTCAGATCATTTGCCCATGTTTTAATTATATTATTAGATATTTTCCTAAAAATGAGTGAAATAAGTTTCTATTTATTTAATTATTTATTTATTTATTTTGCATGTGAATTTTCAGCTTTCCCAGCAGCATTTATTGAAGAGACTCTCCTTTTCCTAATGTATCTTTTTGGCACCTTTGTTGAAAATGCATTCACCATAAATATATGGATTTGTTTCTAGCTATTCTGTTCAATTGGTTTATTGGTGTCTGTTTTTATGCCAGTAGTATGCTTTTTGTTTTTTGTTCAGAATAGCATTGGCTATTCTGAGTGTTTTGTGATTCAGTATAAGTTTTAGCATTGTTTTTTCTATCTTTGTTGAGAATGTAACTGGTATTTTATATAAATTCCATTGAACATGCAGATTGCTTTTAATAGTATGAACATTTTAAAAGTATTGATTCTTCTAGTCCACGAACACTGAATATACTTTCATAGTTTTGTACTCTTAAACTTCTTTCAATGTTTTATAGTTCTCATTATAAAGAATTTTCACTTCTTTGTTAATCGATTTTAATTTATTGATTTTCTCTGAAATTGTTTGCTGCTTGCATATAGAGATGCTACTGATCTCTGTCTGTTGATTTTGCATCCAGCAACTTTACTAAATTTGTTTATCAGTTCTAATAGTTTTTGGTGGAGTCTTTAGGTTTTTCCAAATGTAAGATCATATCATTTGCAGACAATAATACTTTGACTTCTTCCTTTTCAATTTCGGCACATTTTCTTTCTTTTTTGTCTTATTGCTGTAGCTAGGAATTCCAGTCCTATGTTGAATAACAGTGGTGGAGGTGAGCATTCTTTTAATGTTCTAAATCTTAGAGAAATGGTTTTCAGTTTTCCCCATTCATTATGATATTAGCTTTGTGCCTTTCATATATGGCTTTTATTATGCTGTAGTTTCACATTACAAAAAAGTACTGTTGTAAAATACTAAGAAAGGGTAAGAAATATAATCTGTAACAAACTTACAACTACTGTCTAAAGGCAAGCAAAACCTCCAAATAAAAAAGTCAAAATACGCAGAGAGAAATGAGGCACAAATTCTGCACCAAATATATGACAAATTTAATATGACAGTTCACTAGTTAACAAAAGATACAAAAACGGGAGGAGTGGTTACAGAAACCAAAAAATTAAATCAGCAAACCACCATGGCACATGTATATCTATGTAACAAACCTGTACATTCTGCACATGTATCCCAGAACTTAAAGTAAAATAAAAAATAATAATAATTTGAACAAATGTGAACCACTGTTTGCCTCCTAGTCAGAGCACACATTTTGTTTTTCCATTCATATAACACCTAACTGTACATTTTTTATGTGTCATAAAAAAACTTGGTCATTTCATGAAATTCTTTACAATTGTTTTAAAGTACACATTTTTATGAATGAAAAACAACCAACAATGGGCATCTGTTGTTTTTAACACTGATGCTTTACTGAAACTTCTTACAAGTTATCATAATCTTTTTTGCTTTTCTTCCCCCCCTCAGCTTCAAATTTATCAAATCTACCACTATCCCTTCTTCGTTTCCTATTGTGGATGTTAAAATTTTTGCTCATTTGGGGTAATGGATCCATGCCTAAATCTTTGTGTATCTGGAGGAATGCAAGGAGGCTCAATGCAAACTGCACTGGATGTGATGTCCTCTCACTACTGGTCTGTCATTGTTGCCAAGGTGTCCAAGTAATTCTTTTTACAAAGTTCCAGAAGTCCAGGACTACTTTTAATAATAACCACTGATTAAATGTACTTGAAAACTCTTCTCACTGCATCTGCTCAGGGATCCAAGGATTAGCTGATTGTTTTCTCTGCTAATAACTCCATAGCCCAGCTTGGAAAATTAGACCAAGTTGGAATACTTGCTTACAGAATTCTTGAAGAATACGTATGATAATCACAGAGTACTGCAGACTATTAGCTGTAGCTTGGAATCACTTAGCATGGCATAGAGCAACCCGAGCATCGAGGCATTTTTACCTGTCCAAGACATCGGGTAGGTCTTTCACCATACTTGAAGTTAGATCTCTTTTCTCCATGCTATCTTCTTGAATAATTGGAGACGATAGGAGTGACAGCGGCTTGCATTTTGGGTTCCACGCATGAATTCAAAATTATCACCACTTCAGATACAGCACATCTTATTTCATACTTCTCAATGTTTAAAACAGCAAGCTGTTTGGATAGGTTTTCTGCAATATGGCTTAATAATGTCTTTGAAGGTTTCTCTGAATGCAGAAAAACAAGGCTGTCCTTGGAGAAGTAACCCTCTTGTCAAAACTTCCACTTGCATAACTTCTTTTAAAACTCTCTTTACCTCCTCTTTCTTATGACCTTCTTCTTTACTCTTGCTCTTCTCATGTTCAGAAAAACTGCCTGAAGTAAATTTTAAAGCATATTCAGTAATAGAAACAATTTTCTGAACTTCCTGTTACTTCTTTTCAGTTAGATAAATCATTGCATATTTTCTCATTACATAGAAGTCATCAGATGAGTCAGGATGTTGTAAGCGTGCAGGCCCCTGTAGCTGAGGAGTAATGCCTGGTCACACTCCCAGAAGGAGTCTGAGACCAGAGATCATGAGGATATTCTCCATCAGGCATTTGGTGGTTATCATCCCAATGATGCTGTTCTTCCTCCAGAACATGCATTTTTCATAACATTGCATTTCCATACTCCAGCGTTCCTCCTCTTGCCTTCATCAGTAGTCCTTCTGCATTTGCTTTTGCATTTTCTCTTATTGAATCTTTCTTTCAAAAATACTAGGCTTTACTTCTACTTGCAAATCTAAATTTTTCTTCTTTCTATATTGAAGTATGTGTCATCACCCTTTTAAGTGAATCTCCTTAACATTGGGATTATTAAAGCTTCACTTGCATGATTTACAATGGAAGTGAACTACATTTCCTTCTTCATTTTAAACCTCCTGCAGGTAATCATGACCCACTGGCTGCACATCATTCTGGAAAGCAGCAAAATATACAGGTTTGATTTTTTTTTTTTCTGACACTGTCTCTTTTTTTCTTTTTTTTGAGATGGAGTCTCGCTCTGTCGCCCAGGCTGGAGTGCAGTGGCGCAATCTCGGCTCACTGCAAGCTCCGCCTCCCGGGTTCACGCCATTCTCCTGCCTCAGCCTCTCTGAGTAGCTGGGACTACAGGCGCCCACCACCATGCCCGGCTAATTTTTTGTATTTTTAGTAGAGACGGGGTTTCACCGTGGTCTCGATCTCCTGACCTCGTGATCCACCCACCTCGGCCTCCCAAAGTGCTAGGATTACAAGCGTGAGCCACCGCGCCCAGCAACACTGTCTCTTGATTTACTTCAGGAATCTGCACCATAGAGGTAAAAAGAATACTTTTAACAGATGCAGTTCCTTGTAAGTACTGTGTTTTATTTCATGATGATTGCGGCTTATTATTACCAATGAAATTGATTTTGGGGGTAGATATTTTTTGGCAGCCATATTTGTGGGCCCTGCTGACACTTTAGTCTTCGATGTGCTATTAAGAGATGAATTTCCTGTGGTCACAAGACTCTTCACTGAAGAAGTTGCAATTGATAAAGTATTCACAGTACAATTGCTTAAAGAAGAGGTAGTTGATTTTGAAGCAGACACAGCTGTTGAAAAAGTAGCTTGGGTAGTAACATTTGGTTCTGTTGCATCTGCTCCAGTACAAGACATTGAAGAGCTTACAATGTAGCTGATTTTGAGTCCCATGAGTAGAGTCGTTGCTTCTGCCGGTATTTTGTGAGGCTGCAAAAAACCCTCACAAAATATTAGCAGAAGCAACAACTTGTAATTGTTTCTGTCCTTCTAATTGTTGCTTGTAAGTCTGTAGTATGGCACAGGTGATGTTACAAACATCAAGATTGTGAATGTTTGGTGGCTTGGGAGGCTGTTTTAGCTTCAGTTGTTTATTTTGTATTTTGGAATTGTGCTTCTTCAATAAAGATAATTCCTGTTCAAGCAGATGTTAATTGTAGAAAGATGCAGCTGAATACACCGCTGCTTCATAAACTGAATAAAATTTACCAGGACAAATAACTGCTGTGGTACTGTAAGTAGCACTCTGAGTATAGGATGACACCACAGCAGCTGCAGCTGCTAATGGATGTACAGTGGAGGATATAGGATAAATAGTGACAGCTGAACTTGCTGTAACATTTTATAGCTGTCACTTGTTGAGTTTGCTGGGCTTGAGTATACTGAGTTGTGCCTGGGCTTTAACAGCAGTCTGATAGCTTCAGCTACAGAAGGCCAAGGTTAGAGATTGGCAGCTATACTAGCAGCAGTTTCTGTTAGTTGTTGGTGGTAGCGCTTAGGATAAGCTATCAGGAGCTGTGGATCTCACATATGAATATGAGTCCTGGTAGTTTTGTGTAGTAGCGGCAGGTGGGTGGTTCTTGTTGCCTCTGAGTATAACCATGATCAGTTGCTGTGTGTGCAGTGGGGTAGCTTTCATAAGCAGCAGTTGGTGCAGCAGCAGCAACAACTGCTGGAGCAGGCCTGGTAACTGCAACTGTGGCAAATGCTGGTGCATAGGCAACAGTAAATGAAAAGCTACTGGAGCCTGATGGACTGTGTAGCTACCAACTGTAGTTGGATGAAAATAGGCTGTGCTTGAATCTGGCTGCTGCCTACACTGAGCCACAGTGACTCCTGCTACCATCCAACTGTGAGTGAATCAAAAGCAGTTACCAGTCACCATTTTGGTATCTTACCCTAACTAGCTGGACACATAGGTGAAAGAAACGACAGAGCATGTGGGAATCATGTTTTCCAGGTGATGCTTCTGAATTCTGACTATTCTGCTGCCTCCTTTATCTGCACTGCTCCTTTTTTCTTTTCTTTTTTAAAACCTTGTCAGGGTACATGGTCACATTATTTATTGGAAATCTTTCTTCATTTTTAATCTGTCCACTCATTGCCATGAACTTTCTTCTCAGAACTTCTTTTACCATGTCCTATTGGCTTTCCATGTATGTGTAAGTTATCCAAAATTATTCTTGTTGTACATTTCTAGATTTTTACCATTGAAAGTCTGAAATGATATTTGATTAATCTCTATCTCCTCAATTACACTTGATTAGTCTCTGTCCTCAAATTTATCAAGACCCATTTGGTGGGCTAACATATTAGCTACCCCAGAGCAGTTGAGAAGAATGTATATTCTGCACCTGTTGCATGAAATGTTCACACGTCTGTTAGGTACATTTGGTCTATGACATAGTTTATGTCTGATGTTTCTGTGTTGATTTTCTGTCTAGATGATCTATATATTGTTGAAAGTGGGGCATTGACATATCTTGGTATTATTGTATTGCAGTCTATCATTCTCTTTAAATCCCATAATATTGTATTAATATACTTGAGTACTGTAATGTTGGGTTCATATATATTTATGGTTGCTATATCCTCTTGCTGAATTAATCACCTTATCATTATAAAATTACCTACATTGTCTCTTTTAAAAGTATTTGATATAAAGTATATTTTATCTGATATAAGAATGGTTACTCCTGATCACTTTTGGTGTCCATTTGCATAATTTTTTTTTCATCACTTCACTTTTAGTCTGTTGGTGTTTAATGCTAAGGTGGCTCATGCTTGTAATCCCAGCACTTTGGGAGGCTGAGGCGTTGGATCACCTGAGGTCACGAGTTTGAGAACAGCATGGCCAACATGGTGAAATCCCATCTCTACTAAAAATACAAAAATCAGCCATGTGCGATGGTGGGTGCCTGTAATCCCAGGTACATGGGAGGCTGAGGCACAAGAATCGCTAGAACTCAGGAGGCAGAGGTTGCAGTGAGCTGAGATTGTGCCACTACACTCCAGCCTGGGTGACAGAGTAAGACTCTGTCTCAAAAAAAAAAAGCAAAACAAAACAAAAAGCAACAACAAAAACAAACAAACTAACAAAAAGAAATGAGGTGACTCCCTGTAGTCAGCATATACTTGGGTCTTTTTTTATCTATTCACTGAGTCTATACTTTTAGTTAAAAAATCTAATCCAGTTACATTCAAGGTTATTATTGCTATTTATGGACTCACTCCAGCCATTTGTTTCTTTCTTCTAATTTTGTTGTTTACTTCTGTGGTTCAATGTTTTTCTGTGATGCTAAGGTTTGTTCCTTTTCTCCTTATCATTTGTTTATCTTCCATAATTACTTTCTTTGTGATTAAAATTGGGCTATCATATAAAATCTTATAAAAGACTATGTTAAGCTGATAACAACTTAAGTTTGATTACATATAAGGACTCTGGGATACTTTTTCTTTCCTCCACAATGTGGGTTTTGATTGCCTTAATTTATATGTATTTTTGTGTGGTTTTCTGAAGCACACATTATAGCTGTTGACATTTTTTATTTTTGGCTTTAGACCTTTATGCTAGAGGATTGAAAGATTTCTGTGACACCATTACAACACTAGGGTATTCTGAGAATGATTATGAACTTACTCATACTGGTGAGTTTTACACTTTTGCATGTTTTCATCAGAGTGAACATTATGCATTTTTTTCCAAATTTTGCACTTCCTTAAACATTTCTCATACGTTTGGTATAGTTGTGATGAATTTCTTCAGTTTTTGCTCTTATGGGAAGTTCTTTATTTTGCCTTCATTTCTGAAGGTTAGCTTTGCTAAATGTAGGATTCTTGACTGTAAGGTTTTTGGTTTTTTTTTTTTTTCCAGCACATTCAATATATCATTTCATTCTCCTGGTCTACAAGGTTTCTGTGGAGAATTTTGCTCATAGTCTAATGGAGAGTCCCTTATATGTGACTCGATGTTTTTCTCCTGAAGATTTTTAATGTTTTAATAATTTCAACTTTTATTTTAGATTCAGGAGGTACATGTGCAGATTTGTTAGATGGGAATATTGTGTGACACTGAGGTTTGGAATAGGAATGATCATGTCATTAAGATAGTAAGTATAGCAATGAATAAACAGTTTCTTTCCCCTTTCTTCCTCCCTCTCTCCCCACCCGCTTGAGTATCTACTGTTCTCATTTGTATGCCCATGTGTACCCAGTGTTTATCTCCCAATTGTAAATTAGAACATTTTTTATTTGGGGGGTTTCCCTGCATTAATTTGCTTGGGATAATAGCCTCCAGATGCAAAACACAATATATGGTATTTTTCAATGGCTATTGTAACTTTTAAAATTCTCAGTTTGTTTTTGATTTTTGACATTTTAACTGTGATGTCCCTTAGAAAAAACTCTTTGGGTTGAACTCGGGAATTTTTGAGCTTCCTGAATCTGAATATGCATGTCTCTCCCAAAACTTGGGAAGACTTCAGCTGTTATTTTTAAGTAAGTTCTCTGTGATTTTTTCTCTATTTCTTCTCCCTCTGGCACTAAAAAAATGTAAATGTGGGAAGCTACTGGCAAGATGGTTGAATAGGAATAGCTCTGGTCTGCAGCTCCCAGCAAGACCAATGAAGAAGGCAGGTGATTTCTGCATTTCCCACTGAGGTACCCTGTTCATCTCATGGGGACTGGTTAGGCAGTGGGTGCAGGCCACAGAGGGTGAGCAGAAGCAGGGTGGGGTTTTCCCTCACCCGGGAAGTGCTGGAAGTGGGGGGCCTCCCTTTCTCAGCCAAGGTAAGCCACGAGGGACGGTGTTATTCAGCCCAGATCCTGCACTTTTCCTCTGGTTTTTGTATTCTGCAGACCAGGAGATTCCCTCATGTGCCTACACCACCAAGGCCCTGGGTTTTGCAGCACAAAACTGGGTGGCTGTTTGGGCAGACACCAAGCTAGCTGCAGGATTATTTTTCATACCCAAGTGGTACCTGGAACCCCAGCAAGACAGAACCATTCACTCCCCTGTAAAGGGGGCTGAAGCCAGAGAGCCAAGTGGTCTTGCTCAGAAGGTCCCACTCCCACAGAGCCTAGCAAGTTAAGAACAACTGGCTTGAAATTCTTCCTGTCGGCACAGCAGTTTGAAGTCAACCTGGGACAATCCAGTCTGGTGGGGGGAAGGGCATCCACCATTACTGATGCTTGAGTAGGTGGTTTTCCCCTGACAGCACTAAAAAGGCCTGGAAGTTCGGACTGGGTAGAACTCAACACAGCACGGCAAAGCAGCTGTGGCCAGACTGTCTCTTTAAGTTCCTCTTCACTGGTCAGGGCATCTCTGAAAAAAAGGCAGTAGCCCCAGTCAGGGGCTTCTAGATAAAACTCCCATCTCACCAGGACAGAGCACCTTGGGTAAGGGGCAGCTGTGGGGGTAGCTTCAGTGTAATTAATTGTTCCTGCGTGCCAGCTCTAAAGAGAGCAGCAGATGATGACAAGGAGGGTTCTACCAGCACAGTGCTTGAGCTCTGCTAAAGGACAGACTGCCTGCTCAAGTGGGTCCCTGACCACCATACCTCCTGACTGGGGGTTGGCAGACATCTCATACCGGAGAGCTCTGGCTGGCATCAGGCCGGTGACCCTCTGGGATGAAGCTTCCAGAGGAAGAAGCAGGCAGCAATCTTTGCTTTTCTGCAGCCTCTGCTGGTGATACCCAGGCAAATAGGGTCTAGAGTGGACGGCCAGCACACTGCAGCAGATATGCAGAAGAGGGGCCTGACTATTAGAAGAAAAACTAACAATCATAAAACAATAACATCAACATACACAAAAAGAACCCCCACACAGAAACCCTATCCAAAGGTCATTAACCTCAAAGATCAAAGGTAAATAAATTCACAAAGATGAGGAAAAACCAGTGCAAATGCTGAAAATTCCAAAAACCAGAATGCCTCCTCCTCTCCAAATGATTGCAACTCCTCTCCAGCAAGGGCACAAAACTGGACAGAGAATGAGTTTGATGAATTGACAGAAGTAGGCTTCAGAAGGTTAGTAATAACAAACTCCTCTATGCTAAAAGAGCATGTTCTAACCCAATGCAAGGAAGCTAAGAATCTTGACAAAAGGTTACAGGAACTGCTGACTAGGATAACCAGTTTAGAGAAGAATATAAACGACCTGATGGAGCTGAAAAACACAGTACAAGAATCTTGTGAAGTATACGCAAGTATTAACAGCCAAATCAATCAAGCAGAAGACAAGATATCAGAGATCAAAGATCAACTTACTGAAATAAGGTGTGAAGACAAGATTAGAGAATAAAGATTGAAAAGGAATGAGCAAAGCTTCCAAGAAATATGAGACTATGTGAAAAGACCAAACCTACAATTGATTGAGCTCTCTGAAAGTGATGGGGAGAATGGAACAAAGCTGGAAAACACACTTCGGGATATTACCCAGGAGAACATCCCCAACCTAGAAAGAGAGGCCAACATTCAAATTCAGAAAATACAGAAAACATCACTAAGATACTGCTTGACAATAACAACCCCAAGACACATAATTGCCAGATTCTCCAAGGTTGAAATGAAGGAAAAAGTGTTAAGCCAGAGAGATAGGTCAGGCTACCCACAAAGAGAAGCCCATCAGACTAACAGAGGACCTCTCTGCAGAAACCCTACAAGCCAAAAGAGGGTGGGGGCCAATATTCAACAATCTTAAAGAAAACAATTTTCAACCCAGAATTTCATATCCAGCCAAACTAATGATCAAGTCGCTTTCATCCCTGAGATGCAAGGGTGGTTCAACATACACAAATCAATAAACATAATTCATCACATAAACAAAACCAATGAACAATGAAACACATGATCATCTCAATAGATTCTGAAAAGGCCTTTGATAAAATTTAACAGCCCTTCATGCTAAAAACTCTCAATAAACTAGGTATTGATGGAACATATCTCAAAATAATAAGAGCTATTTATGACACACCCATAGTCAATATCATATTGAATGTGCAAAAGCTGGTAGCATTCCCTTTGAAAACTGGCACAAGCCAAGGATGTCCTCTCTCACCACTCCTATTAAACAAAGTATTGGAAGTTCTGGCCAGAGCAATGAGGCAAGAGAAAGAAATAAAGCGTATTCAAATAGGAAGAGAGGAAGTCAACTTGTCTCTGTTTGCAGAAAACATGATTGAATATTTAGAAAACCCCATCGTCTAAGGCCAAAACCTCCTTAAGCTGATAACCAACTTTAGCAAAGTGTCAGGATACAAAACCAATGTGCAAAAATCACAAGTATTCCAATACACAAATAATAGACAAACAGAGCCAAATCATGAGTGAACTCCCATTCACAATTGCTACAGAGAAAATAAAATACCTAGGATTACAACTTACAAGGAACATGAAGGACCTTTTCACAGAGAACTGCAAACAACTACTCAAGGAAATAAGAGAGGAAAAAAACAAATGGAAAAAAAAATTCCAAGCTCATGGAGAGGAAGAATTAATATTATGAAAATGGCCAAACTGCCCAAAGTAATTGCGATCAACTGGAAGAAAGGGTATCAGTGACGGAAGATGAAATGAATGAAATGAAGCGAGAAGGGAAGTTTAGAGAAAAAAGAATAAAAAGAAACAAACAAAGCCTCCAAGAAATATGGGATTACATGAAAAGACCAAACCTATGTCTGACTGGTGTACCTGAAAGTGACGGGGAAAATGGAACCAAGTTGGAAAACACTCTGGAAGATATTATCCAGGAGAACCTCCCCAATCTAGCAAGTCAGGCCAACATTCAGATTCAGGAAATACAGAGAATGCCACAAAGATAATCCTCGAGAAGAGCAACTCCAAGACACATAATTGTCAGATTCACCAAAGTTGAAATGAAGGAAAAAATGTTAAGGGCGGCCAGAGAGAAAGGTCGGGTTACCCACAAAGGGAAGCCCATCAGACTAACAGCTGATGTCTCAGCAGAAACTCTACAAGCCAGAAGAGAGTGGGGGCCGATATTCAACATTCTTAAAGAAAAGAATTTTCAACCCAGAATTTCATATCCAGCCAAACTAAGCTTCATGAGTGAAGGAGAAATAAAATAGATTACAGACAAGCAAATGCTGAGTGATTTTGTCACCACCAGGCCTGCCCTAAAAGAGATCCTGAAGGAAGCACTAAACATGGAAAGGAACAACCTGTACCAGCCCCTGCAAAAACATGCCAAACTGTAAAGACCATCAAGGTTAGGAAGAAACTGCATCAACTAACGAGCAAAATAACCAACTAACATCGTAATGACAGGATCAGATTCACACATAACAATATTAACTTTAAATGTAAATGAGCTAAATGCTCCAATTAAAAGATGCAGACTGGCAAATTGGATAAGGAGTCAAGACCCATCAGTGTGCTGTATTCAGGAAACCCATCTCACGTGCAGAGACACACATAGACTCAAAATAAAGGGATGGAGGAAGATCTACCAAGCAAATGGAAAACAAAAAAAGGCAGGGGTTGCAATCCTAGTCTCTGATAAAATAGACTTAAAACCAACAAAGATCAGAAGAGACAAAGAAGGCCATTACATACTGGTAAAGGGATCAATTCAACAAGAAGAGCTAACTATCCTAAATATATATGCACCCAACACAGGAGCACCCAGATTCATAAAGCAAGTCCTGAGTGACCTACAAAGGGAATTAAACTCCCACACAATAATAACTGGAGATTTGAATACCCCACTGTCAACATTAGACAGATCAATGAGACAGAAAGTTAACAAGGATATCCAGGAATTGAACTCAGCTCTGCACCAAGTGGACCTAATAGACATCTACAGATCTCTCCACCCCAAATCAACAGAATATACATTTTTTTCCAGACCACACCACACCTATTCCAAAATTGACCACATAGTTGGAAGTAAAGCTGTCCTCAGCAAATGTAAAAGAACAGAAATTATAACAAACTGACTCTCAGACCACAGTGGAATCCAACTAGAACTCAAGATTAAGAAACTCACTCAAAACTGCTCAACTACAGGGAAACTGAACAACCTGCTCCTGAATGACTACTGTGTACATAATGAAATGAAGGCAGAAATAAAGATGTTCTTTGAAACCAATGAGAACAAAGACACAACATACCAGAATCTCTGGGACACATTCAAAGCAGTGTGTAGAGGGAAATGTATAGCACTAAATGCCCACAAGAGAAAGCAGGAAAGATCCAAAACTGACACCCTAGCATCACAATTAAAAGAACTAGAAAAGCAAGAGCAAACACATTCAAAAACTAGCAGAAGGCTAGAAATAACTAAAATCAGAGCAGAACTGAAGGAAATAGAGACACAAAAAAACCCTTCAAAAAATTAATGAATCCAGGAGCTGGATTTTTGAAAAGATCAACAAAATTGATAGACTGCTAGCAAGACTAATAAAGAAGAAAAGAGAGAAGAATCAAATAGATGCAATATAAAATGAAAAAGGGGATATCACCACTGATCCCACAGAAATACAATCTACCATCAGAGAATACTACAAACACCTCTATGCAAATAAACTAGAAAATCTAGAAGAAATGGATAAATTCCAGGACACATACACCCTCCCAAGACTAAACCAGGAAGAAGTTGAATCTCTGAGTAGACCAATAACAGGCTCTGAAATTGTGGCAATAATCAATAGCTTACCAACAAAAAGAGTCCAGGACCTGACGGACTCACAGCTTAATTTTACCAGAGGTACAAGGAGGAACTGGTACTATTCCTTCTGAAACTATTCCAATCGCCTCCATAACGCATTTTATGAGGCCAGCATCGTCCTGATACCAAAGCCTGGCAGAGACACAACTAAAAAAGAGAATTTCAGATCAATATCCTTGATGAATATTGATGCAAAAATCCTCAATAAAATACTGGCAAACCGAATCCAGCAGCACATCAAAAAGCTTATACACTATGATCAACTGGGTTTCATCCCTGGGATGCAAGGCTGGTTCAACATATGCAAATCAATAAATGTAATCCAGCATATAAACAGAACCAAAGACAAAACCCACATGATTATCTCAATAGATGCAGAAAAGGCCTTCGACAAAATTCAATAACCCTTCATGCTAAAAACTCTCAATAAATTAGGTATTGATGGGACGTATCTCGAAATAATAAGAGCTATCTATGACAAACCCACAGCCAATATCATACTGAATGGGCAAAAACTGGAAGCATTCCCTTTGAAAACTGGCACAAGACAGGGATGCCCTCTCTCACCACTCCTATTCAACGTAGTGCTGGAAGTTCTGGCCAGGGCAATCAGGCAGGAGAAGGAAATAAAGGGTATTCAATTAGGAAAAGAGGAAGTCAAATTGTCCCTGTTTGCAGATGACATGATTGTATATCTAGAAAACCCCATTGTCTCATCCCAAAATCTCCTTAAGCTGATTAGCAACTTCAGCAAAGTCTCAGGATACAACATCAATGCACAAAAATCACAAGCATTCTTATACACCAATAACAGACAAACAGAGAGCCAAATCAGGAGTGAACTCCCATTCGCAATTGCTTCAAAGATAATAAAATACCTAGGAATCCAACTTACAAGGGATCCCAGCTACTTGGGATGTGGAGGCAGGAGAAACACTTGAACCTGGGATGTGGAGGTTGCATTGAGCCAAGATTGTGCCACTGCATTCCAACCTGGGCAACAGAGTGAGACTCTGTCCTTAAATAAATAAATAAATAAGGCCGGGTGCGGTGGCTCACACTCATAATCCCAGCACTTTGGGAGGCCGAGGCGGGCTGATCACGAGGTCAGGAGATCGAGACCATGGTGAAACCCCGTCTCTACTAAAAATACAAAAAAATTAGCCGGGCGTGGTGGTGGGCGCCTGTAGTCCCAGCTACTCAGAGAGGCTGAGGCAGGAGAATGGCGTGAACCCAGGAGGCGGAGCTTGCAGTGTATTTTAAGTTCATGTGTCTTAAGTAAATATGTGTTAAGTACACTGGCTTCAAAGTTATTGTTAAAGTAAAATGAGAAATATCTTCAGAATTGTCAAAATACATTATAGTATATGTTTGTTGGTCAAGCAGTTTTAAATTTATCTCTGTTAAGTATTATAAGGTGTCAAGATATGGCATAAAGCTATATATTATAAAGCTATAAAGGCAGTTCAGAAAAGAATTATCTTCATGTATTTTTTTATAAATAAAGATTTAATATTGTTGGTTTAATGAAAATAGCTAAATCTTGAGTTACTGGCATTCAATCTAAAATAAAAGTTTAACAAATGAACAAATAAATACATAAATAAATACAGGATAAGTAACTTTTCAAACAAAGTGAATTTTTGGTAGAAAATTTAAATAATCAAGTTGGCTATAATTAAAAGAAAATTATTTGTAATAGTCTTTATGGAGATGTGGCTTTGTTCTTAAAATATAGTAATAAACTAAAGAATTGGTTATAATAATAAAAAAATTTTAAGATACTGATTTTCTCTTAAGTTACAACAGATTTTAATTTATTTTACCCCCAAGTTCAATTTTTATGGCATCTCATAAATGCCATAAAAATTTTCAGTTTTCTTTTACCCTTGGGGCCACCTAAAACAATCTCCTTAAACTGTTTCATCAGTTTCTGTCATATTCTTTCCTCAGGTTCTAACGCTGTTGTGGCCCCATGCTAAAAAATATTTTATCTTAAAGGTCAAAATAAGTTTTTTTCCAATGTAACATTATATGCTCTTGGCTTTAAATTTCTTCATGAAATTAAAAGTTTTCATTTGTGACTCAGTACTCATTCCTGTTATGTCTAAATAATTGAATTCCAAAGAACACTGAGATGAAACATTAAGGTTATTACATTCATGTAACTTTCAATATTGCTTTTAAAGTCATTGTGCTACTAAGATAAAGGACTTTGATTCCTGCATCTAAAAATAACACCAAGTCTTGCTAAGTTGTAAACAGTGACAGCAGTTGAAGCCTAATCTCCAGACCTGGGAGAAGATAACAATTAAACGCTGTTTATGAGTTACATGGCCAGAAATTAAAACTATTAAACACTTATAGGCTGAGGGACTCTCAAAGAAGACATGGGTGCATGAGATATAAGAGCCAACTTTGAGACATAAGATCACTTCAGAGTTTCTTTATGAATTACACATTAATATCTGTAATTCTCTTATGCAACAGCAGAATCTGGGGCCCTGTTTTATATTAACAGTTTTCATGGATGATTAATCCATTCTTTAAAAAATATATAAAAAGTCATTAAAAGTTTTTTAGAAATTATATCCTACAGTCAAGATAATTAAAATTTAAAAGCTTGATTTATAAGATTTGAGAGATTTAATCGGCCTCATTATGTCTTTAGTAGGGCTTATACTTTGGAAAAGTAAGTCTCCTCTAACAAAGAGTAAAGGTTTTTGCCTTTTATAAAAAAAATCTTTGAGTTATCACTTTGGATAAATCAATGACTTAATTTATAATAACCTGTAATCTTATTTTGTAATATCAAGTATTTTAAGCTTTTGATAAGGTGTTGATAAACCTTTCCAAAATATAATTCTAAATTTTGTCCTTTTGACCTCATATGTTTGATAGTAGGTCTGCTGAAGTCCAAAAGAGACATATTCAGCTTATTTGGTATAATAAAATTATTCAAGACACATCGTCAAATGTGAAATGGTATTTAATCTTCTTTGGATTATGTTTATATAAATATGTATAGTATGTGCTCCAAAATTGTATGAAAATTCTGATTTTAATATATCATAATATATGTTATTAGCAGTAATTATCACTATTATGTAAAATTATGTGCCACAGAAGTAAACAAATTTTTATATCAATTGTGTCTTTAACCATGGCTTTTCTAATATTTTTGTCATCAATAATTCTTGTTTTACTATGCTTCTTCTTTTTTTTTTTTTTTTGAGAGGGAGTCTTGCTCTGTTGCCCAGGCTGGAGTGCAGTGGCGTGATCTCGGCCCACTGCAAGCTCCACCTCCCAGATTAATGCCATTCTCTTGCCTCAGCTTCCCAGTAGCTGGGACTACAGGCGTCCACCATCATGCCTGACTAATTTTTTGTATTTTTAGTAGAGATGGGGTTTCATCGTGTTAGCCAGGATGGTCTCAATCTCCTGACCTCATGATCCACCCACCTCGGCCTCCCAAAGTGCTGGGATTACAGGTGTAAGCCATTGCACCTAGCCTACTATTATTCTTTTATGGGGTGGTTTATAGTCAGCTATAGAACTCTGAGTAGTACTCTCAAATATAGATTTCTCATAAATTTGGAGATTGTTCCATTAGGATAGAGAGAAAAACTTCCAGGATTCTCATGAAGAGCTGATGTATTTGTAAGGATTGTTAATAAAATATTGAGCAGAAGAGGAATTAATGCATGGATTTAACTAACAGAAAATTGAGATAATTTTTATGACTTTTTGTTTAAAATAGTTACTGATTCTTTTTCTTTTGCTCTTCAGATTCAAGGAAAATTTGTCTTCTTTACACAATTCAGTAAATTATAACCTTGTGAGCAAAACTTAAAACATAATTTATTTCTCTCAACACAATTTCTGCAAAATTACAGTACTATTTTGTGGTATTCTTAATTTACAAATTAAATTATTAATTTGAATTAATTCTTAATTTATAGTTACTTTGCAAGTTCAATAAAAATTTGTTTTCTCTTATAAGAGAACATAGCTGGAGACACTGGTCATTTTACCATGTCTTTGACTGAAATGATATTTTCAGATTGCCTTGAGAAAATAGGTCTGAACTAAGGGAGCTTATAAAAGCCCCTTGAAGAAATTGGCCCTATACTTTGTCCGTTAAAGTGTCCTGACACGTAGTAAGTAAAGAATGTCACCTTTTACAGGCCCAGGATCTACTAGTTTTCTTGGGACTTCAAAAAAAGTGGAATTCACCCAATTCACACAGGTATCTTCAGGCACACATAAATCCTCGGCTGGGTTTGAGGCTTTAAAAAAGTCTAATCTTAGACTCTTTATTAAAAAGCTGCCTGCAAAGCCAATTTTAAAAGACAGAGAGCATGTATGCCACATAATTATTTCTGCTGTACTTTATGCAAATGATAAGCCAAATGCAATAGGACATAATGCGTTTTACAAATAAATTTGGTCCTACTATTATTTTTGTCTTTAATAAAATTGGGGAATTAGAGAGAAAATAATTGTAATGAAATGAAATATTAGTATAACTGTTATTAGATTCTAGCCTTCCCTAATGCTTTTCAATGTTTATTATTTTCTACAATTTGGGCTAAATTCTAAAATTATTCCTGGCTACCAGTCTCCAAAATAATGTTTTTTTTTTTATTTTTTATCTATTTTTTCTAATTTGAAATCATGAAAAATTAAGCTGTGCTTTTCTTAAAGCCCTGTATAGTGAAGCTAGGCAACTTAAACCTCAGGAAAAATATAACAGCAACCTATTTATATACATGAACAACTTTCATAGTTACCTACTGATTTATGGAGTTCAGAGTAGTATGGTCTATGTCAGTTTTACAGAATTGCTTTCACTTTTTGTTTGTTGTTTTCTTTCTCTCTTCATCTCCATATTTTATTCTTCATGAGAGGTGAGACTTCAAAGCCTGGTAAAAATAAGCTTTCATGACATGTGGGACCTATTTATCTAAAAATAAACTGTCTAAGCCCTAAGAGAAGAAAAAAACTCAAGAGCAGAAACCCATTTTCTTGTAAATGGCTTTTTCCAAAGATTTTAAAAAGAAAAATGGGGAGAAACATGAAAGAAAAATAAAAGTTTTGCAACTCAATTTACTCTGCCAAAAAATTAAGCTGAATATTAAGTCATGCAAGAAGCTGCCTTTCCTACTGTTCCTAAGCAAATAACTACCAATAGAAATTTAAATATCTCCACCGATAACTCCTCTGTGTTTACATTATTTTATGTAAAGTGCTGAATGACTGAGCATGAGGCAAATACATAATTTTTTCTGCTTTCTCCTATTTTCTTAAAACATATGGATAACCAAACTGTTTCTCTTTCCCCTTTATGCCACTTTTCCCATTTAAATATTGAAGCCCTCAAAATCAACTTTGGAGAAAGGCACAGAACACAGACTATTTCTGTGATTCTGTTTTTTTTCTTCCAGGAATTGTCCTTAAATTTGGCATAATTAATGTCAAAATTAATTAAGATCTTTGATACATTTTGGTTTACATACTGAAATAATTTTGTAACCATTAAACAACTGTCCTCATTTTCTTTTCCAACTATGCTTAAAAACCTTTGGTAGATTCATCCTACAGAATGGCTGGCTAGACATAGCCAGCTGGGACAGCTGCAACCAAGAGACTGAGATGACTTGTGCACTCCTTACAGATTTGCAGAGGAAAGGCACTTACAGTGGATGGAGAAAAGACACAGAAGCTGGACAGAAGGGGGAGAATGATGGGAACCCCATGGAAGGCTGCCATGCACCAGGAATTATTTCTGCCTCCCAATGACTCCAGGGAATGGATGAGTTGAACTATCAATGAGCAAACTGCTGCTCTTGCCATGGGTCTCTATAATCCCAACAAGAGGAGACTTCTCAACAATTACGGACACTTGAGCTAGCATGGGGAGCTGATTAGAGAACTGGTAGGGGAAGCCTGCTAGATAAAAGGGAACCCAGAGGAATTGCTGCAGGAGCATTTGTAGTGAAGCACAGCCAGAGAAGCTCATCTCTCTAGGCTCAACTTGATCCAATAGTAGACTTTAGCCCTAAAGGAACTGTCAGACCTATTCTCTGCAAGGCAGATTTACCTATCAAACGGGGCTAGTCCAACCTGAGCATTATTTATTTTGCTGATCTCTCCCAGGGGCCCAGCCTGGCAGTTCCTGTTTTGGGGCAGCCTTGAATGCCCTCGAGTCCTGTATCACACCTCCTGTGATGGTGAACCATGTCTGAATGGCAGAGAACGGTACCAGGGCCACCCCTAGAGCCATGCAATAGCTGACCTGCTTCCTCACAACACTGCTGCTTCCTCCAGGCCCAAGGCAGTCCCTACATTGCCATGTCAGTACATGTATGTGTGAGTGGGTTATGCCTTCTTTGCTCCACCATCATGCTTGTGTGTGTGCATCCTGCTCTGCCACTGTTGTGGTGGGAATGCACTCCACCCTCTCCCCTGCCAGACCATCATTGCAGTTGAAGCCTTGATGGGCAAAAGGCCAGCCAGCTACAGCCCTACCAATCCTTGTACCAAAACTGCTGCAGGAGTAAAACTAGTGATACAGGAGTTAAGAAGAAATCACTTAGGCTGATAGCAAGGGCATGAGAGACCTCAGTAAGTCTTTCTTTTTCATGAAAAACAGCCCCAAATTATTATCTAACAAAGAGGAGCCTGCAAGCTGGGAGCTTGCATGGTGAACGTCAGCAGGAACTAAGGACCAGACATGTTCAAGATGGCGACTCCATCTTCCCTTCTCTGTCAACCACGTCTACAGTAAGAAGTAGACAAGATTGTGACAATCAACTGGAAAGCTCATTTGCCCAGGATTAGGGTGGGGTGACCAGCCTTCCCTGTGTGCTATGTAAGCATCATACCTGATTGAACCAATCTGTGAGCCCTATGTAAATCAAACACCACCTCCTAAAACTGAACTATACAACCTGGTGCATTTGCTGCCTGCCTGTCCTTTCCAGTCGGAAACCTCTTCCTCTACAGAGGAAACTGTTTATCTTTCACTTCTACCTATCAAACCTCCACTCCTAAACTCTTTGTGTGTGTCTGTGTCCTAAATTTTTGTGGCATGTGAAAATGAACCTCAGGGTATAGACCCCCGACAATGTAGCCACTTCACTAGGCACAGAGAGAAGCTTACCCTCCCCAAGCCGGAGTGAACACCCTTGCCTATGGCAAAGAAAACACACACACACACAAATACACATGCAACCATCAGTGCTTTATCCCCCTGATTTTTTTTCCTTTTTATTTATATTATAGTTTAAGTTCTGGGATACATGTGCAGAACTCGGTGGTTTGTTACGTAGGTATACACGTGCCGTGGTGATTTGCTGCACCCGTCAACCCATCATGTACATTAGATGTTTCTCCTAATGCTAGTTCTCCTAGTGCCCCACCCCCTGACAGGTCCCTGTGTGTGATGTTCCCCTCCCTGTGTCCATGTGTTCTTATTATTCAACTGCCACTTATGAGTGAGAACATGTGGTGTTTGGTTTTCTGTTTTTGTGTTAGTTTGCTTAGAATGATGGTTCCCAGCTTCATTCATGTCCTTGCAAAGTACATGAACTCATCCTGTTTTATAGCTGCATAGTATTCCATGGTGTAAATGTGTAACATTTTCTTTATCCAGTCAATCATTGATGGGCATTTGGGTTGGTTCCAAGTCTTTGCTATTGTGAACAGTGCTTCAATAAACACACGTGTGCATGTGTTTTTATAGCAGAATAATTTATAATCCTTTGAATATATACCCAGTAAGGGGATCGCTGGGTCAAATGGTATTTCTGGTTCTAGATCCTTACACTCCCATCAACAGTGTAAAAGTGTTCCTATTTCCTCACATCCTCTCCAGCATCTGTTGTTTCCTGACTTTTTAATGATAGCCATTCTAACTCGCAAGAGATGGTATCTAATTGTGGTTTTGATTTGCATTTCTCTAACGACAAGTGATGATGAGCTTTTTTTTATTTGTTGGCTGCATAAATGTCTTCTTTTGAGAAGTGTCTGTTCATATCCTTCATGCACTTTTTGATGGGGTTATTTGTTTTTTCTTGTAAATTTTTTTAAATTTCTTATAGATTCTGGATATTAGCCCTTTGTCAGATGGATAGATTGCAAAAATTTTCTCCCATTCTGTAGATTGCCTGTTCACTCTGATGATAGTTTCTTTTGCTGTGCAAAAGCTCTTTAGCTTAATTAGATCCCATTTATCTATTTTGGCTTTTGTTGCCATTGCTTTTGGTGTTTTAGTCATGAAGTCTTTGGCCATATGTTTGTTCTGAATGGTACTGTTCTAACTGGGTTTTCTTCTAGAGTTTTAATGGTTTTAGGTATTACATTTAAGTCTTTAATCCATCTTGTGTTAATTTTTGTATAAGGTGTAATGAAGGGGTCCAGTTTCAGTTTTCTGCATATGACTAGCCAGTTTTCCCAACACAATTTATTAAATAAGGAATCCTTTCCCCATTGCTTGTGTTTGCCAGGTTTGTCAAAGATCATTTGGTTGTAGATGTGTGGTGTTATTTCCTCTGTTCTCTTCCATTGGTCTATATATCTGTTTTGGTACCAGTACCATGCTGTTTTGGATACTGTAGCCTTGTAGTATAGTTTGAAGTCAGGTAGCATGATGCCTCCCACTTTGTTCTTTTTGCTTAGGATTGTCTTGGCTATACAAGCTCTTTCTGGTTCCATATGAAATTTAAAGTAGTTTGTTCCAGTTTGGTGAAGAAAGTCAATGGGGCCAGGTGTGGTGGCTCATGCCTGTAATCCCAGCACTTTGAGAGGCCAAGGCTGGTGGATCATGAGGTCAGGAGATCGAGACCACAGTGAAACCTCATCTCTACTAAAAATACAAAAAATTAGCTGGGCTCTGTGGCGGGTGCCTGTAGTCCCAGCTACTCCAGCAGCTAAGGCAGGAGAATGGCGTGAACCCGGGAGGCGGAGCTTGCAGTTAGCTGAGATCACACCACTGCACTCCAGCCTGGGTGACAGAGCGAGACTCTGTCTCAAAAAAAAAAAAAAAAAAAAAAAAAAAAAAAAAAAAAAAAAAGAAAGTCAACGGTAGCTTAAAGGGGATAGCATAGAATCTGTAAATTACTTTGAGCAGGATGACCATTTTCATGATATTGATTCTTCCTGTCCATGAGTATGAAATGTTTTTCCAGTTGATTGTGTCCTCTCTTATTTTCTTGGGCAGTGGTTTGTAGTTCTCCTTAAAGAGGTCCTTCACATTTCTTGTAGGTTGTATTTCTAAGTATTTTATTCTCTTTATAGCAATTGTGAATGGCAGTTTACTGATGATTTGGCTCTCTCTTTGTCTCTTATTGGTGTATAGGAATGCTTGTGATTTTTGCACATTGATTTGTATCCTGAGACTTTGCTGAAGTTGCTTATCAACTTAAGGAGATTTTGGGCTGAGTCAATGGGGTTTTCTAAATATACAATCATGTAATGTGCAAACAGAGATAAACAGACTTCAACTAGGAAAACAGATTTCCTCTTTTCCTAGTTGAATGCCTTTTTTGTTTGTCTTGCCTGATTTCCCTGGTCAGAACTTTTAATACTATGTTGAATTGGAGTGGTGAGAGAGAGTATCCTTGTTTTGTGCTAGTTTTCAAAGGGAATGCTTCCAGCTTTTGCCCATTCAGTATGATATTGGCTGTGGGTTTGTCATAAATATCTCTTATTAATATGAGATACATTCCCTCAATACCTAGTATATTGAGAGTTTCTAGCATGAGGTGGTTTTGAAGTTTATCAAAGGCCTTTTCTGCATCTATTGAGGTAATTGTAGTTTTTGTCATTGGTTCTGTTTATGTGATGGGTTATGTTTATTGATTTGCATATATTGAACCAGCCTTGCATCCCAGGGATGAAGCCGACTTGGTCATGCTGGATAAGCTTTATGCTGTGCTACTGAATTTGGTTTGCCAGTATTTTATTGAGTATTTTTGCATCAATGTTCATCAGCAATATTGGCCTGAAATTTTTTGTTGCTGTTGTGTCTCTGCCAGGTTTTGGTATTAGGATGATGCAGGCTTCATAAAATGAGTTAGGGAGGAGTCCCTTTTTTTCTGTTGTTTGGAATAGTTTCAGAAGTAATGGTACCAGCTCTTCTTTTTACCTCTCATAGAATTCAGCTATGTATCTCTCTGGTCCTGGGCTTGTTTTAGTTGTTAGGCTATTGATTACTGCCTCAATTTCAGAACTTGTTATTGGTCTATTCAGTGATTCAACTTCTTCCTGGTTTAGTCTTGGGAGGGTGTATGTGTCCAGAAATGTACCGATTTCTTCTAGATTTTCTGGTTTATTTGCGTAGAGGTGTTTACAGTAATCTCTGATGGTAGTTAGTTTGTATTTCTGTGGGATCAGTGGTGATATTCTCTTTATAGTTTTTTATTGTGTCTACTTGATTTTTCTCTCTTTTCTTCTTTGTTAGTCTGGCTATGGGTCTATCTATTCTACTGATCTATTCATAAAACCACCTCCTGGATTAATTGATTTTTTAAGGATTTTTTTGTGCCTCTATTTCCTTCATTTCTGTTCTGATCCTAATTATTTCTTGTCTTCTGCTAGCCTTTGAATTTGTTTGGGCTTGCTTCTCTAGTTCTTTGAATTGTGAAGTTAAAGTTTCAATTTTAGGTCTTTCCTGCTTTCTCCTGTGGGCATTGAGTGCTATAATTTTTTCTCTAAACACTGCATTAGCTGTGTTCCAGAGATCCTGGTACATTGTGCCTTTGTTCTCATTGGTTTCAAAGAACTTACTTATTTCTGCCTTAATTTCGTTATTTACCCAGTGGTCACTCAGGAGCAGGTTGTTCAGTTTCCATGTAGTTGTGTGGTTTTGAGTGAGTTTCTTAATTCTGAGCTCTAATTGATTGCGCTGTGGTCTGAGAGACTGTTTGTTATGATTTCCATACTTTTGCTTTTGCTAGGGAGTGTTTTACTTCTAATTATGTGGTCAATTCTATAATAAGTGCAATGTGGTGCTGAGAAGAATGTATACCCTGTTCATTTGGGGCGTAGAGTTCTGTAGATATCTGTTAGGTCCACTTGATCCAGAACTGAGTTCAAGTCCTGAATATCTTTGTTAATTTTCTGTCCCATTGATCTGTCTAATATTGACAGTGGAGTTTTAATGTCTCCCACTGTTATTGTGTGGAAGTCTAAGTCTCTTTGTAGGTCTCTAAGAACTTTCTTTATAAATCTGGGTGCTCCTGTATATTATATAAATTATTATTATAATAAAAATATATTATATAAATATAAATTATTATTATATTAAAATATATAAATATAAATTATTATTATATTAAAAATATGTTATATAAATATAATTATTATTATATTAAATGTATATATAAATAACTTTCTTGTTCATTGATCCTTTTACCTTTATCAATCCTTTCTTTGTGGTTTAAAGTCTGTTTTATCAGAGACCCAGGATTGCAACCCCTACTTTTTTTTCTTTCCACTTGTTTGGTAGACCTTCCTCCATCCCTTTATTTTGAGCTATGTGTGTCTTTGCATGTGAGATGGGTCTCCTGAATAGAGCACACTGATTGGTCTTGACTCCAATTTGCCCCCCTGTGTCTTTTAATTGGGGCATTTAACCCATTTACATTTAGATTATTATTGTTAAGTGTGAATTTCATCCTGTCATTAGGATGCTAGTTGGTTATTTTGGCCTTCAGTTGATGCAGTTTCTGCCTAGTGTTGATGGCCTTTACAATTTGGTATGTTTTTGCAGTGGCTGGTATCGGTTTTTTCTTTCCATGTTTAGTGCTTCTTTCAGGAGCTCTTGGAAGACAGGCTTAGTGGTGACAAAATCTCTCAGCATTTGCTTTTCTGGAGAGGATTTTATTTCTCCTTTGCTTATGAAGCTTAGTTTGGCTGGATATAAAATTCTGAGTTGAAAATTCTTTTCTTTAAGAATGTTGAATATTGGCCACCACTCTCTTCTGACTTGTAGGCCCCCTGATTTTAACTCTATCACCAGCACATCCACATAAATAGTCACCAGCCGGAATTGCTGTCTCTCGGAGCCCTGCTGCCTCTGCCAGTGTTGTAAATGCTTCCACAATGGCAGGCACCTTGGCATCCACCAGCATCCTGTTTTATGTGATGAGCATGCACCCCACCACACTCCCACTGCCACTGCTGCTGGCATGTGCAAATGAGGACAGAACCTGATGCCATGGCAGTACAAATCACTTGGGCTGACACCACTCTAGATTGTAGTGACCAGTGGCCTCAGAGCTCCTCAGCAGCCCCCACACAGAGAATTCTCAACCTTGAGAAGCCAGAAAACAAACTTGGGGCCCAATAGGAGCCCCCAGAGTTAGAGCACATATTTCAGGAATTGGGAGCTAAGCCTTGGCTCCCTAAAATTTTCCAGAAATGAAACCAATTAGCTGAATCCACCTTACACCACAATCAAACTCCCAAGGTCATTAAATAGAATATTTTTTTTAATCCAAAGGTAAGCAACTTCAAAAATGGAAGAAACATCACCCTACAAATAGAAGAAAGAACTAGTGCAGGCCAGGCATGGTGCCTCATGCCTGTAATCTCAGCACTTTGGGAGGCTGAGGCTGGTGGATCACTTGAGGTCAGGAGTTTGAGACCCACCTGGCCAACATGATGAAATCCCTTCTCTACTAAAAATACAAAAATTAAACAGGCATGGTGATGCATGCCTTTGATCTCAGCTACTTGGGAGGCTGAGGCATGAGAATCACTTGAACCCAGGAGGCGGAGTTTGTAGTGAGCAGAGATTGTGCCACTGCACTCCAGGCAGCCCGAGTGACAGAGTGAGACCAGAAAAAAAAGAAAGAAAATGAAGAAAAAAGAAAGAAAGAAAAAGAGAGAAAGAGAGAGAGAGGAAAGGAAAGAAAGAAAGAGAAAGAAAGAAAGAAAAAAAGAAAAGAAATAAGAAAGAAGAAAAGAAAGGAAGAAAGAAAGAAAGAAAGAAAGAAACAGTAAGGACTCTGACAACTCAAAAACTGAGAAGTCCTTCTTCTCTCCAAATGGCTGCACCACCCCTTCAGCAAGGTCCTTAAGCTGGCAAAGATGGATAAAAGGACAGAAATAGAGTTCAGAATATACATAGGAATGAAGATCATTTAGATACAGAAGTACATTGAAACTCATTGAAGGAAGATAAGAGCCACAATAAAATAATATAGGAGCTGACAGACAAAATGGCAATTATAGAAAAAGACATAACTGACCTGACAGAGCTGAAAAGCACACCACAAGAAATTCATAATGCAATTGCAACTAGTAACAGTAGGATAAACCAAGATGAAAAAAGAACCTCAGAGCTTGAAGGTTGGCTTTCTAAAATAAGACAATCAGACAAGAATAAATAAAAGATAATAAAAAGAAATAAAACCTCCAAGAAATATGGGGTTATGTGAAGAGACCAAATCTAAAACACATTGTTATCCCTGAAAGAGATCAAAAGATTATAAGCAACTTGGAAAACATATTTCAAGATATTATTTATAGGAACTTCCCTAACCTAGATAGAGAAACCAACGTTGAAATTCAGGGAATGCAGAGAACCCCAGCAAAATACTTCACAAGTTTATTTCCAACACATATGATCAACAAATTCTCCAAGGTTGAAAGGAAAGGAAAAAAATAATAAAAGCAATTAGAGAAAAAAATAAAGTTACTTACAAAGGAAAGTTTATCAGACTAACAGTGGCCCTCTCAGTAGAAACCCTATAAGCCAGAAGAAATTGGGGGTCAATAGTTAACATTTTTTTTAAAAAAGGAGTTCCAACAAAGAATTTTATTATTTAGCCAAAGTAAGCTTTATAAGTGAAAGAGAAATAACATCTTTTTCATACAAGCACATGCTGAGGAAAATCATTACCACCAGACCTACTGTACAAAATCTCCAGAAGGAAGCACTAAATATAGAAAAGAAAGACTATTACCAGCCACTACAAAAACACACTTAATTACACAGACCAGTGACACAATAAAGCAACCAACCAAACAAGTCGGCATAATAACCAGCTAACATCATGATGACAGAACTAAATCCACACAAATCAATATTAATCTTGAATTGAAATGGGTTAAATGTCACAATTAAAAGGCACAGAGTGCCAAGCTGAAAAAAGAACCAAGAACCATTGGTATGCTGTCCTTGAAAGAGCCATCTCACATCCAATGATGCCCATAAACTCAAAATAAAGGGATGGGGAATAATACACCAAGCAATCAAAAACATAAAAAATGTAGGGATTGCAACCTTAATTTTATATGAAACAGAATTTAAATAATCAACTATCAAAAAAGACAAAAAGGGGCATTACATAATGGTAAATTGTTGAATTAAACAAGACCTAACCATTCTAACTGTATATACACTCACCACAAGGAGCACTCAGATTCATAAAGCAAGTTCTTAGAGACCTTCAAAGAGATGTAGCTTTTCATGTAATAATACTGGGAGATCTGAACATCCCACAGAGAGTGTTAGATGGATCACCAAGGAAGAAAATTAACAAAGATACTCAAGACCTGAGTTCAACACTGGATCAAATGGACCTGATAAAAATTGAAAGCACTCTCTACCTCCAAACAAAAAAATACATATTCTTCTCCTTATGGAGAGGATTTAACTAGCTTGCCTTTGGTAGACAGCAAGGGAAAGATCCCCAGAGAGCCATCCACCTATGGGTTAGTGCCTCATCTTCACATAACATAAAAAACAGCCTGGGAAAAAATCAAGCTGTAGGAACTGATAAGGGAACTAGCACAGGGGTTTATGCTGGAAGACATGCCTATGGCTGAACAAATAGAAGAATCTGAAGCCCATTCAGGTAAAAACTTGCACAAGCCTCCACTCACTCAGACAAAGGAACAAGGCCTGACAGAGAAATGCCTTTGTCCTTTGTATAATCAGTGGGCTCCCAGGAAGAAATTTCTTCTCTTTCCTGGGCATGAACATGGTGAGTTTTGGTGGGTTCTGGTGAGCACTTTCTTTTTCTTTTTGGGTTGTAAGTCCAGCCTCTATGAATCATCACTTCAGCCCCTGATTGGTCCCAGGCAAAAGTCCCAGGCCAAGCTTTCACTCCAGTTCCTGATAGGTCCTAGGCCAGTCTAAACAGCCTCTATAAATCTCGATTTGAGCCCCTGATTGGTCCTGGACCAAGAATTCTAAGACAATCTGCAGACTAAGCACATTTCTTCTCCTTCCCAGTCAATAAAAACCCTGGACCTCATCCTCATAGGGGGCAATCCATCACCCCGATGGCAGAGAGCTTTCTTCTTTTGCTTATTAAACTTTTGCTCCAACCTCACCCTTGTGTCCACACTTCTCAATCTTCCTGGATGTAGGACAAAGAAATCCTGGTATTGGCTCAGACAATGAGAGACTGTTACATTCTGGTAAATTTGCAAGACTACAACATTACCATATGGCACACACTTTAACATTGATCACCTCATAGGACACAAAACACTCTTCATCAAATGCAAATATATATATACATATATATCAACCACTGTTTTGAACCACAGCACAATCAAATTAGAAATCAAGACTAACAAATTTGCTCAAAGTAGACAATTACATGGGAATTGAATAACCTGATAATAAATGACTTTGGAGTAAATAACAAAATTAAGGCAGATACCAAAAAGTTTTTTGAAACTAATGAGAACTAAAATACAGCACACTAGAATCTCTGTGACACAGCTAACACAGTGTAAAGAGGCAAATTTATAGCACTAAAATGCCCACATTAAAAAGTTAAAAAAATTCAATTTAACAACCTAACCACAACTAAGTGAAGTAGAGAACCAAGAGTAAACCAACTCCAAATCTAGCAGAAGACAATAAATAATCAAATTCAGAGCTTGAACTGATGAAAATTGAGCCACAAAAAACTCAAAAGAATAACAAATCCAGAAGCTGAATTTTTGAAAAAGTTACTTAAATAGATAGACTCCTAACTAGACTAATAAAGAAGAACAGAGAAGATCCAAGTAAACACAATTAGAAATCACAAAGGGGATATTACCACTAACCCCAAAGAAATGGAAAAAAATCAGTAAATATTATGAAAACCTCTATTAATATGAAGTAGAAAATCTCAAAGAAATTGATAAATTCCTGGACTCATACGCTTTCCCACTGAGCCTGAAAGAAATTGAATTCCTTAACAGATCAATAACAAACTCCAAAATTGAATCAGTAATACATAGCCTACCCACCAAAAAAGCTCATGGCTGGACGGATTCACAGCTGAATTCTACAAGGTGTAAAGAGAAGGGCTAGTACTATTCCTAGGAAGAAAAAATGAGAAGGGACTCTTCTCCATCTTATTCTATTAGGCCTACATATCCTGTTACCAAAACTTGGCAAAGACATAATAAAAAATGAAAACTTCAAGCCAATATTCTTGATGAACATAGTTGCAAAAATCCTCAACAAAATACTGGCAAACCAAATCCCACAGCACATCAAAATTCACATTCAGCACAATCACGTAGACTTTATTTCTGGGATGCAAGATTGGTTCAACATATGTCAATCAATAAATGTGATTCATGAAATAAACAGAATTAAAGACAAAACCACACGATTATCTTAATAGATATGAAAAGACTCTCAATAAGATTCAACACTCCTTCGTATTAATAACTTTCAAAGATAAAGGTACTGAAAGAATACAACTCAAGATAAGTAGAGCCATATAAGACAAACCCACAGCAACATCATACTGAATGGGTAAAAGCTGAAAGCATTCCCTTTGAAAAGTGGCATAAGACAAGGATGCCCTTTCTCACCACTCCTATCCAATATAAGATTGAAAGTTGTGGCCAGAGCAATCAAGCGAGAGAAAGTAATAAAGGGCATCCACATAGGAACACATGACGTCAAAGTATCCCTGTTTGCAGATGACATAATTCTATATTTAGAAAACCCCATAGTCGGCCGGGCGCGGTGGCTCACGCTTGTAATCCCAGCACTTTGGGAGGCCGAGGCCGGCGGATCACGAGGTCAGGAGATGGAGACCATGCTGGCTAACACAGTGAAACCCCGTCTCTACTAAAAATACAAAAAATTAGCCGGGCGTGGTGGCGGGCACCTGTAGTCCCAGCTACTTGGAGAGGCTGAGGCAGGAGAATGGCTTGAACCCGGGAGGCAGAGCTTGCAGTAAGCCGAGATCGCGCCACTGCACTCCAGCCTGGGTGACAGAGCGAGACTCTATCTCAAAAAAAAAAAAAAAGAAAACCCCATAGTCTTGGCCTAAAAGCTCCTCAAACTGAGAAAAAATTTCAGCAGTTTTAAGATACAAAAAAGAACATACAAAAATCACTAGCTTTTTTTATAGATTAACAACAATCAAGCCAAAAGCCAAATCAGGAATGTAATCCCATTCACAATAACCACAGCATTTAAAATACCTAGGTATACAGCTAACCAAGGAGGTGAAGGATCTCTACAAATGAGGTAAAAAACACTGCTCAAAAAAATGACAGATGACAGAAACAAATGGAAAATCATTCCATGTTCATGGAAAAGAATCAATATCATTAACATGGTCATACTACCCAAAGCCATTTACAGATTCAAGGCTATTGCTATTAAACTACCAATGAAATGTTTTACAGAACCAGAAGAAACTGTTAAAATTTATATGGAACCAAAACAAAAAACAACCTAGAAAGCCACAACAATCCTTAGGGGAAAAAAAAAAAAGCTAGTGCCTTTATACTGTAGTACAAGACTATGGAAACTAAAACAGCATATGGCACTGGTAAAACAAACACACTGGCGAACAAAACAGAATAGAGAGCTGAAAAATGAGGCCACATACCTATAACTGTCTGATCTTTGACAAAATCAACACAAACGAGCAATGAGAAAAAGACTTCCTATTCAATAAATGGTGCTAAAATAACTTGCTAAACATAAAGAGAAGATAGAAACTCAACCTTTTCCTTACACCATATACAAAAATTAACTGAAAATGGATTAAAGACTTAAATGTAAAACTCAAAGCTATAAAAACCGTGAAGAAAACCTAGGCAATACCATTCTGGATGAAAAAAATGGGCAAAGTTTTCATGACAAAGATGCTAAAAGTAATTGCAACAAAAGCAAAATTTGACAAATGTGATCTATTTAAACTAAAGAGCTTCTACACAGCAAAATAAATTAGCAATAAACAGACAACCTAGAGTATTAGAAAAAATTTTTGCAAACTGTGCATCTGAAGATGTTCTAATATCCAACATCAATAAGGAACTTAAACAAATTTACAAACAAAACAAACAACCCAATTGAAAAGTTGGCAAAAGACATAACAGACTCTTTTTTCAAAGAAGATACATACGTGTGGCCAATGAACATATGAAAAAAAATTAACATCACTAATCATTAGAGAAATGCAAATCCGAATCACAATACAATGTCATTTCACACAAGTCAGGATGGCTATAAATAAAAAGTCAGAAAAAAAAAAACCCACAGGTGCTGGTGAGGATGCAGAGGAAAAGAAATTCTAATACACTGATAGTGAGCATGAAAATTAGTTAAACCATTATGGAAAACTGTCCTCAAAGACCTAAAAACAGAACTGCCATTCGACCCTGCAATCTCATTACTGGGTGTTAGTCCATTTTTATGCTGCTGATAAAGACATGCCTAAGACTGAGAAGAAAAAGAGGTTTAATGTACTTACAGTTCCACATTGCTGGGGAGGCCTCACAATCATGGCAGAAGGCAAGGAGGAGCAAGTCAAGTCTTACATAGATGATGGCAGGCAAAGAGTGAGCTTGTGCAGAGAAACTACCCATATAGAGCCATCAGATCTCATGAGATTTATTCACTATCATGAGAACAGCATGGAAAAGATCTGTCCCCATGATTCATTTACCTCCCACCGGATACCTCCCATAACGTATGGGAATTCACAATAAGATTTGGATGGGGACACAGCCAAATTCTGCTCCTGGCTTCTCCCATATCTCATATCCTTACATTTCAATATCAATCATGCCTTCCCAACAGTCCCCCAAAGTCTTAACTCATTTCAACATTAACTTAAATGTCCACAGTCCAATATCTCATCCAAGACAAGGCAAGTCCATTCTGCCTATGAGCCTGTAAAATCAAAAGCAACTTGGTTACTTTCTAAACATAATGGGGGTACAGATATTCGGTGACTACAGCCATTCCAAATGGAAGAAATTGGCATAAACAAAGAGGCAACAGGCCCCATGCAAGTCTGAAATCCAGTGAAGCAGTTAAATCGTAAAGCCCCAAAATGGTCTCCTTTGATTCCATGTCTCACATCCAGGTCATGCTAAGGCAAGAGGTAGGTTCCCATAGTCTTCGGTAGCTCTGCCTCTCTGGCTTTCCAATGTATATCCTCCCTCCCAGCTGCTTTCACTGACTGGCATTGAGTGTCTCTGGCTTTTCCAGGCCCACGGTAAAAGCTGCTCAGTGGATATACCATTCTGGGGTCTGAAGTACAGTGGTCCTCCTCTCACAGCCCCACTAGGCAGTGCCCCAGAAGGGAGTGGGGATCTACCCCACATTTTCTTTTCACATTGCCCTAGCAGACGTGATCCATGAGGGCCCCTTCCTGGCAGCAAATTTCTACCTGAGCATCCAGGCATTTCCATATATCTTTTAAAATCTAGGTGGAGGTTCCCAAACCTCAATTCTTGACTTCTGTGCACTCAGCCTCAACACCAGGTGGAAGCTGCCAAGGCTTGAAGCTTTCACTCTCAGAAGCAACAGGCTGAGCTGTATTTGACCCCTTTTCACCATGGCTAGAGCAGCTGGAATGCAGGGTACCAGGTCCCTAGGGTGCACAGAGCAGGGGAGCCCTGGGCCCAGCCCCTAAAACCTTTTTTTCCTCTTAGGCCTCTGGGCCTGTGATGGGAGGGACTGCCATGAAGACCTCTGACATGCCCTGAAGACATTTTCCCCATTTTCTAGGGGATTAATATTCAGCTCCTCATTACTTATGCAAATTTCTGCAACCAAATTTAATTTCTTCTCAGAAAATGGGATTTTCTTTTCTATTGCATAGTCAGGCTGCAAATTTTCCAAACTTTTATGCTTTGTTTCCCTTTTAAAACTGAATGCTTTAAGAGTACACAAATCGCCTCTTGAATGCTTTGCTGCTTAGATATTTTTTCTGCCAGATATACTAAATTATCTCCCTCAAGTTCAAAGTGACACAAATGGAACTTTCAAAGTTCCACAAATAGGCAGGGCCAAAATGCCACCAGTCTCTCTGCTAAAACATAAGAAGAGTCACCTTTGCCCCTGTTCCTGAAAAGTTTCTCATCTCTCATCTGAGACTACCTCAGCTTGGGCCTTCTTGTTCATATTACTATCAGCATTTTTATCAAAGCCATTCAACAAGTCTCTAGGAAGCTTCAAACTTTCCCACATTTTCCTGTGTTCTTCTGAGCCCTCCAAACTTTTCCAACTTCTATCTGTTAACCAGTTGCAAAGTCGCTTCCACATTTTTGTGTATCTTTTCAGAAACACCCCACTCCCAGTACAAATTTACTATATTAGCTTGTTTTCATGCTGCTGATAAAGACACACCCAAGGCTGGGAAGAAAATTGGTTTAATGGACTTAGAGTTTCACATGCCTGGGGAGGCCTCACAATCATAGTGAAAGGCAAGGAAGAGCAAGTCAGATCTAAGATGGATGGGGGCAGGAAAAGAGAGAGCTTGTGTGTGGAAACTCCCCATTATAGAACCATTGGATCTCATGAGACTTATTCATGATCATGAGAACAGCAAGGGAAAGTCCTGCCCCCATGATTCAATTACCACTCTCTGGGTCCCACCCACAACACAAGGGAATTCAAGATGAGATTTGGGTGGTGATGCAGCCAAACCATAACACTGGGTACATCCCCAAAGAATATAAATTGCTCCATCATAAAGACATAAGCATGTGTAGGTTTATTGCAGCAGTATTCACAATAGCAAAGACATGGAATCAACAAAAATGTACATCAATAGAAGACTGGATAATAAAAACATAATACATATACACCATGAAATACTGTTGAGCCATAAAAAAGAATGAGATCTTGTGCTTTGCAGGAACATGGATGGAGCTGGTGGCCATTAATTTTAGCAATCTAACAGAGGAACAGAAAACCAAATACTGCTTATTCTTACTTATAAGTGGGAGCAAAATGATAAAAACAAACACATAGAGAGAACAACAGACACTGGGTCCTACCAGTAGTTAGAGGGTAAGAGGAGGGAGATTATTAGAAACAAATAAGTAGGCTTAATATCTTGGTAATGAAATAATCTTTACACAAACCTCCATGACATGTTTACCTATTAACAAACCTGCATGTGTATCCCAAACTTTTAAAATAAAAGGTAAAACAAAAATCTTTGATAATCATCATTCTATTTACTACCTCTATGAAATCAATTTCTAACTCCTTCATGAGTAAAAACATGTGATATTTGTATTTCAGGCCTGGCTTATTTCACTTAACATAATGTTCTCCAGTTTGTTTCATATTACTGCAAAAGAGATCATTACATTTTTCTTTATGATTGAGTAATATTCTATTAGATATATATCATATAAGTTCTTTATCTGTTTATCTGTTGATAGACACTAAAGTTGTTTCCATATTGCAGCTATTTGAAATAAAATTACATTAAACATGAGTGTTCAGATATCTCTTCTATGTATTGACTTCTTTCCTTTTGGATAAAACTCAGCAGTGGGATCACTGAATCGTGTATTATTTCTATTTTTAGTTTTCTGGGAAACCTTCATACTGTTTTTGATAGTAGCTGCAGAAAGTTACATTACAATGAGCTCTTTTTGAACATTTCTCTTTCTCTGCATCCCTGCCAGCATTTATTTTCTGTGGTTTTTAAAAATAATAGCCATGTGGACTAGGGTGAGATGATATCTCATGGTTTTAATTTTCATTTCCCTGTTGATTTAGTATTGTTAATAATTTTTTTCACATGCATGTAACCACTTTTATATCTTTCTTTGAGAAACATCTATTTATGTTTTTACCCATTTTAAAAACAGATTATTTATTTTATTTGCAATTGGGTTGTTTGTGTTCCTCATATATTCTGGTTATTCATACCTTGTTAGATGAATAATTTTCAAATATTTTCTCCCATTCTGTAGGTTGTCTCTTCACTGTGTTGATTGTTACCTTTGCTAGGAAGAAGCTTTTTTACCTTGATGCAATCTTATTTGTCAATTTTTTTCTTTGGTTGCCTTTGCTTTTGAGGTCTTACTCAATATATCTTTGCCAAGACCAATGTCCTGAAGTGTTTTCCCAGTGTCTTATTCCAACAGATTCATAGTTTCTGGTCTCAGTTTTAAGTCTTATATCCACTTTGATTTGATTTTTGCATATGGTGAAAAAGTTCAGGGTTCTAGTTTTATTCTACATATGGATATCCAGTTTTCTCAGAATCTTTCATTGAAGATATTGTACTTTGCCCAGTGTATATTTTTGTGTTTTTATCAAAATTGAGTTGGCAGTAAATGTGAAGATTCATTTCGAGGTTCTCTACTTTTCTCTATTGATCTATGTGTTTATTTTATGTTAGTATCAAGCTGGTAGGGTCGTTATAGATTTTTGATGTTTTTGCAGTTACTTTATGTAATGCCTCCAGTTTTGTCCTTTATGATTAGGGTTGCTTTCACTATTGGGTTTTTTTTGTGATTTTATAAAATTGTTTGGATTGTTTTTCTATTTCTGTTAAGTATTTCATTGATATTTTGATAGGGATTGAATTAAATTAATAGATTTCTTAGGGCAGTACTGATATTTTTACAATATTATTCCAATCTGTACATGAAGTGTCTTTCCATTTTTGGGGGTTCTCTTGATTTTTATTAGTGTTTTATAGCTTTCATTTTGTGGAAATCTTTCACATCTTAAGTTTGTTCCTAAGTATTTTATTTTTTTGACTATTGTCAATAGTATTGATGTATTTAATTGTTTTTCAGATTTTTTGTTAGTATATAAAAATAAATGTGACTACATTGTGCATGGTATTTTTTATACTGCAACTTTATTAAATTTTTCTGTTAGATCTAACAGATTTTGGTAGAGTCTTTAGGTTTTTCTACATATAAGACTATATTATCTGTAAACCAAAACAATTTTAATTCTTTCTTTCCAGTTTGGATGCATTTTATTTCTTTTTTCTTTTGTCTAATTGCCCTGGTTAGGACTTCTAGTACTAGGTTGAATAAAAATGGTAAAATGTGATCATTGTCTCGTTCCAGATCTTAGAGGTAAAGGTTTCAATTTTCCCCACTAGGTTTCATGCTAGCTGTGGGTTTGTCATACATGGGCTTTATTGTTTTGAGATATGTTCTTTCTATAGCCAGTTTTTAATTTTTTTATTATAAATGGGTGTTGAATTTTATTGAATGTTTTATGAGTTCTATTATAAAGATTGTATAGTTTTATCCGTGAGTCTGTTCATCATTGCAACATTTTTACCAATTTGAGTTTGAATAACAATCCTTGACCACTCAGAGAAATTGCACTTGATTATAGTGAGTAATATTTTCAATGTGTTTTTAAATTCATTTGGCTGTTATTTTGTTGAGGATTTTTGCATTTTTATCCTTCAGGGGTATTGGTCTGTAATTTGGTTGTCGTTGTATGTTTGTCTGGTTTTAGTATCAGGATAGTGTTGGCCTTGTAAAATGAGTTTAGAAGTATTTATTTCTCTTCAGTTTTTTGGAATAATTTGAGTAAAATTGGAAATAGGTATTTATTAGAAGCTTAATAAAATTCACCACTGAAGACATCAGGTTTTAACTTATCTTTGATAGGGGACATTGTTTTACTGCTTTGATCTCATTACTCCTTATTTTTTGGGTTCAGGTTTTGTATCTCTGCATGGTTTAATCTTGGTAGGTTTTAGAAGTATAAAAATTTATTTATCTTATGTTTTTCTATTTATCGTTTTATAGTTGCATGCAGTAGTCTCGTATGATTCTCTGAATATCTGTGGTATCAGTTACTGTATCTTTTTTTGTCTCTGATTTTATTTATTTTTGTATTTTCATTTATTTCTGATCTACTTAAAGGTTTGCCAAAGTTTTTTTTCTTCTTAAAAATCAACTCTTTTGTTAATCTTTTGTAGTGTTTTTAATTCTCAATTTTATTTATTTGTGTTTAGGTCTTTATTATTTCTTTCCTTCTAATAATTACGGGTTTGGTTTCTTCTTGATTTCAAGTTATTTAAGGCACATGATGTGTTTTTTTATTTGAAATATTTCTACTTTTTTATATATGTGTTTGTTGCTATAAATGTTCCTTTTAGTACTGCTTTTGTTATATCCCATAAGTTTTGTTATGTTGTCTTTCCATTTTATGTTTAAATACATTTTTACAATTTCATTTTTAATTTATTTATTGACCATTTATTGTCCAGAGACATGACGTTTAATTTCCATGTTTTTGTTTAGTGTCCATTATTACTCTTGTTATTGATTTCCAGTTTAATTCCATTGTGCTCAAAAAATATATACTTCAAACATTTTTTTAAATATTTCTTAAGACTTGTCTTATGGCCTAATATATTTTGTTTTCTAGAGAATGCTCTATGTTCTGATGAGAAAAAATGTGAATCCTGTTGCAGTGGGATGAAATGTTCTGTAATTGTCAGTTATTTTATTTTCTTCTACATTGTAGTTAAATATAATGCTTCTTTGTGAATCTTCTGTCCAGAAGATCAGTCCATTGCAATAAATTTGGTATTAAAGTCTCCTATTATTAATGTATTGCAGTCTATCTGTATCTTCAGATCAATTGATATTTGCTTTTTACACTTGGATGCTCCAATATTGGTTTCATAGGAATTTATAATTGTTATATTCTATTGCTTCATTGACCCCATTATCATCATATGAGGACCTTCTTTGCCTGTTCTCACAGTTTTTTAAAAAATGTGTTTAATTTGATATAAGCATAGATACTCCCAGTTTTCTATGGTTTTCATTTGTATGGGATATCTTTTTTCATGTCTTTACGTTCAATCTAAGGTTGTCACTAGAGGTTAAGTGAGTTTCTTACTTGCAGAATATAGTTGCCTTGTGTTTTTGTTAAATATATTGAGCCACTCTGTCTTCTTTTTTATTCTTTTTATTTAAAAATTTCAACTTTTAGGTACTGGGGTACATATGCAGGTTTGTTGTATTAGAATATTGCATAATGCTGAGGTTTGGGGTACAGATCTTGTCACCCAGGTAGTAAGCATACTACCCAATAGTAATTTTTCAATCACTCTTCAGTAGTTTATAGTGGACATTGTTCCTATATCTATGTCCATGTGTGCTCAATGTTTCGTTGCCACTTATAAGTGAGAACCTGCAGTGTTTGATTTTCTCTTCTTATGTTGATTTACTTAAGATTATGGCTTTCAGCTCCATCCATGTTGATTCAAAGGATATGATTTTACTCTTTTTATGGTTGTGTAGTATTGTATGGTGCATATGTACCATATTATCTTTACCCAATTTACTATTGATAAGCATCGGTGTTTATTTCACGCCTTTGCTGTTGTAAATAGCACAGCAATTAACATACAAGATAATGTGTCTTTTTGGTTGAATGATTTATTTTGCTTCATGTATATACCTAGTAATGGGATTGCTGGGTCCAATTGTAGCTCTGTTTTAAGGTCCTTGTGAAATATCTAGACTGCTTTCTACAGAGTCTAGACTAATTTACATCACCAATAACAATGTGTTTGTGGTCCCTTTTCTCCACCGCCTTGCCAGCATGTATTGAGTTTTTTTGACTTATAAATAATAGTCATTCTGGGTGGTGTGAGATGGTATCTCATTATGGTTTGGATTTGCATTTCTCTAATAATTGGTAATGTTGAGCATTTATTAATATGTTTGTTGGCCACTTGTACATCTCCTTTTGCGGAGTAAATGTTCAAGTCCTTTACCCACTTTCAAATAGGATTATTTGTTTTCTGCATGTGGATTTATTTAAGTCTTCTATCGGTTCTCAATATTGGGTCTTTGTCAGGTGCATGGCTTGGGAATATCTTCTACCATTCGGTAGGATTTTTCTCTGTTGATAGTTTATCTTGCTGTGCAAAAGATCTTTAGCTTAATTCGGTCCCACTTGTCTAGTTTTGGTTTTTATCACAATTGCTCATGGGTACTCAGCAAAACATTTTTTGCTGAGACCAATGTCAAGAAGAGTATTTTCTAGGTTTTATTCCAAAATTTTTATAGTTTTAGAACTTATATTTAAAACCTTTATCAGTTTAAGTTAATTTTTGTATATGGCAAAAAGTAGGGGCTGAGCTTCAATCTTGTCCATATAGGTAGACAAGCACCATTTACTGAATACAAAGTTATATTCCCATTGCTTGTTTTTGTCAGCCTTGTCAAAGATCAGATGGTCATAGGTGTAATAATTTATTTCTGATACCTCTTTTTTTCCATTGGTCTACGTATCTTTTCTGTAACAACATAAAGCTGTTATTATTTTTTTTACTGTGGTTCTATACAATAGTTTGAATTTGAGTAATGTGATAATTATAGCTTGTTTTTGCTGAGAATTGCTTTGGCTATTACGGCTCTTTTTTGTTGTTGTTGTTCTACATAAGTTTTAGAAAAGTTTTTTCTGATCTGGTGGAGAATGACATTGGTAGATAGAAATAGCATCGAATCTGTAAATCGCTTTGGACAGTCTGGCCCATTTTTACAATATTGATTTTTCCATAAATACATGAACATGTATTTATTTTTCCATTTATTTGTGTCACCCATGGTTTCTTCCAGCAGTGTTTTGTAGTTTTATTTGTACAGATTTCTTGCCTCCTTTGTTAGCTGTGTTACTGGCTGTTTTATTTTAATTATGGCTACTGTAAGTGGGATTGTGTTCTTAATTAATTATTTTCTTGTCTTGCCTGATTTCTCAGACTAGGACTTTCAGTACTGTGTTGAATAAGAGTAGTAAGAGTGGGCATTCTTATCTTGTTTCAGTTTTCAAGGGAAATGGTTTGAGCTTTTATAAATTCAGTATGATGTTGGCTATGGATTTGTCATAGATAGGTCTTACTATTTTGACACATGTTACTATAATGCCTACTTGGTTGAGTGATTTTATCATGAAGGGATATTGAATTTTATCAATGGTTTTTCTCTACATTTATTGGGATGATAATATGTTTATAAGTTTCAATTGTTTTTATAAGGCTGATCAAATTGATTGATTTTCATGTGTTAAGCCAGTCTTATATTCCTGGAAAGAACTCTACTTAATTATGTGTATTAACATTTGATGTGCAGCTAGATTTGGTTTGCCATTATTTGGTTGAGTATTCTTGTGTCTATACTCCTAAGGGGATGTTGGAGTCTTTTATTCTGTTTGTTTTTGTTTTTGTTTTATTGTGTCTCTGCCAAATTTTGGTATCAGGCTGATGATGACTTCATAAAATAAGGTAAGGAGTTGCCCCTCTGTAACTCATTCTATGAAGTATTCAGTTTCAAATATCTTCAGTAGGATTGGTACTAGTTCATTAGAATTAGTATCAGTTACATGACTGGTAGAATTCAACTGTGAATTCATCTGGTCCAGAGCTTCTTTTATTGTTGTTTCTTTATTAATAATTCAATTTTAGAAAGTAATATTGGTCTATTTAAGATTTCAATCTCTTCCTAAATCAATCTTGGGTCATTGTGGACTTCCAATAATTTATTTACTTCCTCTAGATTTTCTAATTGGTGTGCATAGAATTATTCATAGTAGTTTCTGTGGATCTTGTGTATTTCTGTGGGATTATTGCCTTTGTCGTTTCTGATTGCACTTATTTGGATGTTCTTTTATCAATATTTATTTTTTAATGAACAAACTCTTGGTTTCAATGATGTTTTATAGGAATTTTTCCATCTCAATTTTATTAAATTCTCCTCAAATTTTAGTTTTTTTTCTTTTCTTCTGCTAGCTTTGGGGTTAGTTTGTTCTGTTTTTTCTAGTTACTGTGGGAGAAAGTTAGATTGTTAATTTGGGATGTTTCTAATGCCTTAATAAAGGCATTTAGGGCTATAACTTTCACCTTAACACTGTTTTGGCTTTATCTCAGAGATTTTGGTAGGTTGTTTTTTCTATTTTTATTAATATCAAAGAATTTCAAAAATTCTGCCTTAATTTTACAGTTTATCCAGGAGTTATTTATGAGAAAGTTATTTAATTTCTGTGTATTTTTGTAGTTTTGAAAGATCATCTTGATATTGATTTCTATTTTTTTGCACTGTGGTACAAATGTGTGTAGGTATGGGTATTAGTCGCTTCTTATGCTGCTAATAAAGACATATCCAAGACTGGGTAATTTATAAAGAAAAGAGGTTTAATTGAGTCACTGTTCAGCATGGCTGGGGAGTCCTCAGGAAACTTACGATCATGGCAGTAGGGTAAGCAAACACGTCTTTCTTCACATAGCAGCAGCAAGGAGAAGAATGAGAGCTGAGCAAAGGGGAGGCCCTTTATAAAACTGTCAGGTATCATGAGAACTTACTATCATGAGAATAGAATGGGGGAAACCACCCCCATGATTTAGTTACTTCCTACCGGGTTCATCCCACCACATATAAGAATTATGAGAACTGCAACTCAAGATGAGACTTTGATGGAAGCACAGCCAAAAACCATATCGCTCCACCCCCAAACCCTCCTAAATCTCATGTCATCACATTTCAAAACACAATCATACCTTTCCAACAGTCCCTCAAAATTTTAACTCATTCCAGCATTAACCCAAAAGTCCAAGTCCAAAGTCTCATCTGAGACAAGGCAAGTCCTTTCCATCTATGAGCCTGTAAAATCCAAAACAAGTTAGTTACTTTATAGATACAATAGAGGTACAGGCATTGGGTAAATAAACCTGTTCCAAATGGGAGAAATTGGCCAAAACGAAGGGGCTACAGGGCCCATGCAAGTCTGAAATCCAGCAGGGCAGTCAAACCTTAAAGCTCCAAAATAATTTCCTTCAACTCCATGTCTCACAATAGGTCACAGTTATGCAAGGAGTGGGTTCCCACAGTCTTGGGCAACTCCACCCCTGTGGCTTTGCAGGGTACAGCCTCCCTCCCCACTGCTTCCTCAGGCAGGCATTGAGTATCTGTGGCTTTTCCAGGCACACAGTGGAAATTGTTAGTGTATCTACAATTCTTGGGTTTGGAGAATGGTGACCCTCTTCTCACAGCTCCACTAATCAGTGCCCCAGTGGGGATTCAGTGTGGGGGCTCCAACTCTACATTTCTCTTCTGCACTGCCCTAGCCGAGATTCTCCATGAGGGCCCTTCACCCACAGCAAACTTCTGCCTGGACAGGGAAGTTTATCTTTTTTGTGATGGCAGGTGTCATTCTTTTTAATCAATGTTTAGTACTCCCTATAGGACCTCTTATAAGGCCAGTTTAATTGAAATGTATCACCTCAGCATTTTCTTGTCTGAGAATAATTTTATTTCTTTCTTCACTTATTTCTCCAGGCATTTCCATACATCCTCTGAAATCTAGTCACAGATTTCCAAACATAAATTCTTGACTTCTGTGCATCCACATGTCTAACACCATGTGTATGCCACCAAGTCTTGTGGCTTGCACCCTCTGAAGGTGGCCATCCTGGTGGAAGTAAAAGCAAACACATCCTTCTTCACACGGCAGAGCAAGGAGAAAAAGGAGAGCTCACTGAAGGGGAAAACCCCTTATAAAACCATCAGATCTCTTGGGAACTTACTATCATGAGAACAGCCTGGGGAAAACCACCCCCATGATTCAATTACTTCCAACTGGGCCCCTCCCACCACACATGGGGATTATTGGAACTACAATTCCAGATGAGATTTGAGTGGGGACACAGCCAAATCATATCAGTATTATTTCAACTTCTTAAAACTCTTGAGGCTTGCTTTATGACCTATCATGTGGTTGATCTTAGAATATTATTTTTGTGCTGTGATAAGAATGTATATTTTGTCACTGTTTAGCAGAGTGTCTTGTAGATGTCTATGATGTCCAATTGGTCAATGGTTGACTTTTAGTGCAGAGCTTCTTTCTTCGTTGTTTGTCTCAATAATCTGTCTAACACTGTAAGTAGGGTGTTAAGTCTCCTGCTATTACTGTGTGGCTGTCTAATTTTTCTGTAGGCCAAGAAGAACTTGTTTTATGAATCCGGGTGCTCCAAGGTTGGGTGCATATATATTTAGGGCAGTTAAGTCTTCTTGTTGGATTGTACCATTTAGCATTATGTAATGCCCTCCATTGATCTCATTAATTTTTATTGGTTTAAAGTCTCTCTCATCTGATGTAAGAATAGCAACTCATGCTCTTTTTTTTCCATTTGCATGGTAAATCTTACACCACTGTTTTACTTCGAGTCTCTTGTTATCATTTTATGTGACATGGGTGTCTTGAAGTCAATAAATGCTTAGGCCTTGTCTTTTTATCCTCCTAACACTTTTTTGTCTTTTAGATGGAGTATTTGCCGTATTTATATTCAATGTTAGCATGTATATTTGTACATTTGTTCCTGTAATTAATTGTGTTCCTGTAATCTAATTGTGTTATTAGATATTTTTGTAGACTTCATTGTGCAGTTGCTTTATAGTGCCTGTGTAGTGCTTAAGTGTGCTTTTGTGGTAGCAAGTGTAATTCTTTTGAATTAATGTGTAGTACTCCTTATAGGACTTTTTTTAAGGCTGATTTAATTGAAATGTATCTCCTCAGCATTTGCTTATCTGAGAATAATTTTATTTTTTCCTTCATGTATAAAGCTTAATTTGTTAGAATATAAAGTTATTGATTGGAATTTCTTTCTTTTATGATGCTGAAGATAGGAACCCAATTTTTTTCTGGCTTACAAGATATTGCTGAGAGGTTTACTGCTATCTTGATGGGGTTCCTTCTGTAGGTCACCTGTCCCTTTTCTCTAGTTGCATTTGAGATATTTTCTCTCACATTAACCTTGGTGACTCTGATGACTATGTGCCTTGGAAATGGTCATCTTTTATAGTGTCTAGCTACTGTTCTGTGTATTCATTGGATTTTAATGTAATTTTTTAGTGAGATTAAGCATATTTTTGTAGGCTATATTCTCAAATGTGTTTTCCAAGTTGCTTAGTCATAGATAGTTCCAACTCATAGATTTGGTCTTTTTAAAAAATAATCCCATACTTTACAGAGATTTGAGTTATTTCTCTTAATCTTATTTTATTTATTTTTTCTCAGTGTGTTGATTGAAGACCTGGTCATCAAGCTTTGAGATTCAATAGTCAGTTTGGTTTGTTTTGTGGTTAATACTTCTAATGGTATTCTGAAATTCTTGTAGAGAATTTTTCAGCTTTGATGTTCATTTTTGTTCTTTCTTAACATGGCTATTTTATCTTTCAGCTCCTGAATTGTTTCACTGCATTACTTGGCTTCCTTGAATTAAATTTTAACTACCTCCTGGGTCTCAATGAGCTTCTTTGCCATTCAGATTCTGAATTTCATGTCTGTCATTTCAGACTGGTAAAAAACCATAGCCAGGGATCTAGTGGGCTTGTTGGAGGTAAGGGGACACTTTGGTAGAGTTCTTGAATAAATCCTTTCTTACTTAAGAGAGTTGGTATTCCTTTAACTGTACTATAAATTGAGTATAGTCAGTTTGCTTTGTTTGTGGAAGTTTTCAGAGGGTAAGACTCCATAGAGAGTTTTTGTTTGTTGTTAAATTATTTCCCTTGGTTTTGCAATGAGGATAATTAGTTGGTTTTTGGTGTCATAGTTAGGTCTGCAATCCAGTAGATGACACTTGAGAACAATAGGTGGTAGATAGGCTCTTAATTAGCCTCGTGTCTCCTTTGTGTATCCTCATGTTTGCAACTATCTTCTTCAGTGTGGGGAGAGAGAGGTGACCCCCTCACCTGGTACATTCCTCAGCCTTGGGGGAGACACTTCCAATCACTGGCATTGTGCCTATAATTCTTGTTTTTGTTTTCTTTTTGTTGCTGTTTTGTTGTTGTTGTTTTTGTTTTTCCAGACAGACTCTCACTTTGTTGCCCAGGCTGGAGGGCAGTGGTGCAATCTCGGCTCACTGCAACCTCTGCCTCCTGGGTTCAAGCAATTCTCTGCCTCAGCCTCTTGAGTAGCTGGGATTACAGGTGTCCGCCACCATGCCCCGCTAATTTGTGTATTTTTAGTAGAGACAGGGTTTCACCATCTTAGCCAGGCTGGTCTTGAACTCCTGACCTTGTGATCAACCCGCCTCGGCCTCCCAAAGTTCTGGGATTGCAGTGTGAGCCACTGTGCCTGACCTGTTGTTTTTAGGTCTTTGGGGATGTGGGACTCTTTGCGGGAGAGGTCTGGCAAAGAGATAGGCCCTACGCTTACCTGACAAGCCCTGTGAAGGGAAGCATGTCTAGGTCATAATCAGCCTGAGAACCTGTGTGACTTATCTCTTTCAGTTTTCAGAGAGTACGTACTCTTCCTTCATCGAGTGCCAAGCAATGATTTCAGCTTGGGACGCAGAGTTTTTGGCCATAGTTCTGAAGCACTAAGACTTGCTTGTGGTTTCCTTCTCTGGACCCTCAGGGTTAAAGTCTGTTTGCACTGGGGAATCCAAAGGCCTTCCAGGCTGTGGGAATGCACTCAGTTGTAGCAAATCACTTAGCCTGGGCAGTAGAGGCTGCATTGTGTACACATTTTTGTGGGGCGGCCAGGAAGGAGCCCTGGGAAGGGGTAGTGGGCAGAAAATCCTGCAGGAAAGACATGCCTTTGTTCTCCTGGGAAAGCAGGCCCTGCTTTCTCTTGGGTGGATAGGTGAAGCCAGAGCCTCCCATAGGGTGATGGGAAGCCCTGGTGCATGGGCACTAATGCCTGGGCTCTGCTGGAGCTGACTCACGCAAGGCTTCTTGCCTGCTGCAGCTTCATTTTCATCTAATCTCCAGGAAGATATTCTTGCTGGCTCATGGCTCTATGGGGATGTGGGGTTTCTTGCAGCTTGATTCCCAGAGCTCCATGATGGAAATAAGTAGCCTCCTAGATCCTTCTCTTCCCCCTTCAATAGGTGCTGTTTAAAGCCAGGAACCAGCCCTAGTGTTCAGGCACCCCATGTAGGATTCTCGGCTTTCTCCCTCTTCAATCTTAGTATCTGCTTATTTTCTCCATCCATATTTGGCATTTTCTTTCTGAAGTTCTGTTCAAATTATGTTAATGTAGTTGAAAGCATGGTTTGTGGGAGGAGAACTTATTGATTGCATGCAGTTGGCCACCTTCTAACTCTATGTTTTAGATAGATAAATTAGTCTATTTACATGTAATGTTATTATTAATTTGATAGACAATAGATTACTACTGCCATTTTACAATTTGTTTTCTTGTTTTGTAAGTTGTCTCTTCCTTTCTTATTTTTACTTAATTTATTTGTGGATAAGCTATTTTCTCTGGGAATAAGTTCAGTTTTTTGCTATTTTTGTATTTTTAGTTTTTGCTGTGTGATTACCATTAGGCTTGCAAAAATCAATTATGACTTCAAGCTCAAAGTAAGCTCAAATATATACAAGTTATTTTAAACTGGAGAAAACTTAAATTTGGCCAGAAAGAAACAAACAAGCAGATAAAGAACTAAAATAATTCTACACTTCAACTCCACTTCTTCAACTTTTTTACTTTTTGATGTCCCTATTTATATCTTTTAATATTGACTATGTCTTAACAAATTCTTACAGTTATTATTTTGGATAGATTTCTCATTTAGTTTATAATAAAGATATGAGTGGTTTACTCACCACAATTAAAGTGTTAGCATATTTTTAATTTTTGTGTGTATTTACCTTTACCAGTGAGTGAGTTTTATGCCTTCACATAAATTATTTTTACATGTTACCATCTCTTTAAGTTTAAGGAATGCCTTTAGCTTTGCTTTTGAGACAGATCTGGTGGTGATGAATTTTCTGTTTTTCATTGTTTGAAAAAGTATTTACCTCACCTTCATGTTTGAAGTATAGTTACAATGGGTAGAGTTTTCTCAATTGGAAATTATTTTCTTTCAGCACTTTGAACATGTTGTCCAACTTTCTCCTTGTCTGTAGTTTTCACTAAGTCTGCTGCCAGACTTATTAATGTTCTTTTATATGTTATTTGATTATTTTTCTTTGCTGCTTTAGGACTCTTTTTTTGTCCTTGACCTTTGAGAGGTTATTACATGCCTTGGGGTGGTTTTATATGGAATGAACCTGATTTGTGTTCTTTGGCTTTCTTGTACCTGTACATTCATATTCTTCTCTAAGTTTGAAAAGTTCTCTGTGATTATTTCTTTGAATGAATTTTCTACCCCTATGTCTTCCTTTAAATCCTATTTAAGGCCACCAACTCTTTGATTTGCCATTTTGAGAGTGTTTTCTAGATCTAGTAATTGTACTTAATGTTTTTACTTTTGTTTCTTTTTCTCCTCTGACTGTTTCTTCAAATAGTCTGTCTTCAAACTCACTAATATTTTTTTCTGCTTGATTAATTCTGCTGTTGAGATACTCTGATGTATTTTCCAGTTCATCAAATGAGTTTTTATCTCTAGTATTTCTGTTTAAATTATTATTTCTATTTAAATCACTTTATTTTATTTCTCTGATTTCTGAATTCCTTCTCTATGTTATATTCATGTTTACTGAGCTCCCTCAAAACAAGTGTTTTGATTTTTCTATCTAAGACACATATCTCCATCTTTCCAGGATTGCCCACTGATGCCTTATTTAGTCAATTTGATGAAGCAATATTTTCCTGGATGTTCTTGATATTTGTGGACAATCACTGATGCCTGGAAATTGAAGAATTAGGTGTTTATTTCAGTCTTCAAATTCTAGCTTTATTTGTACCCATCCTTCTTCAAGGAGCTTTCCAAGGAAAGTGAACTTTTAGTACCTAAGCTTTTGGTCACTACAGCATTTTTTTTTTTTTTTTTTTTTTTTTTTTTTTTTTTTAGCACTAGAGGGTGTCCTAAGGCCAGGTATGCTGCAACTCTTCCAGCCTCCTAGATATCAAGTCTTGTTGGTCTTGAGAAAATTTAGAGAAAAAATTTCCTGGGTTCTGTCTTTGACTTTTTCCCTATATTTCCCCCAAATAAAAGAAATCTTTCTCCATGCTGGGTTTCCTGGAGTTGGAGGAGGGGTGACATCAGCACTTTCATGGTTGCTGCAACTGGCATAATGCTGGGTCATACCTAACACCCACTGCCTCTCAGACAAGTACAATACCAAGGATGACACAACATTCATGGCTGCTACTGCCTAACTGCTGCTAATATTTATTCAAGGCTTGAGGATACTTTAGTCAGCAAGTCCAGGACTCAGGTCCATCCTACCAGAGCAGCATATTTTCTTCTTGCCTGGGGTGGGTCTACAAGAGCTGTCCAGGAGTACTGGGAGTAACCTTGACAGCTACTGGAATTAGAGGCTTCAGGATACTTTCTGGTGCTTCATTTTATTGTGCCTGGGCTAGTATCCAGTTACAAAACAACATCCCATGTACTTTTTTCTCTTTCTACCCTAAGTAGAAGGTGTTTCTCTCTATATGCTGCACTACCTGGAGTTGAAAGAGAGGTGACACAGGGACTCCCATGGGCACCGCAGCTAGTATTGTGCTGAGTTGCACCCAAGCCCATGACCTAAAAACAGCACAGTTCTGGGACTCAACCAAGGACTGAAATTGCTTCTGCCTTACTGCTACTGAAACGTATTTGAGGCACAAGTTTCCTTCAGTCAACCAGTGGTGAAGTGGGCTGGGACTCATGTTTTTTCCACTGAGGTGGCAGTTTCTCTTATGGCCAAGGCTTGTTTAAATGCTCCCTCTGTTTACCCTAGTGAAATTTTGCTCAGTGCTAAGTTACACCGTGACAGGGCATAACTGAGTTCCAATGTAAAATCCCACACTCACCTTTCTCACCTTCCCCCACGCTGGTATAAGACTTTTCTTACTATTTTCTTCAGTGCATCATTTTTGTTAGTTATGCTATAATTAGGTACTATGATTTCTCACTGGATTTTTTAGTCCTTAAGAAGATGTCTTCTTGCCCAGATAGTTGTTCAATTTGATGTTTCTGTGATGGAGGTTGATGATTTTTGGAGAGTCTTATTTGATTCTTTTGCTCCACCTCTACCCTATAAATCTGCTCTTAAAAAGATATTTAAAAGTTGTTTCTTCTTACATTTTGAGCAATCTGCCTAGAAACAAATGTTCTATGTCTTAGCAGAATAGTTTCCTGTGTTTCATGTGAACTTAATCATGCCCTTCATTATTCAAAAGAGCCAAGTATTCTCTATTTTAATAGAGCTAATATTTTTATTTTTGGTTTGTTTTTTAATTATATTACCACCTGTATTTAATTTTGAAATATGTTTTGTCACATCAGTTAAATATATACTTAAATATTATTCCACAATATCCCATGATCAACTTCAGGCAAATGTTCAAAACTTTTGACATTTTTTACATTATATTGATATTTTGACTTCCCAAAAATCAGCTCTTAACCTCAAATTGACTTTCAGCGTTCTCAGAGGGTCTTTGGAAAATCATAAAGTGTTTTATTTTCCTTGATATAAAGAGAAAGGTGTTAAAATAATTAAGTTCATTTGATATGTTTAATTTTATAAAGTGTTGCCCAATATGAATTGATGTTTAGCCTTCCATAGATTATACTTCCAGTTAAAATTTTATTAATATAAGATTTTTCAATGTTGTATAAATCATATAGAAATTTGTCAATGCCTTTGCTGTCCTTGTTACATCCTTGTACAATTTTTGTTATAATACCAGTTGTGTTTTTAAATGTGGTATGTCACAGAAACAACCAAATTTCTTTCTCAATTGTGTTATTTTTATAATGAACCCTCATCAGATCTTTAATCACACCTGATGTGGTTTGGCTCTGTGTCCCCTCCCTAATAGCAACTCAAATTGTAATGCCCACATTTTGAGGGAGGGACCTGGTTGGAGGTGATTGAATCATGGGGGTGGTTATCCCCATGTTGTTTTCCTGAGAGTGAGGGAGCTGTCGTGAGATCTGATGGTTTTAAAAGTGGCAATTTCCCCTGCTTTCTTTCTCCTGCTGCCTTGTGAAAAAGGTGGTTGCTTCTTCTTCACCTTCTGCAATAATTGTAACTTCTGAGGCCTCCCAAGCATTGCAAAACTCTGAGTCAATTAAGCCTCTTTTGTTTATAAATCACCCAGTCTCAGGTAGTATCTTAATAGCAGTATGAAAACAGACAAATACAACACTCATTTTATTTTATCTACAGCTAATTTTTGTTTACTATGATGCTATCCTGAAAGCTCATTCAATCTGCTACAGGCCAGATTGTTTGTCTCCAATAAAAATAAGTTGTCTCAGAAACCCACGTAGAGGACTTTGCTAGTTACTCTGGAGAACAAGCTTCTGTTTGTCTTAAATAACTTTGAGACCATACAGCCAGAAAGTTAGTATATCCAGAATTCTAGTAAATAAGTTGATGGGTTTATGGAACTGCTAGCCTAACATCAAGCAGAGCAAGAATTAATTGCATGGGACTGAATAAACTGATGAAGAATGATTATGGCTTTTGTTTAAAATTTTGCTAAAAGTTGATGTTTTCATTTGTATAAAAATGATGCCTTCCTACTTTCTCTTCAACTGTCTATAACTCATTAGACTTCAGTAGATTATACTTTTGAAAAGAGAAATAAAATTTTTGACTTATTAAAAGGCCTATGTGATCAATTATCATTCTTTCTGCACTTATGTAATTAATAATTAGGTAAAATCTAATGAGGTCAAGCTTATTTTGTAAGTGAGAATGATATTGTTGATTATATTTTGTTACGTATGGAGTTGAATGTATGGAGAAATTTTATATTCTAATAGAAAATACACTTTTTTGTGTTATTCAATTCTATTCATGTTCATTGTTTTTGAGTTCTTTGGGACTTTTTTGTAAACAACCTACCTACAAATTAGATGGAAACTTGCATCTTGGACACTCTGTCAGTTCTTACTGAATTCTCAGTAATTTTAGTTTCTTTGAATGTCTGGATACAACTCTCCAAATCAACTTTTCTCCAAACCTCCTGACCTGATGCCACTGGGTACTAAAATTTGACTTCTCAGATTCTTATTGAAACTTTAGATTTTCTTGAAGCTTACCTTTCCCCAAGGATATAAAGGATCCCTGCAACTTGATTGTAAATTATGTGATATAAACTTCAAAGGACTGATAACTGTAGCAGACAATAAATAGACAGCTTTCATGACAGGAGCTGCTGCTGTATGGACAACTCAGGAATTTAACTAACCTCCCAAATATTCCGTGCTCTGTTCCAAGGTATAATCATGACTTTGGACAACCTTATGGAAACCTCACTAATGTACATGCCATTGCCAAAAGCATTAAAACTGCAAACCATCTATCAGATTTCCACTACTGCCCTCACCTTACCATCTAAAGATGATTTAAGCCTAATGTCTAGAAATCTTGACTGGCTCCTCTTAATACTCTCCATACTCAAAAACTAGGTTTACAGTTTTAGTTCCAAAAAAATCCTTGAACTTATTTTGTGCTTTGATAAAATTCCCCTGTGAAATAATTGATTGCTCACGTCATAAAGGAAACATCCTCTACATACCTACTTCAACAGATGGTTCAGCTTCTCCTTAATAAAGAAAAAGTAAACCAATAAGTAATTTACTTATACTGTTAAAAGAAAAAGATAATGTTTCTTTTTTTTTAATAAAAAGAATAAATGTAAAAAACTCCTTCTTAGTCTGACATTAATTAGGCTTCTGAGCACTCCTTTTATCTAAGACTCATCTTCAGCCACAACTTTGGAATGATTTTAACAATAATAATGATAATCAAGTTTAGCAAGAACTCCCTTACATGAGACATACAATCAAATTTTTCTTAATAAAGTTGTATCCACTTATCTTCTTTTCCTGCTTATTCACAATAAGTCTCCAGCTATCTCTACTGTACTCAGAGTTGAGATTAATCTTTCTTTCTTACTGTAATAGTATTAATCCCTATAGCAATTGTATTTAATAAAATTATATTTTAAGTTTTTAACAGGCATATGGTAATTATTTTTATTTTTAAGACCTAAAGACATACATAGATTGAAAGTAAAAAGATAAAAATCATATTCCATGGAAATAGCAACGAAAAGAAACGACGTGGCCATAAAAATATTAGAAAAAATATACCTTACCCTAAACAGGTTACAAGAAAACAAAAGATATTTTATATTGATAAAAAAAGAGTTGATTTACAAAAATATATAACAATTATAAACGTAGAAGCACTTAACACGAGAACTCCTAAATATAGAAAGAAAATATTAAGATAATAGAAGAGAGAAATATATACATTTATAATAATAGTTGGAGATTTCAATACCTTTCTCTCAATAATAAATAGAACAAGAATGAAAATAAATAAGAAAATAGATAACTCAAAGATTACTATAATGAAATTGAAATTAACAGACATATACAGAACACTTTACCCCAAAAAAGCAGAATACTCATTTTCCACTATTCTCTTGTTTAGACCATATGTCAGTCTATCAAATAAGAATCAGTAAATGCAAAATATTTTAATAATAATAAGTATATTTTCAAAGATAGTGGAATTGCTGTCATTTCCTTGTGTGGGTATGGTTGCTCTTCATAAGATTACATAAATAGTCTTATAATATTCTAAACTGAGAAAAACTTGACTTTGGTCACATACAAAACTCATTTTTTTATTCTTAGCCACAATTTATAATTTTGTTGTCTTAATTTATGTACTTTACATGTGTGTTCCTCCACAGTTTGTTTTAGTTATAGATATTTTTGATCATCTTGCCTTCTTACCTTTATACTAGAGACTTCAAAGACTTATATGCCATGATTGCAATAATAAAGTATAAATTTGATTGTAAATTTGCATCTACCCATCAGTTTTATACTTTCATATATTTATATGATAGTGCTCATTATCCTTTCACTTTTTCTTAAAGCACTCTCTTGAACATTTTTTGTAAGTCTGGTCTAGTAATAACAAATTCATGCAGCTTTTCTTTGTCTGGAATGGCCTCTGTTTCTCCTCTACTATTTAGTGATAGCTTACCTGAGTATAATATTCTTGGGTTGCAGTTATTTTTTCCAGAAATTTCAATATATCATCCAATTCTCTCTTTTTTTTTTCTTTTTTTTTTTTTTGTTTTTTTTTTTTGAGACGGAGTCTCTGTCTGTCGCCCAGGCTGGAGTGCAGTGGCGCAATCTTGGCTCACTGCAAGCTCTGCCCCCCGGGTTCATGCCATTCTCCTGCCTCAGCCTCCGGAGTAGCTGGGACTACAGGCACCCACCACCGCGCCCGGCTAATTTTTTTTGTATTTTTAGTAGAATGGGGTTTCACCGTGTTAGCCAGGATGGTCTTGATTGCCTGATCTCGTGATCTACCCACCTCGGCCTCCCAAAGTGCTGGGATTACAGGTGTGAGCCACCGCCCCCGGCAGCAATTCTCTCTTGATATGCAAGCTTTCTGCTGAGAAATCTGTTAATTGTCTGATGAGAATTCCTTTATATGTCACTTGCTGTTTTTAGAATTCTCTCTCTCTCTTTTACTTTTGACAATTGATTACAATATGCCTGAAGGAAGATATTTTTAGGTAGACTCTATTTGGGAATTGTTATGCCTTATGGGTTGGGATGCCCATATCTCTCCCCAAACTTGAAAGATTTTCAGCTATTATTTTGTTAAATACACTTTCTGTGACTTAATCCATCTCTTCTCTCTCAGGAACTCCCATATTGAAAAGATTTGGTAACTTAATGGTGTCCCATAAGTCCTATTTTGTTTGTCACATTTTTTTCTTTCTTTTTTTCCAAACTGGGTTATTTCAATAGATACATCAGGCTCACATTTTTTTCTTCTGCTAAATCTAGTCAGTTGTTGAAGCTCTCAATTGCATTTTTAATTTTATTCTTTAAACTATTCAGCTTCAAGATTTATATTTTGTTATTTGGAATGATGTCTATCTCTTTGTGAAATTTTTTAATCAGATCATAAATTGATTTTCTGATTTAATTTGATTGTTTATCTGTATCAATTTATATCACACTGAGTTTCCTTATCTTCATTATGTTAAATTCCTCTTTAGGCAGTTCATATATTTTCTTTTCTTTGGGGTAACTTCCTAGAGAACTCTTGTGTTCCCTTGTGGTTTCACTTTTTTTTTTTGCCTTTTTATGTATCCTGTATTCCTGTGTTGCTACCTGCCCATATTGTGGAACAGTCACCTCTTTCAATGTTGTAGAATGGCTTTCATAGGTAAAATCTATCATCTGCAAATGAGTCCTAGGGTGTTTGTTGTGTTGGGTGTATTGACTTTGGTCCCTGCTGAATGCAATAATTTGTCTCTGTGAAGACTATGGTGTAGTCTCTGTGAAAGTTTTTTGTTTGTTTGTTTTTGTTTTTTGCTGTGATGAATGTCAGCAATAAATGTGAGTTCTTCTATGGCTTAGGCTTCAGGAGTTTGTGGAAGCAATGGTGGCAGCGTAGGTTGTTAGAATTCTCAGTGGCAATAACTTCAGAGAACTTCCTGTTCTAGTTTTTCCTAAAGTTGAGAGACCTAATTGAGGAGATCTCTATTGGTGCTGGGTTTGACACAGGCCACTTGTAGCCACAGTAGCACTGTTTTCTAGAGCCCAGATGTTATGGACCTGTAGTCACGGGCTTAATGTCCTGCTGAAATACTGTGTCACCTGTGACATATATGTATGTTTACTCTCAGACATGGGTGGATGCAGCACTCACACTAATTTGAAATATGTGACTTTGAAGCACTCCCCAGTAGGTTGAACCTAGAAGGCAAATATGTAACTGGGACTGTAATCATCAGTGTCTGGCCACTACAACAGCATGGCTTCAGAGATAAAGGGGTTTTCCAGAGGTTAAGGCTCTAGGGAGCAGGGACTGCAAGTTCAGAGCCAACATGGCATAGTGCAACTTGTGCACCAGAAGAAAAGGCTACTGAGTAGTGGTGACCTTGGACACTAAGGTAGTGGGACACAGCCATGGCCCAGGCTCTGTGAGGCCAGGTGCCATGGCAGTTATGTCCCCTGAATGGTGGGGCACAGCCATGGCTTATACTGCAAGGGAAAGTGATTAGTGCAATGTTGGCTTTATTCACCAGAAAGGTGGTGTACCTCAGAAGCTCAGACTCTAGAAGGCTACTCCAGATCCAGATAGGGAGAAGACTCTGCCTGTTTGGTGCAGAGTGTGGGGTGATTCAGATCAACCAAGGCTATGTTTCCCAGAAGCCTGGGAATCATGCCAGCTCAAGCACAAGGGTATTGGCTTCTCTCTGAGACAAGTCATTGTTTCTCTGCAGGTGGAGCACCAGGTTGGTTTAGGCACCAAGAGGTCATAACTTATCTGCCAGCTCAGGCATGGCATGATTGTGGTGATGTACTGGGATGGTTCATGCAGAGTGAGCACAAAATTGGTTCACTGGCTTGGGCCTAGCTTCCTAGGAGCAAAACACCATGCTGGTTTATGCACGAACAGGACACACATGTTCTGCTAGCTTGGGTGTGGATTCTCCGGGGGTGAGGTGTAAAGCTGATTCACACAGAAAGAGATTTACTGGCTGCTCAGCTGACCTATGTGTGACTTGCCTAGAAGCAGTGCACTGGTCTATTTGATGTGTCAACAGGGAACACCACTGTTTCACTCATGAGTGTGGCTTCCCTGCTGGGAAGGACCACACATTCCTTGGGGGACAGGACATTGCATGTGCTTTGGCACCAGGGTCATGGCTGTTTTGGTAGGCTGAAGCTTTGAATAGTCAGAGTTAGGGTGCTGCAGCCACTATGGATGAGGAACATGAAGTGCCTCCTAGGCAGCTTTTTCCAAGGGTGTAGAGACCATTAGTACATTTGGCTGTGGAGTGGTGCATTACCATGTTTGAGCATGTTGCAATGATTTGGAAGCCTCAGGGATAAAGTTTCGGTGGCTACTGGCACTTAAATCAGAATGCATTCTAGCAGTTGGCTACATTTTAAAGATGGTTTTATGTAGTAATATCTTGGTTCATAGGGAGCGCGATATTGGCTATAAATAATGCAGCCATTTGAACTCCAGGAAGATCCTCAATCTGGCCTTAGGGCCTGTGAGAAATATATTATTCTTTTGTAGAAAAAAATACTGCATGTGTACACACCACTAATGGAAGCTTCTGATCTTATTTTTCCAAGCTGATCCCAATTGAAGAAATGATTTGGCAAAGCAGGATGTTGTGTTCCCCACTCTAAGTGGCCATCCTGAGGTTCCATGCTTTACAGGGTTTTGCCACTCCCTCTCTATATGCCAAAGATCTCTTTTAGATACTTTAGTCAAAATATAGTTGTGTATTTCTTGTTTTGGTCCTTTGTTGTAGGGGAAATAAATATTAGGCATGTCTAGTCAGCAATCTTGCTGACATCACTGCCCCCTTTTTTATGTCTTGCAATGTATCTCTTTCTCCAGATCTTTAATATTTGCTTTACATATTTAGGTGTTTGATATGGTATGTATGTTTGTCTTCTATAATCTTATGTTGAAATGTGATTCCTAAAGTTAGAGGTAGGAACTGGTGGGAGGTAATTGGATCATGAGAGAAGACCTCTCATGAATGGTTTTGCACCATCCACTTGGTGAAAAGCAAGGTATAACTCAATTCACACATAATCTTGTTGTTTAAAATTCTGGGACCTCACTCTTCTTCTTCTCTTGCTCCCACTCTCACCATGAGATGCTCCTGCTCCCTATTTACCTTCCACCATGATTGTAAGCTTTTTGTGGGTCACATCAGAAATATATGATGGCACCACATTTCCTGAACATCCTGTAGAGTTAAACTCCTTTTCATTATAAATTACCCATCCCCAGGTATTTCTTTTAACAGTGTAAAAATGGCCTAATAATGTGTTTCACTCTCAGATGTGTATATATTTATAATTGTGATAATGTCTAAATCAATTGACCACTTTTTCATTATACAATGTATTTATTTGTCTCTTTTTACAGTCTCTAATGTAAAAAATATATTTAAGTATTCTTAGTCCTACTTTAACGATTTCTATTTGCTTAGACTATCTTTTATCACTTTATTTTTAGTCTGTGTGTGTCTGCAAAAGTAAAGTTTATCTTGTATATGGCATATAGTTGGACCCTTTTCTTTTTAACCCATTCTAGTATTTTATGTATTTAAATAGAAAATTTAATTCATTAGCCTTCAAAGTAATTATTGATGTATAAGAGCTTACTACTGATTTTTTATGCTAAATTTTGGTGTTGTTTGGTAGATATTTCCTTTCTATTTTTGTGTATTTCTTTTATATATGATGGTTTTAGGTAGTGGTCAGTATTAAAACATTTATTCTTTTTGTTTTGTGAGCTTCCTATAGTTTTTCTTTGCTATTTGGATACCACAAGAATTATACTAATACATCTTATAGTATACATCTTATACTAATAATAGTATAATTCAAGCTGATAACAACTTTGAGTGCATACACATACGTATTTATTTTTTGTGTCTGAATTTATATCACTTTTTGATATTAAACTTTTGTAAATTTATATTTGATCTGGTTGTTGTTAATAATTCTTCTTCTAACCCTCATGATAGGAATAAAATTGCCTTATGTATCACAATTACAATTCTAATGTTATATGAATATTGCTATACATTACTTATATTATTGAGGATTGCAGACTTAAGTTTAATTTTATGTGTCTGTAACTAGCAGACCTTGGTTTCATTTTAAAGAACACCTTTTAGAAAATCTTGTAATGCAGCCTTAGTGGTGATGGACTCCCTTAGTTTTTGTCTCAAAGAAAAATTATATTTCTCTTGTTGGTGAATGACAGATTTACTGGGTAAAGAATTCTTCATTGGCAATTATTTCTCTTAGTACTTTGAATATATTATCCAACTCTCTCCTGCTGCAAAGTGTCACTGTTGAGAAGTCCACTGACAGTTGTATTGGGACTTCTTTTTATGTGATGCATTTTTGAGATAGAATCTTGCTCTGCTGCCCAGGCTAGAGTGCAGCGGTGCATTCAAGGCTCACTGGAGCCATTACATCCCAGGGTCAAGTTACCCTCCCACCTCAGCCTCCCAATTTTCTGGAATCACAGGCACGCATCACCATGTCCAGCTAATGTTTTGTTGTTGTTGTTGTTGTTGTTTTCAAGAGAAGGGGTCTTCCTACTTTGCCAGGGCTGGTCTCAAATTTCTGGGCTCAACTGATCCACTTGCCTCAACCTCCCAAAGTGTTAGGATTTCAGGTTTGAGCCACCTTGCCCAGCCAATGGGATGCCTTTTTTTTTATCCCTTCCTGCTCTCAGAACTTTTTCTTTCTCTTTGATTATTCTAATATTTGATTATGTGTCTTCATGAATGTCTTTTTGGAGATAAATTTGGTTGGAGATATCTGATCTTCCTTTCCCTATATGTTGGCTTATTTTCTCACATTAGAAAATATTATTCCATTATTTAAAATATATATATTTTCTGGCACATCTATTTATATTCCTTCTTGAGTGTCTGTTATGCATATGCTAGTTTCTTGATGCTGCTCCATAATTCCTGTAAGTTTTCTCCATTGTTTATTATTTCTGCTTCTCTGATTGGGTTATTTCAAATATTCTGTCTTCAATTTACTCTCAACTCAACTTCATCAAGTCAGCTGTTAGAGCTTTCTATTGTGTTTGTCACCTCAGTCATTATATTCTTCAGCTCTAGAATTTCAACTGGGTATTTTTATTATACCCATTTCTATGTCAAACTACTCATGTTTGTATATTGCTTATTGAATTTTGTTTAATTTTTATTAATATACTCTTGAAGTGTGTTGAGCTTGTAAATTAATGCATGATAGTTGTACCTATATAAGGGACACTTGTGATATTTGATAAATGCATACCTTGCATAATAATTAAATAAAGGTAATTTAAATATCCATAAACTAAAAAAATCCTTTGTGTTGGAAACAGTTCAAATATTAATGTGTGGCTATTTTGAAATATACAATAAATTACTGTTAACAATACTCAGCCTAATATTGCTATTGGCCCTAGAACTTATTTTGTCTACCTAACTGTATTTTTACCCTGTAAACCAACCTCTGTCCTTTTCTCAAGCCCCTATACACTTAACCTCTGATAATTATTCTGCTTTCTGTCTCTGTGAGATAAAGTGTTTTATCTTTTTCATATGAGTACAGAACATGTGATATTTGTCTTTATCGGTCAAGTTTATTTTACTTAGTATAATGTCTTCCAGGATAATTTATTTTGCTGCAAATAATGAGGTTTCTTTAATTTCTATTTTGGAATAATAATTTCATTATATAGGTATACTACATTTTCTTTATCCATTTATCTTTTGATGAACACTTAACTTGATTCCATAACTTGATTATTGTGAACTGTGCTGTATTAAACATCAGAGTGCAGATAAATTTTCAACATACTGACTTCAATTCTTTTGGGTATATACCCAGAATTGAAATTGCTAGCTCATATAAAAATTCGATTGTAAATTTTTTAAGAATCTCCATAAGTTTTTCCATAATGGCTGTATATTAACTTACATTCACACCAATAGTGTATATGAGTTCACCTTTCTCCACATCCTCACCAGCAATTTTTTTTCCTGTTTTATAACAATCATTTTAAGTTGAGTGGGATAATATCTCATTGTCATTTTGATTTACTCATCCCTGAGACTAGGGATGTTGAGCATTTTTTATATACCTGTTGGCAATTTATATGTCTTATTTTTAGAAATGTTTCCACAGATCATTTGCCCATTTTTAATGACATGATTTGTTTCTTTGCTGTTGTTTGGATTTTTTATTTATTCTGGTTATTAACTTGTTGTCCAGTAAATAGTTTGCAAATATTTTCTTCCATTCAGTACATTGCCCATCAGTATGTGAAGTGTTTTCTTTGTAGAAGCTTTTTACCATGATATATTATATTTGTCTATCGTTCTTTGGTTAGACTTTTGAGGTACAAACGACAACAGAAAAATCTACACCAAGGCCCATGTCAGGGAGGTAGCTCCATTTTTTTTAGTATTTTTATAGTTTCAGGTTTTATAATTAAATCTTTATTTTTATTTGATTTTTGTATATGGTGGCAGATAAAGGTCATTTTATTTTTCTGCCTGCAGTAACCCAGTTTTCACAGCACCATTTATTGAAGAGATTGTTCTTATTGTTCTTTCCCAAAGTATGTTTTTGTGGCCTTTGTTACAAAATAGTTGGCTGTAAATGTGTAGATTTGTTTACAGTTTTTCCTCTACTCTTTCTTATTGTTCTGTCTATTTTTATGCCAGTACCATACAATATATGTTTATTGTAGCATGAAAGTATATTTCAGGTCAAGTAGTGTGATACCCTTAGCTTTGTTAATTTTATTTAGGATTGCTTTGGCTATATGGGCCCTTTCATGGTTTTATACAAATTTTAGGATAGGTTTTTCCTAAATCTGTGAAGAATGTCATTGATATTTTGATTGGAATTTAATTGAATCTGTAGATTATCACCTTAAGTAATATTATTATTTTCACAATATTAATTCTGCCACCCATGAACACGAAATATCTATTTTTGAGTCTTCTTTAATTTTTTAAATTACTGCTTTATAGTATTCATTGTAGAGATCTTTTGCTTCTTTGGTTATATTTATTCCTAGCTAATTTATATCATTTGTAACTGCTGTAAGTGAGATTGCTGTCTTGATTTATTTTACACAATACTTATTGTTGGTATATAAATATACTACTGATATTTTTATGTTGATTTTGTATTCTATAACTTTGCTGAACATGGATAAGGTCTAATAGTTTCTTGATGCAGTTTTTGTTTTTTTCTAAATATAAGATCCTTTTGTATGTAACCAACAACAATTGGACTTTCTTTTTTTTTTCAGTTTTGATGTCCCTTTTCCCTTCTTGTTGACTAATTGTTCTGGCTAAGACTTTGAGTACTATGTTGACTAAAAGTGATGATAGTGGGCATTCTTGTCTTTTTCCAGGTCTTAGAGAAAATTCTTTCAATGAGTTTACATTTAGTATAAAGTTAATGGTGTGTTTGGTTTTTATTGATTTAAGTTATTTTTTTCTATACCCAATTTGTTTACAGTTTTTGTCATAAAGGGATGTTTAGTTGTACCAAATACTTACAGCATCTCTTGAAATAATCATAAGTTATAAGTCATTATACAAAAAAGATACTTGCACATACATGTTTATAGCAACACAATATGCAATTGCAGAAATGTAGAACCAACCCAAATGCCCAACAATCAACAAGTGGATAAAGAAACTGTGGTGTATATGTATATACGATAGAATACTACTCAACCATAAAAAGGAATGAATTAATGGCATTTGCAGTGACCTGGAAGAGATTGGAGTCTATTATTCAAAGTGAAGTCACTCAGGAATGGTAAACCAAATATCATAGATTCTCACTCATAAGTGGAAACTAAGCTATGAGGATGCAAAAGCATAAGAATGATGTAATGGACTTTGGGGACTCAGAGGAAAGCATTGGAAGGGGGTGGCGGATGAAAGACTATAAATTGGGTGCAGTGTACACTGCTCAGGTGATGGGTAAACTAAAATCTCACAAATTACCACTAAAGAACTTACTCATGTGACCAAATACCACCTGTTCCCCAATAACCTACAGAAATAATATACTTATTTTAAAGATTAAATATAATAAAATAAAATTTTATTATTTTAATGTGATGTAGCACATTTTTTGATTTGCTTATGTTAAACTATCTTTTCATCTCTAAAATAAATCTCACTTTATCATGTTGAATGACATTTTAATATGTTTTGAATTCAGTTTGCCAGTATATTGTTAAATATTTGTGCATGTATCTTTATTAAATATATTGACCTGTTGTTTTCTTTTCTATTATTTTGTTGTTGTTATATCCTTGTCTATTTTTAGTATCAGGATAATGTTACCATCACAGAAAGAGTCCAATAGTGTTTTTTTCTCTTAAAATTTGTGGAATAGTGTAGTATTAGTACTAGTTCTTATTTAAATGGTTGGTAGAATTCAACTGTGAAAAATATTAGAATGTGGATTTTTATTTGGTGTGAGACTTTTTTGAACTGCTCCAATCTTCTTCTTTACTATTAGTGTTTTCAGGATTTTTATTTCTTCTTGATTGAATGTAGATAGGTTCTATCTGTCCAGAAATTAGTTCATTTTCTCCAGGTTTTACAATATGTTGGCATATAGTTGTTCAGAATAGTTTTCAATAATCCTTTATAGTTTGGTGGTATCAGTTGTAATGACTCTTTGTGTCTCTGATTTTATTTTTTTTAGGTCTTCTCTTTTTTCCTTTTTTAAACTGAGAAATGTTTTCAATTAATTGAAAAACTAGGCCTTCACATATAACATATATATATGTGTGTGTGTGTGTGTGTGTGTTAATTAAACACATATTTTATGACAATCATTAGTTTTAAGAACCAAATGATCCCATGTCCATAATCTTGGGAGTGTGGCAAGGAAGACAGGGTAATGAGCCCTCATCCTGAGATTACTTGAAGAAGCCTGAGAAAAGAAAAGCAAATTTTGCCACATAATTTTCGGTTTTGAAAACTGTTTATTAGAAATATTTTGAAGGCAATGTTAAGTTGAATATACAGATCACAAAATGAATTCTCTAAGCAATCAATATTGTGCAAACTGAATAAATGAAATTTTTATCAAAAGCACTGCCTTGTAGTTATCACTAGAGCTTGTTTAACCACACTGATAAGCACTCTTGGAATATCACTGTTTAACTTTAATTTTGTGGAAATGAACAAATCTTCTTACTGTGAATGTCAGTGATAGTGTTTAGAAACCATTATTTTCAATTTTCTTTGCACCTAAAAAATGCCTGCAACCAGTAATAATATTTAGAGTAGTGTACTAGTTGATAGATCATATCATATATGATCTATCTTTGAACAACAAATATGTTTCTAATTGACCTTACTTATTGCTTTAAATTCAAACTTTCCTTTTAGATTCAAGGAACACGTGCAGGTTTGTTGTATGGGTATATTGCATAATACTGAGTCATGGGGTAGAATTGAACTCATCACCCAGGTACTGAGCATAGTACCATATAGGTAGTTTTTCAACCCTTGCCCCCTCTATCTTTCCTCAATTTGGAAGTCCCCAGTTTCTATTGTTTCCATATTTATGTCCATGTTAACCAACTCTTTAAGACCTACTTGTAAGTGAGAACATGTAAGATTTGCTTTTCTGTTTCTGTGATAATTCTATTAGGATAATGGACTCTAGCTGCATTCATATTGCTGCAAAGGACATAATTTTATTCTTTTTTATGGATGCCTAGTATTGCATGCTTTAAATGTGCCAACCCTAAATACTCTGATAAAAGGTTCCTAGACTTAGTAAATGACTTCAGTGTAGTTTCCAGGATAAAAAAAAAATCAATGCTCAAAAATCAGGAACATTTCTACATATGAATAACACTCAAGCTGAGAGCCAAACAGGAATGCAATGACAGTTAAAAAAAACCACACACACACAAAAAAAAAACAGAAATAAAGATAACCAAGGAGGTGAAAGATTTCTATGAGAAGAACTATAAAACACTACTAAAATAAATTGTGGGTAGTGCAAACAAATGGAAAAACATTTCATGCTCATGGACTAAAAGAATCAACATTGTTAAAATGTTTATACTGCCAAAGCAACCTACAGATTGAATGTTATTCTTATCAAACTAGCAATGCCATGTTCCACAAAAATAGAAAAAATATATTATTATAAAATGCATGTGGAACCAAAAACAAAAAGAGTGTGAATAGCAAAAGCAACCCTAAACTGAAAGAACAGAGCCAGAGGCAACACATTAACCAACTCTAAACTATACCATAAAGAGATAGTAACCAAAACAGCATGGTACTGATACAAAATCAAACACATAGACCAATGGAACAGAATACAGAACCTAGAAATAAAGCTGCATACTTATAATCAACTGATATTTAACAAAGCTGACAAAAATAAGTAATGAGGAAAGAGAACTCCTTATTCAATAAATGATGTGAGGATAACTGAAAAAACATATCCAGAAGAATGGATTTCTACCTATCATCATACACAAAAATTAACTCATCATGAATTAAATAGTTAAATGTAAGATCTAAACCTATAACAATCCTAAAAGAAAATTTAAAACACACCCTTCTCTGTGTCTGCCTTGGCAAGGAATTTATGACTAAGTCCTAAAAGGCAAAGGAGCATGCCTCTTACAGTGTGGTACTGCTGAATAGCTTCGCTAATAAGGAGTCTCCTCTGGCTGTGACAAAGAGCAGCCACCACATTTCACAAGCTTGGTGTGGGCAGCCCTACCTTCACACATGCCTCAGGATTTTCACCCTACATGCACTTATTCTACTTGCCATGGATTTAGGCAGGAACAATTTTCCTACAAAGAAACCAAAGTTGGTGGGGAAGCTGGCTGTCGGCCCTGATCCCAGTTTTTTACTGTAGAAACCATGAGTCTGGGGGGATATTTCCACATGGCATGTGGAATCTTGATGAGAGAGGTGTTTCAATTATAGAGTTTCATTTCTCTGATTGTGTGCTTGTGGCTTTTTACTCCTCTTTGGTTCCCGGGATTGTGACAGCCTTGATTTCGAGTTCTAGGATATTCCTAGTGATAATCTTGGCACTGGATAATTGTTTTTGGTATTATATAAAAGATTAAAGAAAAATTGTTTCTACTTCACCGTATTGTTGGAGCTTTGTTTCCTTTGTAGGTTTTATGATTTTCTATTTCTTTGTAACCCTTGTTTTCTTTTGATGGTATTTATGCATTTGCAAAGACAAACTCTTTTTCCAGTTTGCAAAGGTTTTCTTCGGCAAGGATAAATCTTCACTATTTAGTCTATCCTATAATTCTGGGTAGGCCAGCTGGTATTAACCTTGGGCTGGAGGAGCTTGCTTTCAGATTCTCTAGACGCCTGGGATTCTACCTTTACTCGAAATTTGAGGGGGGCAGTTGGCTAAGTTCTGCCAGATGTCAAGATTACTGGTTTAGCTCTGTAATCCAGCTGACCTGATGCTGGAAACTACAATTGCCTCTGACTCATATGGGCCATAGTGTGTATTCCCTGGTCAGAAAATATCATTGTGTAAATTTAGAAGTTTGAGACAGTTGAAGAAGGATCCAAGAGTAAAGTAGAGTAAAACGAATAAAACCCACTTCCATGCTCAGCAAGAATGCATATTTAAGATTTGCTTTACCTAATTCATGTGGGGCTTAAAGCCTAGATGGTGGGTTGATAGACTCAGGAAACCACGATGGCACATGCATACCTAAGTAACAAGCCTGCACGTTCAGCACATGTATCCCAGAACTTAAAGTAAAATAAAATTTAAAAAATAAAAAATTTGCCTTTCTTCCTGGGTGGGGCATGAAGGTGGGCTTTGGGGCCCTGTGGAGTGCTGATTTAGCTTCTGTTTGTGGCAGAATTAGTGGCAGATTTTAGCAAAATTCACCCAGATGATTATCTCTCTTGGCAGGGCCTAGGAGTGGCAATTTTATACTGGGTTTGGAAGAATCTGTGCCTGTCTTCTTGCAAAAATTAGCTGTGTGTGTTGTCTCCTTATATATGTGGGGTATGGTGTGGGTTTTGAGGCAGCAAGGAGTGTTGTTTAAGCTTCTGGATACGACATAACTAGTGCCCGCTTTTTGTCAAAATTTAATGTTGTTTTTTTTTTCTCCTGGTGTGGAGTCCTAGGGTGGGGTCAGAGGCTTGGCCTGCAGGCTGGCTATCCAGAGAATAAGGTCAGATAGTGTCTTTCACCTCTTCTGGGAGTAACCAGGTTGATTTTGTGGGCAGGCTATACTGTCAGATAGTACCTTTGATTGAATACCACTACTGACATGTACACTAAGCTATCACCAAAATCTGAGCACTTATTTCTGTGGAATCCACGTCTTTGTTTTGTTTATACCTGACTCCTGGTGATTTAGTCCTGTGGTTTTCCTCTATGTTCCCCATAAGGTGAGAAAGAAGTGGGCTTCCTGCCCATGCCTATGTCCTGAATGGTAATGCCTAAGTTTTCTTCTAGGGTTTTTATGATTTTAGGTCTAAC
>NW_026652282.1:50928912-50941097 GCF_009828535.3 Hylobates moloch | reverse complement strand
CTTTGAATATGTCCCAGAGATTCTGATATGTTGTGTCTTTGTTCTCATTGGTTTCAAAGAACATCTTTATTTCTGCCTTCTTTTCATTATGTACCCAGTAGTCATTCAGGAGCAGGTTGTTCAGTTTCCATGTAGTTGAGCAGTTTTGAGTGAGTTTCTTAATCCTGAGTTCTAGTTTGATTGCACTGTGGTCTGAGAGACAGTTTGTTATAATTTCTGTTCTTTTACATTTGCTGAGGAGAGCTTTACTTCCAACTATGTGGTCAATTTTTGAATAAGTGCTGTGTGGTGCTGAAAAAAATGTATATTCTGTTGATTTGGGATCGGGAGTTCTGTAGATGTCCATTATGTCCGCTTGGTGCAGAGCTGAGTCCAATTCCTGGATATCCTTTTTAACTTTCTGTCTCGTTTAACTGTTTAATGTTAAGAGTGGGGTGTTAAAATCTCCCATTTCTATTGTGTGGGAGTCTCAGTCTCTTTGTAGGTTTCTAAGGACTTGCTTTATGAATCTGGGTGCTCCTGTATTGGGTGGATATATACTTAGGATACTTAGCTCTTCTTGTTGAATTGATTCTTTTGCCACTATGTAATGGCCTTCTTTGTCTCTTTTGATCTTTGTTGGTTTAAAGTTTGTTTTATCAGAGACTAGGATTGCAACCCCTGCCTTTTTTTTTTTGTTTTCCATTTGCTTGGTAGATCTTCCTCCGTCCCTTTGTTTTGAGCCCATGTGTGTCTCTGCATGTGAGATGTGTCTCCTGAATACAGCAGACTGATGGGTCTTGACTCTTTATCCAATTTGCCAGTCTGTGTCTTTTAATTGGAGCACCTAGCCCATTTACATTTAAGGTTAATATGGATATGTGTTATTTTGATCCTGTCATTATGATGTTAGTTGGTTATTTTGCTCATTAGTTGATGCAGTTTCTTCCTAGCCTTGATGGTCTTTACAATTTGGCATTTTTTTTGCAGTGGCTGATACTTGTTCCTTTCCATATTTAATTGTTTCCTTCAGGAGCTCTTTTAGGGCAGGCCTGGTGGTGACAAAGTCTCTCAGCATTTGCTTCTCTGTAAAGGATTTTATTTCTCCTTTACTTATGAAGCTTAGTTTGGCTGGATATGAAATTCTGGGTTGAAAATTCTTTTCTTTAAGAATGTTGAATATTGGCCCCCACTCTCTTCTGGCTTGTAGAGTTTCTGCCAAGAGATTAGCTGTTAGTCTGATGGGCTTCCCTTTGTGGGTAACCCGACCTTTCTCTCTGGCTCCCCTTAACATTTTTTCCTTCATTTCAATTTTGGTGAATCTGACAATTATGGGTCTTGGAGTTACTCTTCTCGAGGAGTATCTTTGTGGCGTTCTCTGTATTTCCTGAATCTGAATGTTGGCCTACCTCGCTAGATTAGAGAACTTCTCCTGTATGATATCTGCAGAGTGTTTTCCTACTTGGTTCCATTCCTCCCATACTTTCAGGTACACCAATGAGATGTAGGTTTGGTCTTTCCACATAGGCCAATATTTCTTGGGGGCTTTGTTCATTTCATTCTTTTTTCTCTAAACTTCTCTTTTCACATCATTTCATTCATTTGATCTTCCATCACTGGTACCCTTTCTTCAAGTTGATCTAATCGGCTACTGAGGCTTGTGCATTCGTCATGTAGTTCTTCTGCCATTGTTTTCTGCTCCATCAGGTCCTCTAAGGACTTCTCTTCATTGGTTATTTTAGTTAGCCATTCATCTAATTTTTTTCCAAGGTTTTTAACTTCTTTGCCATGGGTTTGAACTTCTTCCTTTAGCTCGGAGTAGTTTGATCATCTGAAGCCTTCTTCTCTCAACTCATCAAAGTCATTTTCCGTCCAGCTTTGTTCCTTTGCTGGTGAGGAGCTGCATTCCTTTGGAGGAGGAGAGGTGCTCTGATTTTTAGAGTTTCCAGTTTTTCTGCTCTGTTGTTTCCCCATCTTTGTGGTTTTATCTACCTTTGGTCTTTGATGATGGTGACATACAAATGGGGTTTTGGTGTGGATGTCCTTTCTCTTTGTTAGTTTTCCTTCTAACAGTCAGGACCCTCAGCTGCAGGTCTGTTGGAGTTTCCTAGAGGTCCACTCCAGACCCTGTTTGCCTGAGTATCAGCAGTGGAGGCTGCAGAACAGCGGATATTGGTGAACAGCAAATGTTGCTGCCTGATCATTCTACTAGAAGTTTTGTCTCAGAGGAGTACCCGGCCATGTGAGGTGTCAGTCTGCCCCTAATGTGTGGTGCCTCCCAGTTAGGCTACTCAGGGTTCAGGGATGCACTTGAAGAGGCAGTTTTTCCATTCTCAGATCTCCAGCTGCATGCTGGGAGAACTACTACTCTCTTCAAAGCTGACAGACAGGGTCATTTAAGTCTGCAGAGGATTATGTTGCCTTTTGTTTGGCAATGCCCTGCCCCCAGAGGTGGAGTCTACAGAGGCAAGCAGGCTTCCTTGAACTGCAGTAGGCTCCACCAAGTTCAAGCTTCCCAGTTGCTTCGTTTACCTACTGAAGCCTCAGCAATGGTGGGGGCCCCTCCCCCAGCCTCGCTGCCACCATGCAGTTTGATCTCAGACTGCTGTGCTAGCAATGAGTGAGGCTCCGTGGGCATAAGACCCTTTTAGCCAGGCACGGGATATAGTCTCCTGGTGTGCCATTTGCTAAGACTTTTGGAAAACAGTATTAGGGCGGGAATGACTCGATTTTCCAGGTGCCATCTGTCACCCGTTTCTTTGACTAAGAAAGGGTATTCCTTGACCCCTTGCTCTTCCTGGGTGAGGCAATGCCTCACCCTGCTTTGGCTCATGCTGGGTGCACTGTACCCTCTGTCCTGCACTCAGTTTCTGACACTCCGCAGTGAGATGAACCTGGTACCTCAGTTGGAAATGCTGAAATCACCCATGTTCTGCATTGCACATGCTGGGAGCTGTAGAGTGGAGCTGTCCCTATTTGGTCATTTTGGCTCCACCCCCCTCTTTGCCCATTTTTAATCAAGTTATTTGTTTTATCGCTATTGAGATGTTTGCTTTCTTTATGTATTTCAATATTAGCATTTTATCAGAGGTATGATTTGCAAATATTTTCTCCCAGTCTATAGAACATCTCTTCACTTGTTCATTTTATTTCCTTTGCTGTGCAGAAGCTATTAGTTTAGTTTTATCTCATTCATTTATTTTTTGTTGTTGTTGCCTGTGCTTTTGGGTCACAGCCAAAAAAAATCGACTGTTTATATTAAATTGATGGAGATTTTTTCCTATATTTTTAATGCTAATTTTAGGGATTCTAGTCTTATATTTAAGAAGTTAATCCACTTTGAGCTTATTTTGTTGGGGTAAGATAATGATCTAACTTTATTTTTCCACACATAGACATCTAGTTCTCCCAAGATTGTTTTTTATTATTGGAAAGACTTTCCTTTTCCCACTGTGTGTTCTTGAAAACTTTGTCCAATATCAATTGATTACCAATGTGTAGATTTATTTCTGGATTTTCTGTTCTTTTCCACTGGCCAATGTCTGTGTTTCCATACCAGCACCATGCTTATTGCTTTGTATTATGATTTGGATTCAGGGCGTGTTGTGCTTCAAACTCTGTTCTTTTCACCCAAGATTGTTTTGGCTATTGGAGCTCTTTGTTGGTTCCATATAAATTTATCAATCTTTTAAATTCCTATTTTCATGAAAAATTATATTATAATTTTGATAGGGATTATATTGAACTTATCCATTACTTTGGGTAGTATAGACATTTCCACAGTATCAATTCTTGCAATCCATAAAGACACAATATTGTTTTACTTATTTATGTTATATTTTATTTATTTTATCAGTGTTTTATAGTTTTCAGTATACAAGTCTTTTACATTATTGGTTAACTTTACATCGAAGTATTTATTTTTTGTTACTTTTGTCTTGTTTTTACAGATAATTTCTTACTAATATATAGATATGGTACAAAGCTTGTTTCATTTTTAAACATTTATGATTGACAAATAATAATTGCGCATATTTATGGGGTAAAATGAAATATTGATAGATGTACATATCACGTAATGATCAAATCAGGATAATTAGCATATTTATCTTCTTAAGAAATTATCATTTCTTGGTATGAGACCATTCAAAAACCTATTTTCTAGCCATGTTGAAATATGTAATACATTTTATTTATTTATTTATTTATTTATTTATTTATTTATTTATTTATTTATTTTGTGACAGAGTTTCACTCTGTCTTCCAGGCTGGAGTGCAGTGGCTCACTGCAACCTCCACCTACAATCTTCAAGTGATTCTCCTCCCTCAGCCTCATGAGTAGCTGGGATTACAGGCATGGACCACCATGCCCAACTAATTTTTGTATTTTCGGTAGAGACGGGGTTTCACCATGTTGGTTAGGCTGGTCTCAAACTCCTGACCTCATGATCTGCCCACCTCAGCCTCCCAAAGTGCTGGGATTACAGGTGTGAGCCACCGCACCCAGCCCTGTAGTACATTATTGTTAACTCTAGTCATCCTGCTATCTTTTTTTTTTTACATCCTACTATCTTGCTGCACAAACCAATGAAATTATTTCTCCTAACTGTAGTTTTGTATTCATTGCCAATTTCTAATTATCCCCTCCTAAGCCTTACCTTCCCTATCTTCTGGTAATCAATATTCTACTTTCTACTTTTATGAGAACAACATTTTAGATTGCTCATATGAGTGAAATCATGGGGTATTTGTCTTTCCATGCCTGGCCTATTTCACTTAATGTCCTCCAAGATCATTCACATCGCTTCAAACAATAAGATTTTACTGTTTCTTATTGGTAAATAGTATTTCATTGTGCATATATATTTGATTTATTCATTTATCCATTAATTGATATTAGGTTGATTCATATCTTGGCTACTGGGAATACTGCTGCAATTAACATAGAAGTGCCAATATCTTTTCAACATGTCGATTTCATTTTCTTGGGATATAAATTTATTGGAAGTATTGCTGGATTCTATGTTAGTTCTATTTTTAATTATTTGAAGAACCTCCACACTGTTTTTCACAAATGCTGTACCAATTTTTATTTCAAACAGCAATGTATAGGAGTTCTCTTTTCATCCTCATCAATGCTTGTCATCTTTTGATATTTTGAAAGTAGCCATTTTGACTAGTGTGACATGGTAACTCATTTTAGTTCTAAGTTGCATTTTCTTTAATGATGTTGAGAAATTTTTATATCTTTGTTGGCCATTTGCATATCTTCTTTTGACAAATGTCTATTCATGTATTTTACCCATTTTTGAATTGAGTTATTTTGTTGTAGTTTTTGTGTTGTTTGAGTTTCTAAATTAGCTTTAGCCCCTTACTAGATGTATAATTTGCAAATTTATATTTTTACACTGTTGTATGAGAAAAAAAGACGGTGCTATCTCTTTGCTGTTGTTTCCTTTGCTTTTCAGAAGGTTTATAGTTTGACATAATATCATTTGACTATGTTTGCTTTTGTTGTCTGTACTTTTGTGGGTGTATTTAAAAAATACCTAGATTAATGTCAGAAGGATTGTTGTTTCCTCCTAGTAGTTTTACAGATTTGTCTCTTACATTTAAGTATTTAATGTATTTAGAGTGAATTTTTATGTGGTGAAAGATAAGAAGCTAGCTTTATTCTTAGGTATGTGGATATCTAGTTTTATCAGCACCATTTAATGAAGAGGCCATTGTGCATATTTGGCACCATTGTCAAAAATAAGTTGCCTGTAGATGTGTGGGATTATTTCTGGGCTTTCTATTCTGTTTCATTTGACTACGTGTTTGATTTTATGCCACTACCATACCTTCTTAATAAAATAATAAAACAGCAAGTAACTTTGTAGTATGTTTTGAAGTCAGATAGTGTGATATCACCAGCTTTGTTGTTTTTGCTCAAGATTTATTTGACTTTCAGGGTATCATGTGGCTCCATACAAACTTTAGAATTGTTTTTTACATTTCTGGGGAGAATGACTTTGGTATATTTATAAAGATTGCATTGAGTCTGTAGATAGCCTTGGGTACTGTAGATATTTTAACAATACTAATTTTCTAATTTACATACACAAGACATGTTTCACTTTTGTGTGTCCTCTTTAATTCTTTTATTAGTGTTTTTTTCCAAAAGAAAAACAAACTTTGTTTTTATTTACTAGGAAAAACGACAACTAGAACACTATTATTTTCTTATTGTCATCTTAATGTTTACAAATTCAAAACAGAAATAAGGTCATAGCTAGGCATGGTGGCATGTCCCTGCAATTCCAGCCACTCAGGAGGCTGAGGCAGGAGGATGGCTCAAGCCCAGGAGTCAGAGGCTGAAGTGAGCTATCATGGAGCCACTGCACTCCAGCCTGGGTGACAGAGTGATTGTAGAGATATTTCACCTTTTTGTGAAATTTATACATATATTTATTTTGTGAAATTTATACATATATTTTATTTTTTGTAAAAAGAATTGCTTTTGTAATTTCTTTATCAGATAATTTACCTTTGGGAAATGCTACATATCTGTGAGTTGATCTTATTCTGAAGCTATACTCAATTTGTTTATACGTTCTAATGGTTTTTTTTTTGGTGGAGTCTTATGGCTTTTATATGTAAAATTATGGCATAATCAAATAGAAAAAAATACTTCTTCCTCTTCTATTAGGATTCCTTTTATTTCTTTCTTGACGAATTTCTCTGGCTTGAAATTCCAATACTATGTTGAAAAGAAGTGGTGGTAATGGGCATCCTTGTCTTGTCTCATATCTTAGAGAAAAAAATCTTTTTAATTTTGAGCATGCTATTCACTGCAGGTTTGTCATAGATGGCCTTTATTATATTAAGGTACATTTCCTCTATACCTGATATGTGGAGAGGTTTTATGATAAAAGGGTGTTAAATTTTGTCAAATGCTTTACTGGCATCTATTGAAATAACAAAATCATTTTATCCTTCATTTTTAATGTGGTGTATTATTACATTTACTGATTTGTTTATAATGAAACATCTTCGCATTTCTGAAGTGAATCCCACTTGATTATAGTAAATAATTATTCTAAAATATTGTTAAACTCAGCTGGCTAGTATGTTGTTGAGGATTTTTGCATCGGATATTGGCCTGTAAATTTTTCTGTAGTGTCTTTGTCTGGCTTCGGTATTACAGTAATGCTGGCCTAGTAAAATGTGTTTGGAAGCATTCCCCTCACTTTGAGTTTTGAAAGTGGTTGAAAAAAATAGTATTATGTCTTCTTGAAATGTTTGGCAGAATTCAGTAGTAAAGCCATCCAGTCATGGATTTTCATGAATGGGAAACTTTACTGATTTAATCTTCTTAGTCATTTCTTCTCAGTTAAGATTTTCTACTTTTACATAATTCATGATTGCAACTCTTGCAAGTTGTCTGTGTCTAGAAATTCATTCATTTATTTCAGATTATTCGATTTGCTGACGTATTATTATTCATTGTATTTTCTTATGATCCTTTGTTCTTAATAGTTATCAGTTGTAATGTTTTCTCTTTCATATCTGATCTTATTTTTGTCCTCTCCTATATTTTCTAATGACTCTAGCTAAGGGTGTGCCCACTTTATTTTTTTCAAAAAACAACTGTTACTTTTGTTCATTTTTAATGTTACTTTTCTAGTCTGTATTTCATATATTTCTGCTGTCATTGTTGTTGCATTCTTCTTTTAACTTTGGGCTTACTTAGTCCTTTTTTTTAGCTCTTTGCAGTGCAATGTCAGATTTTTGATTTGAGATTTTATTGCTTTTTTATATATATGAATTTGTCACTACAAAATTTCTCTGTTATTGCTTTTGCCATATCTCATAATTTTTGGTATTTTTTTATCAATTATTGTTTATTTCAAGATATTTTTATATTATTTGATCTGTGAGCCAGTGGTGGTTTCAGAGCATGTTTTTAAATTTCCACATATTTATGTGTTTTCCAAGATTTCTCCTCCTATTGATTTCTATTTTTATGCCATTTTGATGAAACAAGATACTATGTGTAATTTCAATACTCTTACACTTGTTAAGATTTATTTTGGGGCCTAACATATAATCTAACTTGAATAATGTTTTACATATATTTGAGAAAAAATTTTTTTTTTTTATTTTTCTGCTGCTGGGTAGAATTTTCTGTAAATGTCTTTTAGACTCATTTGATCTAGAGTAATACAAGTACAATGTTTTCTTCTTTATTTTCTCTTTACATAATCTGTCCATTGTTGAATGTGGGTTATTGAATTTCCTTACAATTACAGTGTATAGTATATGTCTCCTTTAAGATCACTTAATAATTCCTTTATGCATTCAGATGCTCCCACGTAGACTGCATATTTATTTAAAGTTATGTGCTCTTGGTCGATTGAGTTAAAACCTTTAACATTATGTAATGACCTTCTCTGCCTCTTTTTACATGTTTGAACTTAAAGTAGAGCTTGTCTAATATAATATAGCTATCTTTTCTCTTTTTAGGTTTCTGTATGCATGGGATACCTTTTTCCATTCCTTCACTTTCAGCCTATATTTGTCCTTACTATTAAGAGTGAAGTGAGCCTCTTGCAGGCAGCATGTTGTGAGATCTTTTTTGTTAACACTTTCAGCCATTTGATGTTTTCTGATTCCATAAGTTCATTTATCTTCAAGGTAATAATATGTAAGAACTTGCTACTGTCATTTCATATTTTTTTCCTCATGTTTTGAAGGTCTTTTATTCTTCTCATCTTCTCTTGCTGTTCTCATTTGTGTTTTCATGGTTTTCAGTTTTAGTATACCATGAATCCTATCATTTTATAGTCCACTCTGTGTTCTGATTCTATAATGAATTAATTTACTTTCAAGGTAATTGTTAATATGTAAGAATTTGCTACTGCCCTTTCATAATTTGTTTCCTAATTTTTTGAAAGTCTTTTGCTCCTCTCTTCTTCTTTTGCTGTCCCCTTTGTGTTTTGATGGTTACCAGTGGTAGTATAGTATAAATTATTTTCCATTTTGTGAAACTACCATATGTCTACAGTTTGTGGTTATTATGAGGCTTACACAAAAGACTTTTAACAGGCTACTTTAAGCTGATAACTTTTTAACTTCATCCAAAACTCAATATTTTCACTTTGTACCCCATGTATTATGGTTTTGATGTCAGAATTTACACATTAAATTATGTATACCTTAATTACTTCTCGCATGTAAAGTTGATTTTAATAGGGTTTTTAGCTTTATAGTTGGAATAAAATTTTTATATACCACTCTTACAGTATTAGAGAATTCTGAATATGACTATGTATTTTTAAATAAATCATTAAATGGTATGATTTGAACAGCATTCATGTTTTATTTTCTTTCTTCACTTAACTGTATTTTATTTTTGTTTTTATCTTTTGTTGTAATCATAAAGATTGCAACTCTGACCAAAGGTGGAATAAATATTACTGAGAATGAAATTTAACAATAGTGTGAAAGAAAACTAGAACTTTTTAGAAAATGGACCTTAAGCATAGAGAATGATTCCATATATTTAAAAGAATAAACACTCTCTTGAGGACAGCAGACAGTTGGGTCTTCCTTCTTCATACAAGTAGCCTCCCTGTGCCTTTAAGTGGGACATTTAGCCCATTTACATTTAAGGACAATATTGATGTGTGAGGTTTTGATCCTGTTAGAATGTTGTAGGCTGGTTTTTATGTTGACTTGATTGTATAGATGTTTTATGGGGTCAACAGGATATATGCTTAAGTCTGGTTTTGTTGTGGCAAGTATCACTTTCATTTTTATGTCTAATATTCCATTCAGAAGATCTTATAAGGAAGGTCTAGTGGTAATGAACTCCCTTAGCATTTACTTCTCTGAAAAACTTTTCTCCTTCTCTTACAAAGCTCAGTTTGGCAGGATATAAAATTATTGGTTAGAATGAAAGCCTCGGAGAATATGATGCCTATGTGTCTTGAGAATGGCAATTATGCATCTCAGTATCTCATGGGGTTTGTCTGAGTTTATTGAATTTGCATGTCAGCCTCTCTAGCAAGATTGAAAAAACTTCTTGAGCTATATCCTCAAGTATATCTTCCAAGTTGTTTGCTCTCTCTCCCTCTCATTCTGGGATGCCAATGAATCATAATTTTATATAATCATATTATCTCTCACATATTTTGCTTCTTTTTAATTTTTTTAAAATTTTTGTCTGCCTGTGTTGCTTCAATGGAGTTGTTTGCAAGCTCTTAGGTTGTTTCCTCAGCTTAAATTATTCTTTTGTTTATGATTCAACTTTTATTTTAAAATTTCTGTTTTAAATTTTTATTTCCAGAAGTGCAGTTTTGTTCTTTCTTAAGACGTTTATGTCATCTTTCAACTCTTTGATTGTTTCATTGTTTGTCTTAGATTGGGTTTTAACCTTCTCTTGTGTCTGGATGAGCTTTTGAATTCTATGTTTTATATTTAAACAATTTCAATCTGGTTAGGATCTTTTGCTGGGGAGCTAGTGTAATTTTTTGGTAGTAATAAGACAGTCTGACTTTTAGAGTTCTCAGAATTTCTGCACTAGTTCTTTTTCACTTCTGAGGGCTGATGTTTTCTAATCCTAAGAAATAGTTGTCTTTTGAATTGGACTTTTTGTTTTATGATCTTCATTGCCATTGATGCTTTGACTGTGGTGCAATTTGAGTATGCATTAAATGGCTTCATTTCTGTATGCTTCTAGAAGGCAACTCTCAGCTTCACATTCATGAGCTATATGATCTAACAGTAAGGAACTGGAACCTCCTACCAAACTTTATCCTCCAGTCCCTCAAGGTCAATCCACAGCTGAACTTGAAGTGCCAAGGAGCTCCCTGTGCCAGTAGGGCACAGTGAAGGAAACACTCAAATGCAAAAGTGGGCAACTCTACCCACCCCCCACCTCTTTTAGATAGGTAGCCACACCTGATAGAACTTCCAGCCCAGCAACCCTGCTTCTACCTGAGTTCTGCAAACAGGTGCAAACTTGGGATTCCCCAGGAAGCACCCATATAGTGGATTAGATGACCCCACACAACACCACATTTTCTAGCCTAGTAAGACTTTCTGGCTTGGGCAGTGCCCAAGAAAGTAGGAGTTCTCATTCTCAGATAGCTGAGATATGAAATACCCAAGTTGCAGACCAGTGAAGGAGAAGAGTGTGCCTCTCTCTAAAGGAATAAGCCAACAAGGATATGGCTTGTCTGCCAACTGTAGCCACTGTCTGTGGAAGCCTTGTGAATGACAACACCAAGCAAAAGAAATAGCAGCTTGAAACCAGTGATTGGAGGTGGCTCCTCCAAGGCCAAGGAGCAGACTAAATAAGTGGATCATCTTTCACCCCACCCACCACCACATAGCACTGCTGCCAATTTCACCAAAACAAAAAAGAGCTGTGTAGCAGAGTAAGAGTCTATCTGCAGGCTAACACTTGGTGCCACCTACTGGATTGCTGGCCAAAATACAACACCAAAATATTTTGCCATTGTACAGCACGGATGGAAACATGAAACCTAAGATCCACCAACAAATAAACATTCTGTACAGAATACTGATCTTCTGAAAACACATTGAAGTGGAGCCAACTGATTGTATTCAATTTACACCACAGTTAAAAGAGCAGTAGCCAACAAACATGAGAAAGAATCAACACAAGAACTCTGGCAACTCAAAAAGCCAGTGTTCTTCCTTACCTAAAAAAAGATACAATAGACACAAGAAATGGTTCTTACTCAGATTTATGTGACTGAAATGAAAGTCATAGAATTCAGAATTTGGATGGAAACCAGTTTAATGGGATCAAGGAGAAGTTGAAACCCAATCCAAAGAATTCTATAAAACAATCGAGGAGGTAAAAGGTGAAATAGTCATTTTAAGAAAGAACCAAGCTCAACTAGTGGAACTGACAAATTTACTTCAAGAATTCCACAACACAATCAGAAGCATCAACAGCAGAATAGATCAAGCTAAAAAAAGAATTTCAGAGCTTGAAGACCAACTCTTCAAATCAGCTCATACAGACAAAAAAAAAACAAAACTAATTTTAAATCTTTTTAAACTGTCAATAAATGTAAGATTATGTAAATTAACCAAATCTCTGAATCATTGGCATTCCTTAAAAAGAGGCAGAGAATGTATGTAACTTGGAGAATACATTTGAGGATATATATATATATATATATATA
>NW_026652282.1:50920347-50928902 GCF_009828535.3 Hylobates moloch | reverse complement strand
TCCACGTCCCTACAAAGGACATGAACTCATCATTTTTTATGGCTGCATAGTATTCCATGGTGTATATGTGCCACATTTTCTTAATCCAGTCTATCGTTGTTGGACATTTGGGTTGGTTCCAAGTCTTTGTTATTGTGAATAGTGCCGCAATAAACATACGTGTGCATGTGTCTTTATAGCAGCATGATTTATACTCCTTTGGGTATATACCCAGTAATGGGATGGCTGGGTCAAATGGCATTTCTAGTTCTAGATCCCTGAGGAATCGCCACACTGACTTCCACAATGGTTGAACTAGTTTACAGTCCCACCAACTGTGTAAAAGTGTTCCTATTTCTCCACATCCTCTCCAGCACCTGTTGGCGATCCTTCTACCATAATTCTAAGTCTCCCCAGTGATGTGGAACTGTGAGTCAATTAAACTTCTTTCTTTTTTTATATATATTTTTAATTATACTTTAATTTCTAGGGTATATGTGCAGAAACTGCAGGTTTGTTACATATGTATACATGAGCCATGTTGGTGTGCTGCACCCATTAACTCGTAATTTACATTAGGTATATCTCCTAATGCTATCCCTCCCCTCACCCCCCACCCCATGACAGGCCCCCGTGTGTGATGTTCCCTTTCCTGTGTCCACGTGTTGTCATTGTTCAATTCCCACCTATGAGTGAGAACATGCGATGTTTGGTTTTTTGTCCTTGTGGGAGTTTGCTGAGAATTATGGTTTCCAGCTTCATCCATGTCCCTACAAAGGACATGAACTCATCCATCTATATGGCTACATAGTATTCCATGTTGCATATGTTCCATATTTTCTTACCCCAGTTTAACATTGATGGACATTTGGGTTGGTTCCAAGTCTTTGCTATTGTGAATAGTGCCACAATAAACATACGTGTGCATGTGGCTTTATAGCAGCATGATTTATAATCTTTTGGGTATATACCCAGTAATGGGATGGCTGGGTCAAATGGTATTTCTTGTTCTAGATCCCAGAGGAATCGCCACACTGTCTTCCACAATGGTTGAACTAGTTTACAGTCCCACCAACAGTGTAAAACTATTCCCGTTTTTCCACATCCTCTCCAGCACCTATTTATTCCTAACTTTAATGATCACCATTCTAACTGGTATGAGATGGTATCTCATTGTGGTTTTGATTTGCATTTCTCTGATGGCCAGTGATGATGAGCATTTTTTCACGTGTCTGTTGGCTGCATAAACGTCTTCTTTTGAGAAGTGTCTGTTCATATCCTTAGCCCACTTTTGATGGGATTGTTTTTTTCTTGTAAGTTTGTTTGAGTTCATTGCAGATTCCGGATATTAGCCCTTTGTCAGATGAGTAGATTGCAAAAATTTTCTCCCACTCTGTAGGTTGCCTGTTCACTCTGATGGTAGTTTATTTTGCTGTGCAGAATCTCTTTAGTTGAATTACATCCCATTTGTTAATTTTGTCTTTTGTTGCCATTGCTTTTGGTGTTTAACCCTTTCCCATGCCTATGTCCTGAATGGTATTGCCTAGGTTTCCTGTAGGGTTTTTATGGTTTTAGGTCTAACATTTAATTCTTTAAACCATGGGGTTTTCTAAATATACAATTTTGTCATCTACAAACAGGGGCAATTTGACTTCCTCTTTTCCTAACTGAATACCCTTTATTTCTTTCTCCTGCCTGATTGCCCTGGACAGAACTTCCAACACTATGTTGAATAGGAGTGGTGAGAGAGGGCATTCCTCTCTTGTGCCAGTTTTCAAAGGGAATGATTCCAGTTTGTGCCCATTCAATATGATATTGGCTGTGGATTTGTCATAAATACCTCTTATTATTTTGAGATACTCCCATCAATACCTAATTTATTGAGAGATTTTAGCATGACGGTTGTTGAATTTTGTCAGAGGCCTTTTCTGCATCTATTGAGATAATAATATGTTTTTTTCTTTGGTTCTGTTTATATGCTGGATTACATTTATTGATTTGCATATGTTGAACCAGCCTTGTACCCCAGGGATGAAGCCTACTTGATCATGGTTTATAAGCTTTTTGATGTGCTGCTGGATTCAGTTTGCCAGTGTTATATTAAGGATTTTTGCATTGATGTTCATCAGGGATATTGGTCTAAAATTCTCTTTTTCTGTTGTGTCTCTGCCAGGCTTTGGTATCAGGATGATGGATGATGCTGGCCTCATAAAATGAGTTAGGGAGGATTCCCTCTTTCTCTATTGATTGGAAGAGTTTCAGAAGGAATGGTACCAGCTCCTCTTTGTACCTCTGGTAGAATTCGGCTGTGAATCCGTCTGGTCCTCGACTGTTTTTGGTTGGTAGTCTATTAATTGTTGCCTCAATTTCAGAGGGTGTTATTGGTCTATTCAGGGATTCAACTTCTTCCTGGTTTAGTTTTGGGAGGGTGCATGTGTCCAGGAATTTATCCATTTTTTCTAGATTTTCTAGTTCATTTGCACAGAGGTGTTTATAGTATTCTCTGATGGTAGTTTGCATTTCTGTGGGATCAGTGGTGATATACCCTTTATCATTTTTTATTGGGTCAGTTTGGTTCTTCTCTCTTTTCTTCTTTATTAGTCTTGCTAGTGTTCTATCAATTTTGTTGATCTTTTCAAAAAACCAGCTCTTGGTTTCACTGATTTTTTTGAAGGTTTTTTTATGTCTCTCTTTCCTTCAGTTCTGCTCTGATCTTAGTTATTTCTTGCCTTCTGCTAGCTTTTGAATGTGTTTGCTGTTGCTTTTCTAGTACTTTTAACTGTGATGTTAGGGTGTCAATTTTAGATCTTTCCTGCTTTCTCTTGTGGGCATTTAGTTCTTTAAATTTCCCTCTACACACTGGTTTGAATCTGTCCAGAGATTCTGGTATGTTGTGACTTTGTTCTTGTTAGGGAACATCACACTCCAGGGACTGTTGTGGGGTAGGGGGAGGGGGGAGGTATAGCATTAGCAGGTACACCTAATGCCAAATGATGAGTTAATGGGTGCAGCACACCAACATGGCACATGGATACCTATGTAACAAACCTGCACATTGTGCACATGTACCCTAAAACTTAAAGTACAATAATAAAAAAAAAGAACATCTTTATTTCTGCCTTCATTTCGTTATGTACCCAGTAGTCATTCAGGAGCAGTTTGTTTGGTTTCCATGTAGTTGTGCGGTTTTGAGTGAGTTTCTTAATCCTGAGTTCTAGTTTGATTGCACTGTAGTCTGAGAGACAGTTTGTTGTAATTTCTGTTCTTTTACATTTGCTGAGGAATGCTTTACTTCTAACTATGTGATCAATTTTGGAATAAATGCGGTGCGGTGCTGAGAAGAATGTATATTCTGTTGATTTGGGATGGAGAGTTCTGTAGATGTCCATTATGTCCACTTGGTGCAGAGCTGAGTTCAATTCCTGTGTATCCTTGTTAACTTTCTGTCTCATTGTTCTGTCTAGTGTTGACATTGGGGTGTTAAAGTCTCCCATTATTATTGTGTGGGAGTCTGAGTCTCTTTGTAGGCCTCTAAGGACTTTCTTTGTGAATCTGGGTCCTCCTGTATTGGGTGCATATGTATTTATGATAGTTGGCTCTTCTTGTTGAATTGATCCCTTTACCATTATGTAATGACCTTCTTTGTCTCTTTTGATCCTTGTTGGTTTAAAGTCTGTTTTATCTGAGACTAGGATTGCAACCCCTGCCATTTTTTGTTTTCCATTTGCTTGATAGATCTTCCTCCATCCCTTTATTTTGAGCCTATGTGTGTCTCTGCATGTGAGATGTGTCTCCTGAATACAGCAGACTGATGGGTCTTGACTCTTTATCCAATTTGCCAGTCTGTGTCTTTTAATTGGAGCATTTAGCGCATTTTCATTTGAGGTTCATATTGTTATGTGTTATTTTGATCCTGTCATTATGATGTTAGCTGGTTATTTTGCTCGTTAGTTGATGCAGTTTCTTCCTAGCCTCAATGGTCTTTACAATTTGGCATGTTTTTGCAGTGGTTTGTACCGGTTTTTCCTTTCCATATTTAGTGCTTCCTTCAGGAGGTCTTTTAGGGCAGGCCTGGTGGTGACGAAATCTCTCAGCATTTGCTTGTCTGTAAAGGATTTTATTTCTCCTTCATTTATGAAGCTTAGTTTGGCTGGATATGAAATTCTGGGTTGAAAATTATTTTCTCTAAGAATGTTGAACATCAGCCCCCACTCTCTTCTGGCTTGTAGAGTTTCTTCCAAGAGATCAGCTGTTAGTCTGATGGGCTTCCCTTTGTGGGTAACCCGACCTTTCTCTCTGGCTGCCCTTAATATTTTTTCCTTCATTTCAACTTTGGTGAATCTGACAATTATGTGTCTTGGAGTTGCTCTTCTTGAGGAGTATCTTTGTGGCGTTCTCTGTATTTCCTGAATCTGAATGTTGGCCTGCCTTGCTAGATTGGGGAAGTTCTCCTGGATAATATCCTGCAGAGTGTTTTCCAACTTGGTTCCATTCCCCCCGTCACTTTCAGATACACCAATCAGACGTAGATTTGGTCTTTTCACATAGTCCTATATTTCTTGGAGGCTTTGTTCATTTCTTTTTATTCTTTTTTCTCTAAACTTCTCTTCTCACTTCATTTCATTCATTTGATCTTCAGTCCCTGATACCCTTTCTTCCAGTTTATTGAATTGGCTACTGAAGCTTGTGCATGTGTCATATAGTTCTCGTGCCATGGTTTTCAGCTTCATCGGGTCATTTAAGGACTTATCTACACTGGTTATTCTACTTAGCCATTCATGTAATCTTTTTTCAAGGTTTTTAGCTTCTTTGTGATGCATTCGAGCTTCCTCCTTTAGCTCTGAGAAGTTTGATTGTCTGAAGCCTTCTTCTCTCAACTCTTCAAAGTCATTCTTTGTCCAGCTTTGTTCCATTGCTGACAAGGAGCTGCATTCCTTTGGAGGAGGACAGGTGCTCTAGCTTTTAGAATTTTCAGCATTTCTGCTCTGTTTTTTCCCCATCTTTGTGGTTTTATCTACCTTTGTTCTTTGACGATAGTGACGTACAGATGGGGTTTTGATGTGGATGTCCTTTCTGTTTGTTAGTTTTCCTTCTAACAGTCAGGTCCCTCAGCTGCAGGTCTGTTGGAGTTTGCTGGAGGTCTACTCCAGACCCGGTTTGCCTGGGTATCAGCAGCAGAAGCTGCCAAACAGCAAATATTGGTGAACAGCAAATATTGCTGTCTGATCTTTCCTCTGGAAGCTTCATCTCAGAGGAGTACCTGGCCATGCGTGGTGTCAGTCTGCCCCTATTCTGTGAGGACTCCCAGTTAGGCTGCTCAGAGATCAGGGACCCACTTGAGGATGCAGTCTGTCCGTTCTCAGATCTCAAACTCTATGCTCGGACAACAATTACTCTCTTCAAAGCTATCAGACTGGGACATTTAATTCTGTAGGGGTTTCTACTGCCTTTTGTTTGGCTATGCCCTGCCCCCAGAGGTGGTGTCTACAGAGGCAGACAGGCTTCCTTGAACTGTGGTGGGCTACACCCAGTTTGAACTTCCTGGCCACTTTTTTTTTTTACCTACTCAAGCCTCAGCAATGGCGGGTGCCCTCCTCCAGCCTTGCTGCTGCCTTCCAGTTCGATCCCAGACCTCTGTGGTACCAATGAGCGAGGCTCCATGGGCATGGGACCCTCCAAGCCAGGCACGGGATATAATCTCCTGATATGCCGTTTGCTAAGACCATTGGAAAAACGCAGTATTAGGGTGGGAGTGACCTGATTTTCCAGGTGCCTTCTGTCACAGCTTCCCTTGGCTAGGAAAGGGAATTCCCTGACCCCTTGTGCTTCCTGTGTGAGGTGATGCCTCACCCTGCTTTAGCTCATGCTCAGTGGACTGCACCCACTGTCCTTCACCCAGTGTCCAATGAGCCCCACTTAGATGAACCTGGTACCTCAGTTTGAAATGCAGAAATCTCTCGTCTTCGTGTCACTCATGCTGGGAGCTGTAGACTGGAGCAGTTCTTATTCAGCCATCTTGGGCTAATCTTCTTTCTTTGTAAATTACCCAGTCTTAGATATTTCTTATAACAGTGTGAAAATGGAATAATACAATCTGAGAAGTGCTGGCTTCACATGAGATTCAGCAGATTTCCTGTTGTGGTGTTTATAGGGAGAGGACCATTTTGGTTAAGAAAGTAGATGAAAAATTAAAGGGGACATCGTTTTGCACTTAGGTACCAGCTCAGCCACCGTGGGTTAGTTAGAGCATTATATGGGATTTTTGGGTCCTTGATTCCAGGTCTTGGCTCGAACAACATTTGGGGGAGCCCACTTCTCTGAAGGGTGACTTCCAGGCCAGGAAGTGTTCAACACAAGCTGACTGAAGAGCCCTTGTGCCTTAAGGAGCATCAATCATAGCTGGCAGTATGCTCCATGAGCCTTTGGTGCTGATCGCCATGGATTGAAGTTCTTCTGTCTTTGGAAAGGTGATAGAAGAGTGAGAAGAACTGTATTTTGTGGTTTAGATGCCAGCACAGCTACAATATCATATAACACCAGAATGAATTGTAAGTGTTTTGAGTCTGGTTCTCAACAGCCACATCTGGACATGCCAGGAGATTTGAGGGAACTCACCACACTCAAGTGAATGACACAGGCCTGGCTGGATTTGCCACCTGCTGAATGTAGAGCCTCAGGGCCTTGAGCAAACACATGTGTGAGCCAGGGAGTTTACAGCATACATTGAGTGAGACCTAAAGCTTTACTGGCTTCAGATCTGAAGCAATGTGGTCCTAGTGATGGTGGACACATAAGTGCTTGTGTCACTCCACCCCAGATCCAAATGGATAAGAACATACAGAAAGACTCTATTTGTTTGGGGGAAAGAAAGGAACAGAACAAAAATATCTGCTTGGTAATCCAGGGAACTTTTCCAGGTTTTGTCCAAGAGTATGAAGGCAGTACCTCTATGAGTCTTCAAGAACCATAGCATTGGTGGGCTTAGGGTGCCCTCTAATGAATATATAGTTTAGATTACAACACACAAGTCCTTTTAAATACTTGGAAAGCTTTCCCAAGAAGTACAGGTTCAAATAAGCTGAGACTGTAAAGACTACAATACATATCTGTTCAATGCTGAGACACAGACAAATATCTACAAGTATCAAAACCATTCAGGAAGACATGACATCAAAAAATAAATCAAATATGACACCAGGGACCAATCCTGGAGAAATAGAGATTTATGGTTATATTAGTCTGTTCTCACACTGATATGAAGAAATACCTGAGACTGGGTAATTTATAAAAAGAAAAACAGTGGTTTAATTGGTTCATGGTTCTGCAGGCTGGACAGGAAGCATGGCAGTATGTGCTTCTGTGGAGGCCTCAAGAAATTTTTAAGCATAGCAGATGCCAAAAAAAAAAAAAAAGCAGGCCCATTTTACATAGACAGAGCAGGAGTTAGAGAGAGAGGAGGGAGGTGCTGCACACTTTTTAAGAAACCAGATCTCGTGAGAACACTTTCACTATTGCAACACAGCACCAAGGAAAAATTCCACCCCAATGATACAATCACCTCCTCACAGGCCCCAGTTCCAACACTGGGGATTACAATTCGACATGAGATTTGGGAGGGGACACGGATCCAAACCATATCAATAATCTTTCAGAGGGAGAATTGAAAATAACTGTATTTTATTTTATTTCAATTGTTTTGGGGGAACAGATGGTTTTGGTTACACGAATAAGCTCTTTAGCGGTGGTTTATTTTGGTGTACCATCACCCAAGTAGTGTACACTACCCAATGCATACTCTTTTATTCCTCATCCCTTCAAATCCTTCCCCCCGAGGCCCTAACACCCATTATATTATTCTTATGCCTTTGCATTCCCATAACTTAGCTCCCATTTATAAGTGAGAAAATATGATATTTGGTCTTCCATTCCTGAGTTACTTAGCTTAGAATAATAGTCTCCAACTCCATTCAGGTTGCTGTGAATGCCATTATTTCATTCATTTTTATAAGTAGTATTCCATAGTGTATATATACCTGGTTTTCTTTAAGCACTCATTGGTTGATGGGCATTTAGGCTGGTTCTATATTTTTGCACTTGTGAATTGTACTGCTATAAGCATGCACGTGTAAGTGTTTTTTTTTAAATTCTTTTCCTTTAGGTATATAGCCAGTAGTGAGATTGCTGGATCAAATGGCAGTTCTACTTTTAGTTCTTTAGGGAATCTCCATGCTGTTTTCTATAGTGGTTGTACTAGTTTACTTTCCCAACAACAGTGTAAAACTGTTTTCTTTTCACCAAATCATACCAGCAGGTATTATTTTTATTTTTTATTATGTTCATTCTTGCAGGAGTAAGCTGGTATCTCATTGTGGTTTTAATTTGCATTTCCTTGATAATTAATGATGTTGAGCTTTTTTATATGTTTGTTGGCCATTTGTGTATCTTCTTCTGAGAATTGTCTGCTCATGCCCTTAGTCCACTTTTGGAGGGCATTATTTGTTTTTCTCTTGCTGATTTGTTTGAGTAACTTGTATATTCTTGATATTAGTCCCTTGTTGGATATGTAGTTTGCAAAT